>NC_133451.1:56595000-56950000 GCF_048565385.1 Saimiri boliviensis
ACGTGTAATTAAATAGCATCTTGTTATAAAATTTAAACCTGACCTTTCATTTTAATAGCCCTTTTATAAACCTGGTAATCGCCACTGAATGCATAAATGGAGACAGGAAGAAACAATGACCCCAGTGTTTCCTATTTGGGCTGAATTTAAAAATAGTAGAGTAAGTTACAGCCCATGTATTGAGATTTCAGGGGCACTAGAAAGCCTCTGGATCTGCTAATCTCTTATTTTGCTGTTGTATAAAATCTACATTAAGATCAAATATTTTCTTTTATTAAAATACATATGCTCCTGGGAAAGATAATAATTAAATAACAGCAGAACTTTAGGTGAGGGGGCTTTTCTCATTGCTTGCTTATTCTGGCAGGTAAGAATAAGTGAGAATTTGAGAAAATGAGGCTTCTAAAGGAGAAAGGAAGTATGAGATTGGAGACAGTAGCTCCAGAATAGGGGAGACTGGGTGGTGATCTTCTGGATACACTGGGCTCAGTTTGATCTTGTTCACATGAATCAGCAGAAAAATATGTTATGTACTAAAACATAATAAGCAAAACATATGATGACTTGATGATGCTACTGTCCCTTAGTAAACTGTCAGTTAACAGAGACCATGACCGAGCTGAATATTTTAGGCAAACAAAAACCTACAGAAAGAGAAGATTTATAAAAAGTTATATTGATAGTTTTACTTTAAACTTGGCCCAGTATATGGGGGCAATCAGCCTACCCAGGCATTACAGTGTTACTCAGGATAAGCAGCCATTGTTCCATGTGTGTAATGGTTATACAGTACTTGATTCTTGGCAAAAGGAAGAGAACCGAAGCTAAATAGCACAATCCCCGCATCAAAGAGATTAAAGATTAGTCACGTTTGGGCCTAGTCAGAACTATTTCAACAGCCCAGTGCTCAGATGTTTGCTTTTTTCCACCTCCAGGGTCTCTGCTAGAAAAAATAAAAGACCCAGTTGCAGTTCTAATAGTCTTCTAAAGATGAAATAGCTTAAAAGCAAATTCTATATAGAAAATAACAAAAGGATCAGACATAGCTCCTCTTCGTTTTCCTAGTTTCTAGATATGGTTAAAGAGAGGAGCAAGGGGTGTGTATAATGACGTCCGATAGTCAGACATACTAAAATGCATTTGTTGTTCGTCTGAAATTCAGATTTCACAGAGTACATTCTTACCACAGCTAGAAAGAACTACCTGAGACTGGTAATTTAGGAAGAAAGGGAGTTTAATTGACTCACAGTTCCTCAGGCTGTGCAGGAAGCATGGCTGGGAGGCTTCGGGATACTTACAATCATGGCAGAAAATGAATGGGAAGCAAGCACACCTTAACATGGCAAAGCAGCAGAGAGAAAATGAAGAGGGAAATGATACAGACTTTGAACAACCAGATCTCGTGAGAACTCACTATCACAAGAACAGGAAGGGGTAAATCTGCCCCCATGATCCAATTACCTGCCACCAGGTCCCTCCCCAACATTGAAAAGTACAAATGGACACGAGATTTGGGTGGCTACACAGAGCCAAACCACATCACCTGAGTTTTTTTTTTTTTTTTTTAATATGCTGAATGTGGCAATCCTACTGTAAGGGCACAACACTAAAATTTTATCAGTGATGCATAGATAAATTATTTTAAAAAGAAAAGGAAAAATATAGGAAGATAATAAACATGGCGCTTACCTTGAAAAATGCCTGAAGTGTGTGTCATCTTGTAAGTTATTATGAGGATGGGGTGGGTATGAGGGTTATCTGAAATTAAACGAAAGTTGTAACATTATATGTGGATGGGCATGGGTCACAACATACACAGGGAATTGAAATAGCTAGTAGATGTTGAAGATGTGTTTGTGCATTTTGTGTATTTTTCTGCAACTTGGTTCAGTAGGGTTCAGATTTTTTTGATCACTTAGTGCAGGACTCAACAGACATTTTCCTAAAGGGCCAGAGAATGTCTCTGTTACAGCTATTCAGATCTGCTTAACACATGAAAGCAGCCAAAGACAATTTATAAAAAAGGATATGGTTGTCTTCCAATAAAGCTTTATTTACAAAAACAAGCCACCTGCCAGATTTGCATAGTTGGTAGATCCATGATGTAGTGTTTCTTGTCTATAAAAGCTCACATAGAAAATGGAAGAGTGGCATTATCCTCATATGATTCCCTAATACATCAGTTGCCTTGGAACAAATTTACATTTTCAAAAGAACTGTTATAGCAGAACTGACTATAGTTTTTAAAAGTTTGGCATGTTAGTAAAGGGGTATATAGGCATATATGTCAAGAGGATGAAAATTAGACAAATAGAGTCATTAGTGTCTGTCTTAAGAATATAAATGTTCAGAGTTGTTATGTGGGACATACTAAATCAGATATACTCAATTGACCAGGATTTTTTTATTTCTAAAATTTAACTTTTGCTCTGTGTTATTTCTGTATATGATATTTTAAAATATTAATTTACTCCAGAAATCTCTTGCATTTAATTTAGACTTTTAGAATTTTTTTTTAATTTTTTTTTTGAAATGGAGGCTCACTCTGTTGCTAGGCCAGAGTGTAGTGGTGCAATCTTGGCTCACTGCAACCTTTGCCTCCTGGGTTCAAGTGATTCCCCTACCTCAGCCTCCTGAGTAGCTGGGACTAGAGGCATGCACCATCATGGCCAGCTAAATTTTGTGTGTGTTTTTTAGTAGAGACGGGGTTTCACCTTGTTGGCCAGGATGGTCTCCATCTCCTGACTTCGTGATCCACCCACCTCAGTCTCCCAAATTGCTGGGATTACAGGCATTAGCCACTACCCTGGCCAAAAATATTTTAAATAACGTTCTAAAATCAGAGTATTTAAAGTATGCTTCTATTATTCAGAAATAATAAATAACTAATCTGGCAATTTCTACCTAGTCTATATGACATAGTGCCCATTTTAATATTAGGATCAGGAACAGGCATTGCATATAACTGATATGGAAGATATTCTTCAGTTTGACCATTTGATTGAAATTGCTTCACATTTTATGCGAGTATTTGTTAATTATCTCTTCCCTAGAAAATTAGTCAAGGATGAAGTACATAAATTCATTCTCACTTTACTGCCTCTTTTCAATCAACGGGTTACATTTATGCTTCTGGCAATTCAACAGGCACATTAGTCAGCAGAACATTATAACTGTTTTTCTTATATCCCTACTTTCTGAATTTCAAACGGAACCAAAAAACTTTGGGGTCTCCTTCAAAAATGTCCATGATAAATTGTTCTGCTCGAGAATGGGATCCTGATGCTCAAACATGGGATCCTGATGTCAGAGTATATTTTGGGAAAATAAATTTAAAATATTGTGGCTATTTCAGAAGCCTCATATAGTTGATGAAAAAACCTAGTTAATGCAACAGTTTAATGTATTTTGTATGTCAATAAAAATATTTTAGGTATATTTATTTTATATTAATGTAAACTAATATAAAGTTTAATATAACATTAATATATAATTAATTTATTAATATAGCATTAATATAAAAATTAATATAAACATTAATATAAAATATAAAAGTACAAGAACATGCCAAAACTTTAAATACTTTTAAAATATTTTTATCAATATTTTTAAATATTATTTTATTTATTATTATTTTGCCATATTATAGCATGTTCAAAGGAAGTTGGATAGGCTTTCATGAAATATTTGTGAGAAATTTTAAACATAGTCTGCATAGTTCCTAGAAACCACTGCATTCTAGCTACTCAGCTCTGAGTTACTCAACTCCAGCACAATACACAGAACTGTGTCTGAATATAATTGGGATACGATTGCAAAGCCACATTGGTCCTCATTCTATCAAAAATCAAAATGAATTTATATTGTATTTTACCAAAAGAAAAAAAATATATACTTTCTACCTATGTCTTCTATTTTTTAAATTAAATGTTAAAAATAACATGCAATAATTGCTAGAATGCATATTTCTGACTGCTAAATGATAAGAATTTTGTCTGAAATTAATTTTTCTGTTGATAAGTTTGTCCAACATGGTTTATCTTGGATACTTGGACTGACTATGGATTTTTAAATATATATATATATATATATATATATATATATATATACACACATGAATTTTATGTGGAATATCTTTTTTGTTGTCATAACACAATAAAGATAATCAAACTCATGGTCAGGCTCAGTTGCTCACTCCTGTAATCCTAGCACTTTTGGAGGCTGAGGAGGGTGGATTACCAGAGCTTAGGAATTCGAGACCAGTCTGGGCAACACAGTGAAACCCTATCTCTACTTGAATACAAAAAATTAGCCCAGTGTGGCTGTATGTGCCTGTTATCCCAGCTACTCGGGAGGCTGAGACAGGAGAATTGCTTGAACCCGGGAGGCGAAGGTTGCAGTCAGCTGAGATCTCGCCATTGCACTCCAGCCCAGGTGACAGAGTGGCACTCCATCTCTAAATAAATAAATAAACAAAATAATCCAGCTCATTTTTAATGTGAAAACTTGAGAGGATTTTAAAGTTTATAGTAACATTTAAAATAATTTCAACTACCTGTTTTCTTTGCATCCAATTTCTAGATTATACCTAATAATATCAGATTACAAATTTTGGAAAAAATTGTCATCTCTAAAATGACTGTAAAATGTATATTAATTCAGCATATGCTTTTATTATATGAAAAGATAGCTTTGTAAAAGCCCCATACATTTAGTTGTATTAGTATTTAAAACAGGTACCAAGAATAAAATGTTCATTGTATAATTCCATTGTCAAAATTATGCTTTCTAGTCTGCTAGAGCAGGAAGATACATACATAAGATTATGCATGAATGGGGATATTTTACATTTCCTTATTCATGCCATTATATTGCCAAATAATGGAACTGTTACTATTTGGAAAATTAAATATCGTCAGGAGCTTGTAAATTGTATGAGGTCAGTGATTTTTCCCATTTTATTCCTGCTCTGTTTCAAGACTTACCATGTCTAGTGCAAAGTAGGTACTCAATAAATATTTGTTGAGTGAATGAACATCATCTTCCTGTGCTTATTAAACCAATAATAATTTGGAAAATTTTATTGTATTCTAATTAATAAAATGGAATTAAAAATTCCATTAAAACAAATTACAACTAATGTAGGCTTTGGTTACTTTAGACAAGCTCCTTTTTTTTTTTTTTTTTTTTTTTTTTTTTTTTTTTTTAATCTTGAGTGGCTACATTAATGAAATGTGGATGATGATGCCTAAATTATAGAACTATTATAAAGATTTAATGAAAAAAAATGTGTTACAGATACTTAGCCAAATGTACAAAACATAGAAACTACACATTTTAAAGTAACTATTAAAAGTAATTATGTATGAATTGATTTATTCATCAGTATGTGGTAAGTACTGTGACACCAAGCTCTGGTTTAGGTCTTGTGGATGCTAAAAATAACAGGACACAAGCTGAAGGAGTTGAGAGTCAAACAGAAGGAACAATTATGTCAACAACTAATTCTAATATCAATGTTTAATGTCCAAAAGAGAAGTATAAACATTACAATGTTGACATGTATTTTATTTTAGATATGTTTCACTTCAATCTCTTTTGAACATCAACATCAAACTTTGTTGAGCTGCCTTAAAGCACGTGATAATATTACTGTTGCATTTTACATTCACACTCTAGTTTTGGAATTATTTTTATGGTATTATAAATCATACATTTAAAGAATTTCAGTGCTTAATACAGTGTCTGCTACTCTAGAAATATATGTTGAATGATGAATAAAAGGACAAATTAATGGGAAGTCTGATTTCATTTCAGATGTGTGTGTGTAAGAGAGAATGAGAGAGAGAGAGAGAGAGAGAGAGATGAAAGGAAGGAGGGAGAGAAATAAGTGGAGACTGAGATAGATATAGCTGAAAAATAATAACTTTAAAAAGTGCGTCCATGAAAAGCACTCTCATTTAAAGTAGAGACACTCTGAAGTAGAAGTGATTTCTGATTTTCTTATCACAGTGTATGTGAATATAGCTTAATTACCTCATAATTATTTGACATCATATTATCCTGTTTGTAAAGTCTGATTAATTTTCAGTAGCATAGATGAAATAATTATCCTTATTTTAAGAAAAGAAAAATGGTCAGATATTAAATGTTACGCTATTTAGTTATATATTGGTTGTAACATTTAGTAAATGATTTCTAAACCTATTATGATTTGAAAGACAGTACTATCAATTTTCTTTTTTTAATGTTTGAAGCATTGAAAATCTTTATGAATATCCACATATATTCTCTTTCCTGGTCATGTCTATGGCTGCATGTCTTTTTGCCTTTCTCTTGTTAATCACTGAGTTGATGTACATACTAGGGAATATGTTGTAATCATTTACAGAAGAATTTATGTCCTTACTATCTAAATGTGTTTGTCACACATTTGGCCTCTGTCAAAGGAAGGATAATTTAGATCCTGGTTAAAGCAAGTATACCATGTTATCTCAGGTAATAGATGCAAAGGGACACAGAGAGGAACACAGGTGTTCACAGAAGAGAATATATGTGTATGTGCCAGGAAAGATTAATTGGAGAAAGGAAATATAGCTACCTTAAATGTGATTTACCAAGCATCAGTTAGTAATCTACTATGAGACAAATGCTTGTATTTGAAATTTTGAAATGATTGGCTAGTCAAAATGTGTCTTTTCTAGGAGGAAGCTTGAAATGAGGCAACAGAAAACCTGTTATGATACTATCCAAAGAATACACAACTGATACAGTTTTATTATCTAAATTCAACCATTCAGTATTCACTTATTTCAGTAAACTTGACTAAATATAGTATAAAAACTGATGAGTTTATTGACTCCTTCAATACAATGAAGTATAGATTTTGTCATAATTATAAGTACGAATAGTCTTCAAAGTCAAGAAAAGAGGTGATGTGACCTGACATATTCAGTGTTAATCTACAATGCTGTCATTTTGTTTTGTTCTCTAATTATATTCAAATTTGGGGAAAATTACTCTATACATTTATTTCAGTAAATGAGTCTAAGTAAAATTTATGATCTACATTTTTAAGATAAACTATCTCCCACATTCCCAGAAATACATCTTTTATTTATTTTCTTTTCATATGGCATTTGGTATGTTTAGCCATATAATGAAATTTCATGTAAATTCCTGTAAATTTTGAGTCAAAGTTGTGAGTTGAAGATGATGGAGTAGATTTTCTTAGGGGACGAGATTACTCACAGGTTAAATACTTAAAAATTTTAATAGTAATGATCCAATTGATCTAAACTCATTTTAAAAATTGTTGAATACCTAAGATCAATATCATGGAATACTTCTTTCAAAAGGACTAATAAAGTCATGTCAAAAATTATGACTTTATAGAGAAAATGTTTTTATAGAATGAAAAGTATATTCCAATTATGTATGATATTATGTGATCCTGTGTAAATTTGTTTGAGAATACTTGCCTGTATTTAGAGCTAAAATATTATTACTGAAGTTATTGCCTTTGTTATTCTTTTTCTGTGTTTTTTTTTTTTTTTTTGTATTACTGAATGATAATGAACACTTCTTCTCTAACTCCTTTGACTAATTTTCAGTCTTGGTGTTACAGTCTGGATATAGGTAAATTAGCCTCTTTACTACATTTTTAAGAACTTGGTAAAGTCTCCTTTGGAATTATTTATGTCTGAGATACTTGATTTTTTTGTTTCCGATATTTATAATTGAAGTAAACTATGGAGGAAGTAAAATAAAGTTAAACTCTTATTATTGAAGACTGGTAACCATCTTAAATATAATAATTCTATTAGTATTAGGTGAGATAGAAACATTTCTAAGTCATTCCTTTACTAGGGCAGATTGATATATGAGTTTTAGTTGAACCCAGGTTCTTTCTTGACAAATTAATTTAATTATAATCACATAGATTTTTCTTCTCTTAATGATGTTTTTCATTAATATTTTGATATTTTGCCTTCCAAATATTTTGACAGGTTTATTATAATTCTGTAGGAGCTTCAAAATGTTTACAGATTTTAATGATGATTGATTTATGACCTGAGGACCCTTTACATAATAACATAGAATGCGGATGCAAAATGTCTAACTACATTAACTAACTTGTTTTTTTCTTCACCCATCTATTGCTATCCTCATAAAATATTTCTTCTTAAGAATTCACATCTTAATGGTTCTATGTATGTGTAATATACAATAATTTGTCATTAAGTAATTTAACCTATATCAACTTATGTTCTGACAAATTTATACACATATTGGTTTATTTTATTTGTGTGCTAGGGAAGCAATAAATAACCATTCTCTAACAGGCTTTCCCTTGTAGACTTTATTGTTGTAAAAATCACATTAGGCCCACAGCTCCTTAAATCATTGCAGCCTATATGGCAACAGGTGACTGCAAAGGAATTAAACGTAAAAGGAAATAATGTAAAAACCCCATTGTTGGAAAACAGTTACCACTGGCATAATTTCATCCGTCCATTCTCCTCAGTTCCTACCCATATAGCTGCCACAGTCTCTTAAGCAATAATCGGGCAACTTTTTGCAAAACCATGGCTATGCTTTACTGCCAGGCTTATAAATACCAGGTAGCTCAGCTTCAGCAGTTTTTCTGACTTTGCGGGTTTGATGATTCAGGATGAGGTGCAGCTGGAAATCCGGTACTTGATGGCTAGAGAAGGATCTCTTTTTTTCCAACAGATCTCCTTTTGTCATATCAGCCTGAAAGAAACCATTTTTCTCTAAAAGTCTTTTTCAGAGTGTCCTAAATAGTGTGTAATATACAGGATGATTAGAGTTTAGATAAGATTTCACTTTATCAAAGCCCTAACCTCACTGAGTTAAAAATTATTTCCCTTTGTCCAAAATAATAGCATTTTATGAATGTGCATGCTACAAATAGTGGAGAGACAGAACTAAGAGTCTTGCCATAGAGGCTGGAAAATAGGACTAAGATAATCATTAACAATTGTCTGAGACACCATTGTTTCTTGTTTAATGGACTTAATAAAAAAGACTCTGTTCCAGTGGCTGGCATAAAGAGAGTGAATGTTGTTTATCAGTGTCTACATTGCAGACTCAACCAAGGGAAAAAAGACATCTAGTTTGTCCACTTTAGTTTTATCAGTTTAACCACTCCCTTCTATTGACAGGAAAATGAAGGATAAAATTAAAATAGGTTAATACAGTATGTATAAAAAATATAATTAAACTCTTCTTATTTTTGTGTGTGTACCTTAAGCCAGACTCAGAGCTCTAGAGTGTATGCTCTACTTGTCTGAGTTGAGTCATATGACTCTTTCCCAGCTCGAGGAACTATTAGAATGTTAGAATTTTCTATGTTCTTCGTGGGAAGCCCACTACCCATATACCTAATATACTCAGTGTGCAGATCTTAGAAGGACAGTATTGCCTGTTGGTAAGGGCTCTGGAGCCAGCCTGACTGGTGTGAATTGCTCTTTTGCCATTAGTTGATTTTATGACAGTGATGTATTCTTAGGAAATTGTTTTGTGCCCAGTTTTGTCACCCAAAAATCATCTGATAATACTATATGTTACTGAAAGAATTTATTATGAGTATCAAATGAATTAACTTTTGCCAAGTGTTTTGAGCAAGAACAAACACATAGTAAGTATTCAGTACCGGGAAGCCTCTTCTGACTAAGTAAAGACTTTTGTTCACAACCTCTCATGACCCATGTAGTTCTGCTTAGAAGCATTGGTCAGTTTTACTTTGTGTGTGTGTGTGGGCGTGTTTGTGAGTATGATTCAAGTCTGTGTTTCCAGTAGAGGCTTGTGCTCTCTCAGACATTTCAAGTCTTGTTTTATATTAAAATTTGCTTTTACACTATTCTAATAGCATTTTATTCCTTATTTAAAAATATTTTAGATAGATAAAGAGATACATAGATTTGCCCATATGAATCTTTTAAGGTCTAAATGTTCCACATTTTCAAGGCTATTTATAGTTTACAGCATAAGAATGTTGCACAAAATACAAGTGCCAAGGGAACATGCAGTATGGAAATTTATTTAGGGAATAGTTATAAGTGATTTATTTGAGAAGTAAAAGATAATTCCAACATCTTAAATTCTATATGCATATGAAGTCAAAGAATACAATATGTTTATGTCATGATTGTAGCCCAATAATAATTAATGTTATTATATTTAGTTCGTTTTAAAAACAAATATGAAAACAAACCTCCAGCACTCTGAAGTATTATTACTGATGCTTTCTATCATCTGTATGCTTTATTTTTCATTATAGAGTTTATATATATATATGTATATATATATATAGACTGAATAAAGTAAGCTAATTCAAATTCAGCATATTCCTTCTAACTTTTAAAAATTAGCCAGATATTATAAATCACACTCCTAATGGAAGTATGAAAGAGTAAACATAACATAATTTGCATTACTGCATAAATATTTTTTAAAGTCATAATGCTATCAATAAAATTCCAAAACCTTCACATGTTTCTCAAGTCCATGCTGAGCATTCCAGAAATCAGTCAGAATACTAGCATCTAGGGCAGGGCGTTCATTCTTTTAAATGCCTTGATGCCTTCCAGGTGACACTTTGTATTTGAGTGCTACAGGATCTGGAAGTAGCCTAATTGTCTGCAGGAGGGTCAGCTGTTTCTCTCAGCATCAGTTTTCCTACCAGTAACAGAAAGACACTGCCTTTTTTGTTGTAAGTAATACTGAGTAACATGATTAAATTCTTATATCAGTGAAAATAATCCATGTGCTGAGTTCCTGTAATGGTCGCATATTTATTTACTTCTCTATGGATAAGTAGTCCTTATGTTAAAATTTTGAATTGTGGCTTAGAATACAGATATGTGCTGCAGGAAATAATTTAACTTTCTACATTAAAAGGTTGTATACCTCTTAATGTTGGTTTAACAACTATAAGTAAGGTACTATGCTATGGTACAATTTAAAAGGCATTTATATAATATGGTTCATTTTAATGATGTTTAAAATGAGGTTGAGAAGAGAGGATGATAATTAAGATTTAAAAAACAGTAAAACAGTGGTTTTGAATTTTTTTTTTCATTTTCTACCTGAAGGAATTTTGTAAATTCATGATGTACCTCTTTAATATTTTAAATTAACATTGAAAACATTTTTATTATAATTTTAAAGGTTGCAAAGAATGTATTTTAGAACCTTGAAAACATTGGCACTCTTTTAAATTGATTCAGGAGGACTTAAATACAGTTTGTAGTCGATATTTACCGTTATTCAACTAAAAATATCTCTGAACAATGCCTTTTTAACAGGCTAATATTTTACTTTGTTCTTTCACTGCTTGAATCCATTCTTCCTTTTGAATTCTTTCACAAAATGTTGTCTTACCATAAGAGACTTCTGTACTTGCAAGTATTAAGTAACTTAGTTACTTAACTAAGTTGTTTACTCTCTCAAGCTTCTTTTTCACATGTGAATATTCAACAGTCTATATTTTCCATGGAGCTATAAAGTGCTAAGTGTTTTTTAAAAGCCTCCTCTATATTGACGTACCTTCATGTAATAGTAGTATGTAACTGAACAAAATTACGTAAAATGCATTTATTTTGATAAATATTATTATAAAATATAAAATATTGGTAATGAAATTTTCAGTTATACAGGTGGAAGTGATGTAATAGTATGCAGATAAATAAATAGTTTAAATGTCAATTTGTTTGTTTTTTTCACTCTTTTAGGCAGTACATCATAGTAAGATTCTAGATAGCCGAGAGGAATTTCTATTATAAAGTGTAAAAGGCTATGATTTTGAAAAAGGCCACAGAAGCGATTCTTGATCTTTAAGTGTCTTCTGAGGCAAATTCATTTTAAAAAAGAGACTACACTGAATTTTAAGATCTGAAAGTTGATTATCTTAAAATGATCTGGAGTGCTGTGCTCTTTACAGACTATTTCTGTTTTCTCAGATTCTGTGTACCTGAGTTTAAAGACCTCTGTATCACAACACTTAATAATTGAAACTAAAAGAGCCAGTACAACAGGGCAGCATTTAACTGAAAATATCCTTTAGGTTACAGAGATTTCTTTTATTTGCAGAAATGATCAATTAATGTATTATTGAACATAATTTTTCTTAATTATAAACATTTTTGTAAGTTTTGGATACCTATTCTAAAATCTCCAAATGTCATGATTACAGAAGTAGAAGGAAATGACTAAATGTATTTAAGTAACAGTAAGCCAAATACACAAAATAGAATATTTTAGTTAGCTTTAAGTACTAGATTCAGTACTTTCAACATATTCTTTCTCTGCTATTGTGTTTAAAGACATTGCTTTTCGAACACTGATTAAAAGGAAAACATGGTTCATATGATGCTGTGGGAAGAATGAAGAGGCAGAACAGCACAGATTGCTTTGGAGTTGAGAAGTGTTTAAACTATTATAGTATTCTGGGGATGAGCTGTTATTTTAGATGTTATCTATTAGTGCATGAAAAATTCAAAGACGAGAGCTTTAAACGTAATCTTATATTTTCTATGGGTCACAAATCTGGATGTTACTTAACCAAGTGCCTCTGGCTTAATGTCTCTTATGAGGTTGAAGTAAAACTGTTGGCCAGGGTGGCTATCTCATCTGAAGGTACAGTTTGTGGAGAATCCACTTCTGAGCTTATTCATGCAGCCCTCTTTACAGGGGAATGTTTTTCAGAGAATTTTCAGTGATGAGGAGGGCAACCTGAGGCAATTAGAGATTGAAGTGTCTGTAAGTCCATACAGCCAATGGCCATTCGTTGCTAAGGTGAGAGTTTTGGCAATGAAAGGGAAAAACACCTACTTGTATCTGTTTGAGTGTGTGTGTGTTTGTATTTGTGTGTGTGCGCGTGTGTGTGTGTGTGTGTGTATGTTTTGGCAATGAAAGGGAGAAACACCTGCTTGTATCTGAGTGTGTGTGTGTGTGTGTGTGTGTGTGTGTGTGTGTTTTAACTGAAGGCTCTGGGTTGAGACTGTCTGAGTAGAACATGGATCCAGCACTTACTTGTTTAATGACACGTGTTTGGACAAGTTTCTAAAAGTTACTGTGACTCAGCTTTTCCATATGTAAAAGTGATATGATTTCAGTCTATACAAGAAATAAATGAGGAGGAAAAAAAACCTCAAAACATATTTATAGTTTATAATAGGCAGTGAGACACACTAAGAGCTCAATAAATATTTACTCCTATTATCTATTTTATCTAAAAAAAAAAAGATTTTCAGCCTTTTTTTTTTTTTTTTTTTTTTTTTTTTTAAATAAGCTTCCTTCTATCTATGGAGCCTGGAACCATTGCGGAATCTTAAATCATTTGTTTGTTGTACCACTATTTAGATAAGCAGACATTTATTGACCATCTATTAGATGCCAAGCCCTGTGCTAGTTGATGGGGACACGAAGATGAATGAAACATGAACTTATATATTGGGCCTTATTGTCCAGGAGTGGATATACATTTGTGGACAAATGAGAATAATAAAATATTCTGGACCCTGAGATGGCATTGTCAATAGGCATTTTGAGGGATTGTCAGGAAAATCTTTGGAGGAAAAAAAAAAAAAACCTCTGTGAATATTACAGAAGTAGAGATTACTTTGTTATATAAATAAAGATGATGAGGCAGTTCATGCTCAAGCTTCTACTTTTGCGATACAGCCAGCAGACAGAACATTTTAGAAGGTTATGTTTTGGTGTGCAGTGAGAATGTAAGACAACTTGAGCAAAATTCCTCTGAAATTTTCAGAATGCAGTCTTGGCATTTACACGCAAGTGGCCTTTTATGCAAGTAACTTCTAAATAGGGAAAATAACAGAATGTGAAAATCCTAGCAACTTTTGTGAATGACAGTAAAAAAATCAGTGTGACTGTTTTCTGCCAGAGGGTTTGTTTTGCCTCCCTACCTTGTGAGGATCTAAAGGTTAAGTATAGGCAACAAAAAAGTCTCACTGTTGCGATAACTGTTTCTTTTAGGACACAGATAATTTATTTATTCACAACATTTGTTTAAGGCAGTGTTTTATAAAATACTATTAGTTGCTAAATTTATAAAACTGAAGTAATGCCATCCTTAAAGAGATTTTTAAGAAAAAAGAAAAAGAACATTTATCTAACAATAAGGAAGAGTGAGAACATTTCAAATAGCAAAAAAGGCAAATACAAGAAATATCTTCATTATGTTGCTTTTATAATTTCTTTGCCCCCTTAAACAGGTCTAAATATGTTAACTTCATCAGCATTCTTTACAGGTAGAAAAGACATATACATCTCAAAGCTTTAGCACTGAGAGATTACCAGTTCTCTATTATCTGAAAGCATATAGTTCACTTGAGTACTATTATATTTCTCCTGTTTATCCAAATGTAGTGTATCTCTTCCAAAGATAAATAATTTCCCCCACAAGATTTTGAAGTTGCAGGTTAAATTAATATAAATTACTGTCCCAGGCTTATTAAATTACTAATGCCCAATTACACAGTTACATTTTTAATTTAAAATGATTAATCTCTCACCAAAGAATGTGTGCATCTCATAACAATCAATTAAACTACTCTAGGCTAATCCAACAAACTTATTTTAGAACAGGGAGGAAACATGTGAAATACATGTTTTCCTTACTCTAATTGAACATTCTGAACAGAGTCTTCCCCAGCTAGGAAATTTTCTAATGCTTCCTTACTTATCACTGATTTGCTTTGTAGTAGTGTTTATTGCATGTCACATGTTGTAGGATGTCTTACTGATCTGTATAAAATAAAAGCATTTATTTAAGACATTTTAAGCATATTTTGTTAGAACCGGAAGGGAATGGTGTTATTTGGGACACAATTAACAAAACCACTATGTTAGCTCAGCCTAGAGAAAAGGAAAACATTTCATTTTGGTTGGATTCAGAACTCGTTTCTGAAAGTCTGACAAAGATTTATGGTTTCTTTTCTGTCATTCCCACTTAGTCCCCATGGTGCTACACCTTTCTTGAAGTACATAAGAAACAGGTCATGCTAATGGCAAGATAGTTTCCTTAGAGGTGCATTTTAAAGGTGGATTTAGGAAACGTTAGCAAAACTACTCTGATTTTCTGAAGTAATGATGGGGTATGACTACCAAGTATAGGTCTTTATTAATATTAATAAAATATGTCTTACATTTTCTTTGTTTTATCAGACTACCTGCCAAGATCTTGTGTTAACCACTGTGACTATGTAGATTCCTTAGTAGCTCTGATAATATTTCAAGGATTTAAATTTCAATTCAAGAATATTAAATCAGTGATAAATGAAGCTTCTAAATTATATTACTTCATAGATTTATAGACTCTATGTGTTTGGTGTTGGAACCTGTAGACATTCTCTTATTCATCATTAAACATATCCGTAGATCATGTAGATCATGTACTGATGAAGAAATAAAGATAGACTTTCCTACAATCTTATGTAAGTATTTTAGTTAAGAATATAGATTTAAAAAGACAAATCAACTTATCAAAAAATGTAGGTAGATTAGCAGCATTACAGTCTGTCTTGGCTCAGGGGCACTTCTTTGAGTTTTGCTGAATTTGGTCATATGACCTCATTGCACTTCTGAGTCAGATTTTCTGTTGTGCAATAGCCATAGTACTCTCTCTTCTGGCAGACGCCTTTCTCAATTAATTAGTCTTTCTACTATTTCTTACCATAATCAATTACTCAACAAATATTCTTGTGTATCACTAGTTTATAAGGGCAGTGACTCTTTATTTTTTTTGAGAGAGAATCTCACATTGTCGCCCAGGCTGGAGTGCACTGGGCAGGCGATCTTGGCTTACTGCAACCTCTACCTCCTGTGTTCAAGCAATTCTCATGCCTCAGCCCCACAAGTAGCTGGGATTACAGGCACACGCCACTATACCTTGCTGATTTTTGTAGTTTTCAAAAAGACAGGGTTTTGTCAAGTTACCCAGACGGGTCTGGAACTCCTGACCACAAGCAGTTCACCCACCTCAGCCTCCCAAAGTGCTGAGACTACAAACATGAGCCATGGAGCCTGGCCAGCAGTGGCTCTTGTTTATGTGCTATCCCCTGCTCCCTATTTTATTTTTTTACTTATTAATAAAGTTATTTAGTTCAGTTCATGTGAACATACAGATATTTTTAAAAAATTTACAGCTTTTTGGTAATTGTTCAGTTCAATACATCTAAACCTAATTTCAGCCATAGTTTGAGCCTCTATTCAACTTACGTAAAATCAAAACTGTCAAATGCACCAGAAAAATCTAATGAGTTTTCCATTATTAAGTTAGAACATTTGTGGCCCAATTTTAATTTGACAGTGTAGTCAAGTTTTGGTGAGGTAGTCATTTCTATTTTATTATTATTAAGCTATGGTAGCATTTACCTTTTGAAGATAGTTATTGTAAATAGAATAGTGATTTACACACATGCAAACATATACACACACAACACGATTTTAAGCAAAAGAAAGCTATTTGATCTGTAAAGATATCAATATAACATGAATAAATTATCTACACCAAAGTGCTTAGTACAAAAATGTTATGGAATGAAGGATTTTAATTGTATACCCTTTTAGCTCATTATAAGTGGAACTTGCTTCCCAGTTTCATTATATATTTTCTTCAGTTTCTCTGAGACATTTGACTAATGTGGCCCAGCGATAAAAGTGTATGTCAAAGAAGGACATAGAAAGCTTAGGGAAGTATCTAATATTATCTCCTCTTCACTTGTCTTAAGGGATTTAAGAAGCTCTCCGTAATTGAAAATGTATCTTAATGTGTATTTGTGGGTTGGAGTCAGTACATCCTGCCATAATATGATGATATGTCTTTATTGTTTTTAAAAGCTTTAATTTGACACTATATTATATTATATATATATATAATATATAATATATATATGTACAGTGTCGAAATACATATATATATATTTACTATGGAATTTGTGAAAAAACTTGTCAAGTTTTAGTGTTTAATGTGTTACATTTTTCGTCTTCAAAAAGAGGCTTGAAATAGGTGATTTTAAGAGTTTTCATTAGTTCTGACACACTCTGAATATACAAATATGGACTTTGTACTTTTTACATATATTAAACTACTTTAATTAGTTTCCTCATAAAAATCTCTTAAAAGTCACGTTTCATTTTTTCTTATGAATTTGCTTGGAGAATAAAACAAAATAATAATCACTTTCATTTGCGACAGAATCTTCCATAGTCAATAAAAAGTTTATATATGTCAGATTACTTATGGGCATTTAGAGTGAACTATATGCTAAAAGGATTAATGCTACATTTCCTTTCCAATAGTTTTGTATCTTCTGCTTGATGTTAAGATAGACAAGCTCACATTGAGATATGTGTTTGTTTAAAAGCATCTCCAGTGATGTCAAAGTGGTTATGGCAATAGTGTTAGTGAACTTTTGCTTTTGGGCTGGACCACTGTGAATCAACAAAGAGAAAGAGAAAGGGGAAAAAAAGGAATCAGAGAGAGGTCATGCCTGAGAGTAGCTAATGGTTGCTTTGGTTTAATGATCTCTAAAATGTATTTTTTAATGCTCCTTAGAAGTCAAAGAAACCTCTCCCTTAGATTAACTGTTTTATTCACTGGAAACACTGATGTTCTCCAGATGGTCAATCACATTTTTTTTTTTTGGCTTCTAGTATATGTTTTCATATCTGAATCTTTACAAAATCTAGGCAATCCAATATAGAGCTATTTGACTCTTTCTATATGAAATAATGAGGATCATTGATACATCTCTTTCTTGGATATGGATAATGATGTCTTGCCATTTGATATTTACTGGCAGTATTCAGCAAATTTTCCCTTAAGTATTGATATATAAAAATAAATGCTTTTCTTTCAAAAATTTTATAGGTACATGTCTGTGTGAACATGGCTGAGTTTTATCTGCATAAAGGTGAATGAAAAAGAAAAGCATTAATTTTATTTCAAGTAATATTATGTTTCGATGGTAAGGAAAAAAAAAAAAAAAACTATAGAGATATATCCTAAAAAACTCTTAAGAGTTTTCTTTCTATAATGTGGGTCATATAGAAAATACTTAACAGATCTTTGTCCAATTGATACGCATTAAAACTATACTTTTAGCTGAACTGACAGGTGAACTGTCAAAATTTTTCTCTTTCATTTTCTTTCCCCCCCTTCTTTTAAAAATTTGTAGATGTTAGCTATTAGCAAATCAACTCTAGACAAAATTGTCAAGGAGATGCCTCTTGACATTTTGACTCTTTAACCTTTTTTTCTTTTTTTACACCAGGCTTCCAACCAGATCCGGTTTTTCTTCCTATAATCCCTAAGTATAAATCAACTACTTGTGCTAGAAAATTTATGTATTTTTAAAAGGACCTTATAAAGAGATGTTTAGACATACATAAGGTTTAAACATGTAAATACACACACCGCTTCCCATACAAGGCCCATTCTCAAAAAAAAAAAAAAAAAAAAAAAAAAAAAAAGTATTGATTATGTTACCTACCTACCTTTCTATAGAGTACCTTGGTGAAAAATGGAGTTGGGATGTAAGACATTCTTTATATCTGTGAAAGTACACAATGTAGGATCTCTGCCTACTGATAGGAATGATCCTTAAAACGGATCTACTATATCAATGTCCCTATTTTTGTTTATTATAAGTACAATAAAAAATATAGGACATTGGTAAAGATTAAATTAGCAGAAACTATTTGCAGAGCCCAAGAAAACACCATGGTGCATAAACCTTGATTAAAGTGATTAGAGAAATTTGAGGAATGAAAGAATAGTGTAAATTCACTGAAACATGTATGTTAGTGGTGTAATGACCATAATAATGTTTGCATAATGGTTAGAAGTTTTGATATTCATATTAACAATGTTCCTAATGATAAGTGTTCCCTCTTTTTTATTAGCATGCTTGTTATCTGCCAAGAATACAAAGTTATTTAATTTTTTGAAAACTTTTCAACTTTATTGAGGTATAATTAACAATTAGGATTTGTATATATTTGAAGTTCACAAGTTATTTTTGATGCATGTATGCATTGTGAAATTATCTCAATCAAGCCAGTTAACATATACATCTCTCGGTTACTATTCTCTCTCTCTCTCCTTTTTTTTTTAAATTTATGATAACTCTTAAGATCTGTCCACTCAGCAAATTTCAAGCATATACTATTATTAATTGTAGTACCATACTGTACATTGGATCTCCAGAACCAATCTTGCAACTAGGTTGCATAACTGAAATTGTATACCCTCTGATCATCATCTCTCCATCTCCGCCGGCTCCACTGCCACTATCAACCCCCTTTCTGCTTTCTACTGCTATGAGTTTGACTGTTTTAGATTCCACATGTAAGTGAGGTCATTCAATATTTGTTGTTCTGTGTCTAGCTTATTTTACTTAGCATAATGCTCTCCAGGTTCATTCATATTGTTCCAAATAGCAATAGTTCCTTCAAATTTAAGGCTGAATAATATTTTATTGTCTAAATATATCACATTTTCTGTATCAGTTTGTTAATACTCAAAATATGTAAGAAACTCATAAAACTCAATAGCAAAAAATAAAAAAACCCTCAATAACAGTGTAAAAATGAGCAAAGGGCCAGCTGTGATGGCTCACACAGGTAATCTCAGCACTTTGGGAGGCCCTAGTGGGTGGATCACCTGAGGTCAGGAGTTTGAGACCAGCCTGGCCAACATGGTGAAACCTCATCTCTATGAAAAATACAAAAATTAGCTGGGCATGGTGATGGGTGCC
This sequence comes from Saimiri boliviensis, assembly GCF_048565385.1. Lineage (NCBI taxonomy): Eukaryota > Metazoa > Chordata > Mammalia > Primates > Cebidae > Saimiri > Saimiri boliviensis. Next base: position 56,614,812 of record NC_133451.1, read on the forward strand.
TGTAATCCCAGCTACTTGGGAGGCTGAGGCAGGAGAATCACTTTAACTCAGGATGGGTAAGTTACTGTGAGCCAAGATCATGCCACTATACTCCAGCCTGGGCAAAAGAATGAGACTCCGTCTCAAAAATAAATAAATAAATAAATAAATAAATAAATAAATAAATAAATAAAATTAAATACAAATGGACAAAGGATCTAAATAGACATTTTTCAAAAGAAGACAAACAAATGGCCAACAAGTATATGAAATGATACTCACCATCAGGAAAATGCAAATAAAACCCAGAATTCTTATTTTTAAATCACAGCCAATCACCCTAAAAGACATTGACATTTGCTAAACAGTTGACAATAATCAATATTGATATCTTAAACACAGAAAAATTAAAATGTACTTAACACACCTCTAGTAATATAGTGGTCATGGTCATGAACACTCACTTATTTCAGGCAGCCAGGGCTTGAAACTATATAATTGCCAATGACCTAATTAATACAATGACCTAATTAAGCTCAATGATATGATTTCATCAAATTAAAGGATTTCATGCATTTCTTCATTCTTGCTAAAATTACCAGATGATTACAAAGTTTTATTCATGCAGTGAATATAGAAAAGAATAAAAAGTAAAAGGCAAAGAAGAGAAATAAAGTCAGGAGGGTGTGCTGCAAATAGTGTGTGATATATGAGGATGCCAATATTTTAGGGCTTGGCTTTCTCAGCCTCCTTATAAGAAGATGGACTTCAAAATTATTTGACTCTAAAGGCCAAAAACACCATATATGTACATGACCTTCATGTGGTTAAAACCACTGCAGTTTGTTGAGATTTTTTTTTAAAAAATTAAGTGTTACTGAGAAACGATGAAATTTTATTTTGTAAGCTCCAAAACTCATAAAATAAAATTAATCCATGGCAATCTTTATATTAGGAAGAAATTGGGATATTATATATTAATGAATGGTGGGTTTTTCTGTCAAGACAATATAAGTTTCAAAGATAGTATATCTGTTTTATTTTAAAATCACATATTTGAATATACATTTTAATAATGATAAAATGAGACAACACACCATAGAGGAAAAAGACAGAAGGAACTGTTTTCACAAGGCTACTATTTTTTTTTTTAGTTGATTAAATAATATTCTTACTCATTCACAGAAGAAAAGTAATTATCTTCCTTTTATTTTAACATTTTTAGGAAAAAAGTAAAAGGTGTAAACTTTGTGATTGGACTGTCATTTTTCATGCATTTTTTAAAAAATTACTAAGATAAATATTCATTAAAAACAAAAATATCTTTTCTTTCCTAATGCTGTTTTCTTCAGATATTTCAGGGGACACCTATAAGTATGGCTAAAAATAAATCAATATCTAAAAAGAAAGAAGAAAATAATTTTGGGTTTAGCTGTCAAAACTGTGTCTTGTTTTAACGATCACAGCTGATTTTTAAAGAACCATACTAGAAGAACCAAAACAGGAAGCAGAGATAACCTTTGATCCTAAAACAGATAAAATAAAAATTTCTAATTATTCAAACTCACAACATTTTTAATTCTCAAAGAATTGGCACAAATGTAGTTATTGAATTAAACAGTGTTTTCACCTAAAGTTGTTTCAACACTTTCATTGTAAAAAATTATCTGCTTTATCTCTCATCACTGTGAAATTAATTTTGAGAAGATTTAAGTGAAATATTAGCTTACAAGTATTCAGATATCATATTTTCAATAATCTGCAAGCTTGGTTATTTCGGATGGATTTTCCATCACAGTCAATCTGTGTTTCCTTACTTTATTTCCAGATGGAAACAAATATTAAACGATAACATTATATATCTTTCTGTACAATTTGCCAATTTGGGTTACTGTGGAACCTAGGTACTCCTGAATTGTTCTTGTGAATCACCACTCTGCCAAGAAAAGACTGAACAAAGAAATGATTTATTTACTGGATCATTGATGTATTTTTTTTAAGCTACATGACTCAAAGATGTTTTACCTCAGATAGAAAAGGCTTTCTGCCGGGATCAAAGTGGTGGTACCTTTAAATAAAAATAGGAGCCATTAAACCACTTTAGGAAATGTTTAAATTATTAAGAAAATAACATTTTATTAAAAGTTTTCTACAGCCTTTTATGCTTAAAAGCAGTTTTTGTCAAAATAGTTTTGGAAAGCCACTTTTATGCTGCTATTTTGCAAGTTTTCTGTATTTCTGTTGCATGGTCTCTAGAATGTGTTGCTGCTTGGCTTAAATTAATTCAAATGTAACTTGGAGATAATTACATAATGTATCTTGCAATCTAATGGTAAATAAAAATAATTACCTTGTATAATACTGTCTGACTCAAATTATTGGGATCAGTTCATCGAAATTTCCAGTTTTGAGATGCTTTGAATAGCCTAGTCTCCCAGAGTATGCCATGTAAAGAACTCTAAATGAGATATGTTTGTCCACTTTTGTATTTAACTCTTCTTAACTTTTACATTTCTTAATGAGACTGTTGTTTTTCAAGTGCTGTTCTTTCTGGTAACCAAAAGCTCTTTTGGGTTTTCATATTGTCTTAATTAAAGATACCATATTTGATTGATTTCATAATCTGTACATCATAAAATTTATAGTATTATTTGTATAGACCTCTTTAGGAGTCATTCAGTATAATTTAAAAAGAAGTACTTGACATATTTAATTTGTGATGCCATTGATTTTACCACTATAAAATATACCAAAGTATACCAAATGTATAAACATAGAAATTAAATAATGAAAGCACTGAATTATTCATTCATAGATATTCTCTCGTTGTGATATATTATTTAGGAAAATTATAGGCTTAGTACAGTGGCTCATGGCTGTAAACCTAGCACTTTGGGAGGCTAAGGCAGGTGGATCACCTGAGTTTTGGAGTTCAAGACCAGCCTGATCAAAATGCAGAAACTTCATCTCTACTAAAAATACAAAATTAGCTGGGCTAATGGTGCTTGTTTGTAATTCCGCCTACTTGGGAGGCTGAGGCAGGAGAATCACTTGAACCCGGGAAGTGGAGGTTGTGGTGAGCCAAGATTCCACCATTATACTCCAGCCTGGGCAACAACAGCAAAAGTCTGTCTCAAAAAAAAAAAAAAAGAAAAAAAAAAAGAAAAAAAAAGAAAATTATAAACTTTTGAGTTACATTATTTATTTTATAAGTACATGAAGGAATGTCATAATTAAAGACTATATGCTATCATATGTAGTTATATAGACATTTATATAAAATATATAATATATATGAATTAATAACATAGTATATCAATAACTAAGTATAAGATGTTCAGTTATAAAATTCTTTAATTATGAGCATCTAAACAGGACCTGACATGTAATATATTCTGCTCATATATTTAAATATATTAAATACATTCTGCTCATGTATTTTAATATATTAAATATCTTCTGCTCATGTATTTAAATATATTAGCCAAATTAGACAAGTGATTCCTTTTCTTCTTAGGTACTCACTTGGAAATTCTCCTCTCGACCCCTACTTTTCTTGACTTACTGTTTTCTCACTACTTTTTGCTAAGTGACGCCTGGAACATGGTACCATGCTTTATAGTTTGTCCTAAGGCTGCTCCCGTTCAGTTTCTACGCTGATAAGACTAAGCAAGATGAATGGAACAAATGGATCCTTTCCATCTGTTGGATCTATTTCTATTTTGCCTACCAATTAAAACTCTAAAAGCTGAAGAGGTATTTTGACTGCAAAGCAGTCTTCCTTATCCTGGAACTTGCAATGTCAATATCTCTATCTAATTCTTTTTTAGTTTGGTCATCGGTGCTTTATTGGTCATTACTGTGAAATAAAGTTTTAGAATATTTAAATAAAATGTTAGCTTAAGAGGATTAGATATATTTGTAATAATCTGACAACTTGGTAGTTTCTGATGGATTCTCCATTGCAACTGGTGTTCCCTTACTTTATTACCAGGTGGAGCCAAATATTAAAAAATTATCATACTTAGAATGTAATGAAATAATGTTATCAGTGTGTTAGCACCTATTAAGAAACCTTCAAAAAAAGCTATTACTATTATTATTTATTTCTACTAAGTTGTATGTATTTTAAGCATTCTTATAATTGAATAATTTAATAATTATGTGTAATTAGGATAACTTCAAAGATTAAAATCACTCTCAGTATTGTATTCTTCCCCATGAAGATTATACTTTGTGGTTGAATCAACTATTTAAAAAGTTAGTTTATAAGATGACTTATTACGTAATTTGATAGGTATGTATAAATGCAAATTATTAAACCATGACACTAAAAATTGTGTTGTTGAACTTATTTTTTCAAAATGTGTTTTTGTAAACTTACTACATTAGCTATTGATTTTAAAACCATAAATATATATTTAAATAAGCAGTCAGGCTAAAGTTACAGCAGAAATATTGCATCATCTAGCACAACCTTAGAAACTCTCCCTTGCCAGTAATCGTCTCTGCCTCCCTTTGGGTATTTTAAGCACTGATATTCCATAACGGGCCGTTAAGAAAGGTGTTTAATTTGAGAACTATCTAGGTGTACCGTACTGAGATGAGATAATTTCAAAACATACGTACTTTCTCTCTTGCCTGGTTGCTACTGATACACTAACTACTGAGAGAGTGAAATATGGGAAAATTATACTGTGATGTTTTGTGGATCACAAGAGACTACATTTCTTTCATGATTTCAAGAATAATACAATATTTATTATGCAGATATCTTTTTTATGTAAGAAAATACTTAAAAATGTTAATTTGTATGCTGTAAATGTATTTATTTCCAAGTCGATTCAACATTTGTATCTTCTGTGTCCATCCTATCTTTTTTTCCTCTTCTGTTTTCCCTCCTGACTTATGTTTACTTCTGTACTGATAAGACATAAAAGTGATATTTCTACAACTTGAAAAAATTGTTGACTAAATGCTATTCAAATAATCTATTAATTTAAACCATATGGGAGACTTATAGGTCATTGTGAACTCCAACCATACTAATTCTGGCAAATATTGTCACTGACACCGATTGTCTAAGGTATTTTTCTTTTCTCTCCATTTTCTCCTACATACCATGACCAATTTATTTTCTAAAAGCATGGCTATTTCCATTGGACCTTCTGATTCCCTCCCCTTTTCTACTCGACCACTCACAAACTTTTATCGAATGTTTTTCTATCCTACTTACCGCTAAATGTAATCTCATTTGCCATTTATAACCCCACTTTTACATATAAATCCTTCACGAAATGAGAACAAGATTTTTTTCTCATTTATTGAATGCCTGCTCTTGCCAAGAATCTTTATAGCTTCTTATATATCTTACCTTTATTTAAGCCTTGAACCACCTGGTAAAATAAGTATTAAATTCAGATGTGAACATTAGGGTATAGAAAATTTAAATAACCTGCTTTTGTCATACAGCTCACAACTCGAAGAGAAAGGGCTTAAAACTGTTCTCTTCATACTCCAAAGCTCATATTACGTCCTCCATTTGTTCTGCTTCTCATGACCCAGACGTTTTGATGTTTTGTACTTGAAAACAGTAGCTTGATTTTTTAGAAAAAAAATCTGTGCAGATATGAAGAACTAGGAAAATATGACTAAATTCAGTTCTAGTTCAAGGGAAATACATATTTACTATAGATAAAATTTCATCCAGGTTGTATTTGACTTGAACGTGTTATAAAATATACATGTATCCAGATAAGTCATTACTGCCAGATGCTGAACAATACCATTCTATCTGTAAGTGCTGTAATTATCTGGAATCAATATTTGATCTCAAATAGCTTAATGACTGCTAAGCAGTGCTATGGAAATTTGGACCTCTGACAAAAATTTTATACTAAAAAATGCAAAAGCTGCATTTTTTTTCTGTGATGTCGCTATCTAAATCAGGCGTCCCCAAACTTTTTATACAGGGGGCCAGTTCACTGTCCCTCAGACCGTCGGAGGGCCGCCACGTACTGTGCTCCTCTCACTGACACCAATGAAAGAGGTGCCCCTTCCTGAAGTGCGGTGGGGGGCCGGATAAATGGCCTCAGGGGGCCGCATGCGGCCCGTGGGCCGTAGTTTGGGGACGCCTGATCTAAATAATAGTTTATTAATATAATGATTCATTTAACACCTCTATTGACACAGGCTCCTCATATCAAACAGAAGATCATTTACAAAAATGGAATTTACAATAAAATGTTTGAATGTTTAGGAGCAATATAGAGAACTATAACAGTTTTGGTGATATATTTACTATAAATATTTATCCCTGATCTTAAAAGACAGTACTTGTAGTAATTTATATATATTGATATATTTTGTTTCTTTAACTGCTATAAATTTCGTGATTTGAAACCAGTCAAATTGAATTTATACTCCTTCAAAATATTTTCTATTTTCAAATGTGGCCTTCAAAATATTTCCTATTCCGCTCTAAGAGATCCTTCATATTACTGTCTGCTGCTCCTCACTTTTTCCTGAGAAACAGAATGACTTGCTGTTCTCCAACACACTGTCTTTTAACACCTCTTTACCTTTAGTATGGCAACTTTTAGTCCAGAACATTCTTTGTTCACCTGCTGTTGAGTGAGATCTTATCCATTCTTCAAATTGTAGTACAATTACCTCTCCCACAGGTCTTAGAGATCTTTCAAGCTGTGTTATCTCCTCTTTTATTTTTTTTTCTAACTCTCTTCTTCTTTATCAAATTTGGATTTATATTTTACCACTTGTATTCACTGCATTATCTCATTTTCCTTCTCTTCCTCATTGTTTTCTTTTCCTCTTTCACTGGTTCTTCCTCCTTCTTCTTTAATGCAGGAATTATGCTTTGTATATCTTAACACATCCCCATGAGCAAGCACAGTGCATCCTTGTAATAAATTGACAAAAAAAAAAAAAAAAAAAAACAGACAGGTAAATTTGTTGAATTAAATATTTCTTCAAAATATTAAACAAGGTGATTGAGAGTATGTCCTCTATGAATTTCCAAAAGGAGTTAGCACTGTTTAAGAAAGTATTCAGGACTTGAAGATTTTAACTCATTATTACTGCTAAGAAAACTCAATGGTTAAATACTTTCTTCAGACTTGTTTGATATAATTTTATTTGACCCTCTAAATGTTGAAAAAATAAAAGATCCTTGAGTTTTACTGTGTCTTGGTTTTCAGAGTCAAATTTTCAGGAGAAACTCTATGAATAGTAGGAGGACCCAAACTAATGATGCTTTACAATTCCATAATATATTCACATGTACTCTGTAAATTGAGAAACAATACATATAATTTTTCAAGAAAATAAGAGAACCTTAAAAGAGAAGCATATATGTAAGTTTCACTATTGTAAATGATAGCTAAAATTTACAAAACATTATATATTTTACTGAGTTCAAACTCCTTTAAAACTCATTTTGTTTTTGCCGAATAATGATCATAACAAATATATTAACGTTTGATAGGATGGTGAAGGAAAGAACTCGTGTTATAGTCAGGTAATTTTTCATCTTGCTTTCCTACTCTTTTCCCTTGAATTGATTATATAGCTGTTGTTCACATCAGAAGGAGTCTTCCATGTAGATCCACTTTTGAAAGGATTTTTTTTTTTTTTTTTTTTTGTGAGAGATGTCATCTGTTCTTTGTAGGGCATGGATTACAAAGCATTGCTTTAATGTACCTATGATTCTGCAATATTGGAAAATAATGGAAATATTGGAATCTTGAATTAGAATAATAAACATATAAGTCCTCACCTAAGCATTTATGCATTATTACTCTAGTTGAAATATATTTTGTAGTTTTACTAAATGAACATTTCTAAGAAATGCTTGGCTCTCTTTGGTTACCATGGACAGATCTTATTTACAAAGGTAGAGAGCTATGTTCGCACAAATCATGATCACTTTGTTGCTCTGATGTCAGATATTTTCTTTCTGTTAATGGAGTGACAAACGATTAAATGAAACAAATTGATTATTCTTTTTTGAAATTTATATAACTTCTTTTTTATTATGATTTAAAAAAATTATAGACACAGTGTGTTGCTTTATTGACCAGGCTGGTTTTGAACTCCTGGCCTCAATCGATCCTCCCACATTGGCATCCCAAAGTGATGGGATTACAGGCATGAGCCACCATGCCTGTCCTTATATCTCTTCTTCATATATCAATGTTATATTACTTTCACCATTTTATCCAGGTGCCTTGATATAATTTTATACCATGTTACTATACATTAATTTTATATTATTAAAAAGATAACTCATGGAAAAGGCTTGTTTTGTTTTTAAATCAAAATGGTCTTAAATTTTTCAAATTTTAAAGTTCATATACTAACCCTGGAAGAATACAGATAACACTTAATTGATAATTCTGAACACTTCTAACTAAAGTAAGTTGTAAGGTCATAGCTATGATTTCCCTCTGTGGAACAAGGAAAAATAAAAAAAACAAAAACAAAAACAGAACATGCTTACTGGGAAACACCTGTATTACAATTAGCAATGAGGCTATAGGTCTATGTACCAATTCACTATTACAGTGATAACAAATGGCATTTTTTATGTTTTGTATGTGCTTGACATGTCAGAAAACATTGGCCTCCAAAAAATATATGACAAAGACAAGTAAATATGAAGAATAAGATATGGATTAACAAAAATCTGTAAAGTTGATATTGGAGTAGAGTTTGTGGTTAGAATTTATAACAGGTGAGCAATAAGGAGTTGAGGAAATTTAAAAATATTATAAAGAACATATAGTTTCTTGTTTATGGTATTATGATGTAAAAGCTATGATAGTATTCAATTTACTTGGGGGAATGTTTGAGAGTAAATTATCTTACAGAAATGTGATTTAAGAGTAGCTAACATATTCCTAAGATAAGAAGTTTTGAGATTCTAATGCTAACCTCTGTTTGGTGTATAAAAAGGAAGATAATGTAAGATAGAAATATAAATTTTTGAGTATGATTTGAAAAGAAACAAATATTAAAAAATTAAACTGGGAAACAATTATGACACCAGAATTCAAAGTGAAAGTTTCCAGATTGTAAAATCAATGTCTCCAGTTCAGAAAACTTACTTTGTTGAAAGGAATAACAACAACAACAACAACAACAACAACAACAACCAAAAAAAAAAAAAATTCAAATTCTTTCAGAGTATAATTGTGTTCGATTTTAATAAAAATTAGCATAAAGTTAATAAATACAAAAGTTTCCAAGTATTTAATGATGGAAGACTTTAGTTATTTAAGCTTTTTGTAGCATTTCTTTCCACACTATATTCTTTTTTAACTTTTAGTGGAACTTGTGTTAAATAACACAACTTTAAAATTCTAAATTTAAATATTAATGACGTAGATTAGCTCATTTTAATCAACTTCAATTCTAAATTTTGGATCTTGTAAAGAATAATCAACTCAGTTTTGTTTGAAGACAGATAATCATTCAGATTTTTATAAGAAAATAAATTTGATGACATTAATGACACCTCATTGGAAAAATCACCATGAAAAGTTTTCTAAGAAATTGTTATAATTCAGAGTAATGCTATATTTCTGTAGCTTATGAGCTAACTATTAACTATTAAAACTTATATTGTATAATTATTGCAATAAATATATGACATATATATTGTATAATTACATATAGATTGTATAATTATATGACCTCTAATTGGCACAGTACTGGAGTTGTAAGAGAGAGTGGGTGGTGAGGCTAGAATGTGAGAACATGTCACCTTCTTGAAACAATAGCTTTTATTCCTGTAAATTCCTTTTCCCACCTCTACTTACATTATAATTATGAAAACAAATCCCTATGCCTAAATCAAATGTCTGAGTAGAGGTGGCTCAATGTCCTGCTACAATACCTTAAGATAAATCATTATTAATAACTAATAGGTATGTACTTTCTTATTTTTTCTGTAAAATCACTTTTTCCCATTATTTCAACAATGCAAAATGTTTGTTGTATGAAATAAATTATTCTGTTTGTAACTGAAACCAAAGTTAACAATAGCAATACTCATATTTCACTGTGGAAGCAATTTTCTCTCTTCCTCCAATAGATGCTGCACTGTACTTAAACTGATGTCCTTATCTACATGTCCTCTCTGTATCCTTTCCTGCCTGCCTCGTGTATCCTTGCTGTTCCAGGTTCTCCAGTCATCACAATCAAATAATATTTCATTTAAGCAAGGCTTGTGTCTTCTATGGAAATCCCATGCTGTACCTTTCCTTCGCACAATTCATGTTCCTAATTATTTTCATCTATTGTCCTGTTTATTTGTGCCATAGAGGAAAGATCACTAATGTTGAAGTCAATTTGGCATGAAATTCTAGCCACATAACATGTCTGGCTTTCCTTCTCAGTAAACATGGAACAATGTTACCTGCTTTATAGATTTGTATGGATAATTACATTAAGACTTTGTGTAACATCTAGAACAACGTGTAGCATGTGAAAGTTAATTCTTCTTTACCTTGTGACTTCATTTGCTTTACTGTGTCCTGTTTGGTTTTTTCCCCACTACAGTAGGGGTTGTGAGGAAAACTGTTCTATTAATTTGAATTTTCTGTAATATCTACTGTGGTTAATATATAGCATACATGTTTGAGAGAATGAACAAATAATTCATCTAAATGGCAGCTCATAATTTCTTCTAGTGATGAAAGGCTGTATATACATTTATGTCCTATTTATGTGTGTGTGTGTATATGTATGTGTGTGTGTGTGTGTATGTGTATGTGTGTGTACGTACATACATCTCCTAGTACCAACTTTTGACTCTCATGTACTTCATGGTCACAGAGGAAGGCAAAAAAAGACACAGGAATAGAATGTTGTGGTTTGCTAGGGTAGAGCATTGTGATCTTGTTCATGAATCTGTCAATTACCTGTCAACTTAAATATCCCTCTTTAAGTATCTGTCAGTTATTTTGTGCATGTTAAATAATGTAATTTAAAATTAGTAATTGCTTTCAAAATTTCTGAGTTATACACTAAATGACAATTGAGAATAGATTTTCAGGTTTTCTTGTGAGTCAGAATTGGGTGAGCAAAAACAAAATGAAAATGTTGTGCGTGTTTTCACTTAGTTTCAGTTTTATTTCAACCACATATGTCGTTTCTTGTCTTTGCTTTCTCTATTTGCAAAGGTAAAATGTTATGAGAATATCTAGAATCAGCTTTGTTTCCCATCATATCTATGAAATGAAAGAAAAAATCTTTATTGTGTCCATATTTAGTGCTGTAGGATATTATGTATACAATAGTAATCAATAGATTTTTTTTTAAATTATTGAATAATCTTGATCTTGCTTTGTATGGATTCCCATTGAAAGGATGGGTAGGATAAAATAAATGCCAATGCTATAGCACCTACCACAAGCCAGCATTGTTCTGGGCTATTTTTGTGTACTTTATGTAATTAAAAATTACAAATTTTAACTCATTTAATGTTCATATAACTGTATGAATTAAGTAATATGACCCCCACCGATTACATAGATAGAAAAATGGAGACTCTATAGTTAAATGACCATAGGAAAACTGAGTTTCTATATAGTTAAATGACTTGCCCAACGTAGTGGAACAGTAATTGAGATCAGGTTGTCTGACTCCAGAATCTGTGCTCTTAACTACCATGCCGTAAATAACAATATCAAAACATCTGATTATTTTGTGCAATTTTGCCTTGAAGACTTTGGTTTGCATTTTGACAGAATGAAGCTTATTAATACATTCCTCATTAATCAATTTTGAATATCCCTTTTCAGAAGATTTTTACATTTAATTCTAAAAATCTGAGATTGTTGAAAATAAGTATCAATCTCCAGGACATAAAAAAGAAAAGAAAGACAGAGAGAATGAAAGAAAAAAATAAAAGAAGAAAGGAAGGAAAGAAGGCCCAATTTGTGCTTGATTGATCAGTTTGAAAGGTGCTGACTGTAAAAGATGATGTCTTCAGGGTTTGGATCATGTTCCTTTAGTATTTTGGTTTCCTAAGATAAATCTGTGAAGACTTAAGAGGAGGCCACTTCACTAGTTTGGTTCAATAAAGTTACTTTTTCAGTGTTTAAAGCTATTAATGTTTGACACTCCTAAGCAAGATTCCTCTTCTTGAATTATATGATTCTGGAGAATAGGTTCCATGTTTTCTTCAGTATTCTATTCCATGTTTCTAGACCACAGCTTTGTATTTCAGTGAGCATTCAACTAACCTCTGTTGAATGAATTATATTTGAACTGCATTTTAATTTAGTTTGTATCTATATGGTTACTGTTAAAAATAAGTTGTTTAGAATAACATAAAGGAAATTTTAGACATAATAATCTATCTTTAATAATCATAAATTGTGATTTAAGCATACCTTGCCTTGACTTTTAGTACTGAGGCTTTTGACATTCAAACAAAAAGAGTAACATCTTTTGTAAACATAAATCTATGATGTTCATAGGTTTACAGAGATGTTTAGAAAAGTTATGTAGTTAATATGCAGACTAATTTCTGCAATGAATATTGCAGCCTGAAATGAAAGTAAGAGATATATTTACCTTTTGTTTTAAACTTACTTATGGTAACAGTGATGAACGAAATATGTTACTATTCTAATGTTAGTAAAATTATACTGTGGGAAAAGTTCACAAAATAAGCTCCAAATCTCTTTATATATATTAAAATCAGTATATTTAAGATAATTTGTTCAATAGAGACTGATATGTTTATTTCATTAAGAGCTAAGGCCAGGATAGAAACATGATGGTAATACATGTATTATATAAATAATGCCTTTAGATTACTTACTTATTTTATTCAATAACCCTTTTTTTTTTCTTTTTTGAAGGTTTCAGATTTGGAATATTGGTGTTTCTGTTCCGGAGGAATTTTTCTTTTTCTTTTTAATTTAAAGAACAATCTTCAGTCTTGGAATACAGAAGAGGAACTAGAAATACACGTATTTTGTTCCGTGTTTGAACACTCCTTCCTGAGGAATACTCCCTACCTGAGTAGACAGCCATGTGGCCATCGCAGCTACTAATTTTCATGACGCTGTTAGCTCCAATAATTCATGGTAAGATCTTTCAGTAGATTTTTGTGTAATGCTTAATGTTGTCTCACTTATTCATACTAGACCCTTCCTTGGGATCTTTGCTCTGAGATTACTTTGTGGTTTTTTCTTACCTTATGTTAGTATGAAAAAGTTAAAAGAACGTGATGTGTATTTTAAGCTGAAATAGTTATGACTTTTCAGTTGCATTTCTTAAAGTGCCTATTGAAATGTATTTATAACCAAAAGATTTTTATTTAAAAAAAAAAAAGCTCTTGCATTTTATTTTTTGTCTTTACCACATTTTTTGGAAAATCCGCTGAATTATTATCTAATTTATTGTGAACTTTTTGGCTTACATATTATCATACTTAAACATTTTTAATGTAGTAAATTTGAGCATTTGAAGGAAAACTCTAAAAGTAAAATCCTACATATTCAAAAGTATCTGCTTTCCCAAACCAAGTAATTATTTTTTTTTTCTGAGTACTTAGTGCTTTGCACAATCTTTAATATACAGAACACAAACTATAACCTCCCATTAAAGGGAAATTGTTGCTGTACTATACCTTGTCATGCAGAAACACAAACAAATAAAAAATCAAAACAACACAACAAGAAGATAATATTAAGGTATGTTTTCACTTTTTAAAGAAAGGTGATTTTATGGAAACATGCTAATATTCTTAATAGACGTGTATACTTAATATTGTTCATTTAGATATCTTTGCATTTTTAACAGAAATATAGTTTAGGAATGATGGACCTTTGCAAATATTATAAAATATATCACATTATTCATTATATAACCGAGACATTTATGTCTTTATAACTTGGTATAATATTCACTGAATCTCTCTAAAACCTGATAAATTAAAGTCTCTATGTATGTTCCTCTTACACAATTTAATATTTTTGGTTAATTATCATTGATTTTTTACTCTAAGATGAAAATGTTGTAATATAGTCAGTCTCTCATATGTTGATGATAATTATAGCAAAGAAAAAAGGACACAGCTGTATTTGCCACCGCTTAGGAGGTCCCAGAATATTATAGTGTAGCAAGCAGCTGAAATGAATTTTAGCCTTTTTAGCTCACTTTTGGTTTTTAATTTACTATAGAAACCCATTGTAGTTCATCAGTGATGCAACTCTGAATCTGGCCTGTGTTTTTAAGTTTTAACATGAATTGCATTTTCTGTCATTCTAAATACTGGGTAAAATAACTTCTTTTGAAGTTTTCCTCTAAAGTCCCCTGGACGCAAAATATTTAGTTCTAGCAATTCACTATATGGTAGAGATGTTTTTAAAATGGTAGTAAAATCTTACTAATTCAACCATCTTGTTTTAAGCAAATTTGTCCAAAATTTTTAAATGTTTTCTTAATTGTATACTAGGGCTGTGTTGCATTCCCTACCTGGGCACATATAACATTTTGTGATGCGGGAAAATAAAAACAGCTATTTTACTTGAAACGGTGCTTTTCTAATTATCCATATATCTAAAGGTAATTTAAATTAGATTTTTTTATGTTATAAAAATGCCTCCCTTATAATGTTATTTTGAGAATAAAATAAATAGCATATGTAAATAATACAGCACAGTGCATAGCAAATATTAGGTGCTTGAACATTTGAGTTCCCTTCATTATATAATCTATCCCTCCAGTTAATTTTTGTTCAAGTAAATTATAATAATGAGGAATTAGCCATAGAGCTGACTTATTTAATGCTGATACTATGGAAAAAAAAATACATACACACACACACACACACACACACACACACACACATACATATATTTACACACAAACAATTCATGTTCAAAATGTCACACTAAAATTACCCTTGTTAGAGAAATTTAGGTTAAAAATAGCAGAAACAGATATTGTAAGAAAGATTCGCTTTTCAAAACTAAAATGCCTGGTTCTTAAAACTGACACATATTATATATTTCAGTGGACCCCAAAATGTGGCTGAGCCATGGGTCTTGGGTCTTGTTTTGGGGATTGATAGTCTGTATTGAAAGCACACCTGCACACACATACACACACACACATGCACACAGACACACACACACACACACAGACACACACACACACACAGAGAGAGAGAGAGAGAGAGAGAGACAGAGAGAGAGAGAATATCTCCAAGTAACTCTCTGAAAACTATTAAATCAACCACTAGCGTAATGATAGGACATACCAAAGACTGTTGTGGTATGTAAAATACTCTGGGCTAAAAATTAAAGTAGTTCTTTCCATTTTATGTTGACTATTCAATAGTATCCTGAGTTTTGAACCATAGAGGACGAAACAATGTAGAAACTTTTTTTTAAATCAACTTTTTCCTTTATTTTAAAACTCTGCACCTGGGAAAATGCAAGTGGTTTTGTCTTCCTTCTATAAGAAGGCTTTTTCTTTTGCCTTTGTGATACCATTTCTGACTTGTGAATGAAGGGCTTTATAAGCAGCCTTTTGGAACCTAACTTGCTCATAAGTAGAAAAATGTACCTTTGATCAAGTGCTGAAATATAATAGGATAGGAATTTTTAGAGTCCCCATCCATCCTGGCTTAAGAGACTACTGCATGACTTGAAACCTCAGATGACTGAGTTAAAATGTATGTCACAGTTACAGAAGTACTTCTGGTTCCAACATATTCTCTGCTGACATCTTGCTACTGTTGTTGAGATGTCCAGATCTTTGGCCCTCTTGACCATTGAGAATTATTTTTTCTGAATAATGATCTTAATTGCTATCCCACTCTTAAGAAAAAAATACTAACGATGACTACTGAATTTTTAGCCATAAACTTAAGATGTTTTAATTCACTTAATATTCACTGTAAGTGCATGGGTTTATTTTTATTATTTGTTATTATGATCATCACTATCTTTACAGATAAAGACTTTGAGGTACCCTGTGGTAAAGTAAATTGAGGTCACACAGCTATTAAATGACACAGGCAAATTAAAATCAAGGACTTGGCTTTTGAGCTCTGCTTTTGCTGCCAGTAGATATCCAACTCCTATCAAGACCATTCCTCTCTACATAGAATCTCATCTCAACTCTCCTGGTGACTTGGGAGCAGGTGAGGCAGAAACGTTAACCATCTGCCTCTTCCATGTTCTTGGGACAGACAGACCGTGGTTCTGCAGTCTGACAGACAGGAGATGAAATTCCAACTCTGCCACCTACTGGCTCTGTAATCCTGTTTATCTGTCAACTAGTTAATAAATATCATTAATGACCCACTGCAAGCCAGAAAACTACTAGATGCTCAAGACAGAAGTGAACAAAAGACTTGTACTTCTTCCCTCAAGGAGCTTACAGTAACCTAAAAATATGTAAAAATATAATTTCATCTGCAAGAATGAACCTTTATTCCTTGCAGAATTATTTTAAGAAATGGATGAAATTATATATGTGTAACTTCTAACATAGTGCTTTGGCATTTGATAAACCTCTCATTTTTTCCCTACTCCTTTCTTACCTTGTAATAGAGGTAAACTCCTGAGCACTAGGTAAGGAAAATAAATAATTACTGTTATTCTAACCCCGAGAATGGAAATAAATCTTTTTCTACTCTAATCTCAGTATTTATGTTTTTCCAAACATTTCTAAATACTAGTATGTAAACAATTATTATCAATATTACTAATATCTAAACAAAATTATTCTCACTATGTAGGAATGTTTAAATTACTATTTTAATTGGTTATATATAATTGTTAGGGTTATATTTTTGCATAATCTACGTAGACAAAATTAGAAACTAAGCCAAAAAATTAATTCTGATAATGTTTATGTTAGTTGAATAATCTCCTCATTGCTCTAAAAAGTCCGGCCAATATTTTATGTAGAAAAACAAAACAAGTACATCAATATTGCATAAATATGTACGATTTTTAAAATTAGAATATGTCCCTGCTTCTATGTTTATCTGTTCATATTCTGTGTCTCTGTGTACTTCTGTATTTCTCTTTTTCTGTTTTCCATGACTGTGTCCCCTTCCTGTAGAGCCATAAAATCCTTATCTATAATGCAATGAGACCTGGCAGAAGTAAAGAGGAGCAGCTGAAGCAGATGGCCAGTTCTTTGCTGTGCACTCCTGTAGTGTTGTATGAAGATAAAGGATTCTTTTTTTGTTGTTGTTCTATTGAAGTGGTTGGGAGCAAGGGAAAATAAGGAAATTGGAGAACAAGAACCTAGTAATAATGCAGGTACCTGGGACTCATTCTGATTGGCGGTAAAGAAATATCAAGGTCCAATGTGGGACCTTGGGCTGTGAGACCTGTTCCTGGGAGGTAACTACATCCAAGGCCTAGCTATTTGGGAGTTCAGATGGTGATTGTGGTGCTCAAATATTTCAACTATATCTTGGCTTAATTGAACCTCACTTGTAACAACTGCATCATAGTTGAAGAGGTAGAAAGCAGGACCACTGGCACTTAAACTAGGAATAACGGCAAGCAATATGTTTTATAGAGTCTTCACAAAAGCAAAATCAACTACAATATTAAACAAGCTTCTAGAACCACCTTATTCATGCTTTTTTTTCTGCAAGTGTATCGTTAAAGTTGC
The DNA here is from genome assembly GCF_048565385.1 of Saimiri boliviensis. NCBI lineage: Eukaryota > Metazoa > Chordata > Mammalia > Primates > Cebidae > Saimiri > Saimiri boliviensis. Next base: position 56,632,473 of record NC_133451.1, read on the forward strand.
ATCTATATTTATATATTCCGGGACTTTGCTTGTTATCCTGCATTTTATCATGTGCAAGAAATTACTTATAATAAACAGTTCTTAGTAGGGACAAACGAATGATCAGGTGCCTATTTATTTTTATATAATTTTCATTTTATTGTTTATCTGTGTTTACAATTATAATACTAATGTCAAAGATTTAAGGTAATACTCATGTATTTTGTAACTTCTAATGAGATATGAAACTTGAAAAAGTGCAAAATTACAATTAACTACATAGCATTTTATCATATAATTCTTTCTATGAAGTAGTGTTTTATTAGTTGTGAGTCAGGTTGACTTCTAAGCTCTGCTTAACTTCATTATTTTTAGAAATTAATCATCCTTGAAATGTTTATAACACTTGCCAGCCTAGGTAATTTGTAATTTCTGCAGTAATATAACAATTTTTATGGTCAAATACATTATACAGAAAAATCTATGTCATGGTAATGATATATGAGGATACTGCTAACACACCCAACACCATCCACATTAGCCAGTGGGTACTGGGTTTTAAAATATGTATATGGTAAGCTGTCTGCACAATTGCTGATATCAAAGTGTAAGCTACAAATATGCATGGCTGATAGCTTTACTTTATGTGGAAGAATTTGTTTAGAAACTTTCCCAAATAGTATATTGGTTGGCAATTGGAAAAGTTGCAAAAGGTGTTATATATGAATTTAATTATAGTGATAATCTATGAGTGACGTGTATATATTTGGAGTAAAATAGCATTTTCTTATATTGTAATTTTGTGTATTGTGACTGAGGTGTTTGTAATTTATCATATTTTGAATATTTCTTGATTTGCAGTGGACTCTGACTACAGTAGGGTTGTTGTTTTATACTTAATGCTGAACAAATTTAAAAATATATGAATATACAATATAAAGTCATTGTTTTCTTATTCTTGGATTACTATTTACTTTCATCCTCAATACAATTGGGTTTTTTATAATTGGGTTATTTGTTGTCAAATTATAAGCATTCTTTATGAAAATATCTTTTTTGAAAAGACAGATATTGTTAGAAGACATTTGGTTTTAAGAGTTTTTTAGAATACATTTTCTAAGAGTAGCTTTTAAATTTTTTATTTTTAAATTTTTAATTTTAAGTAAAAAATTTAAATATTAGTAAAAAGTAATTTTTATTCATAGATAATATTTGTATATGTTTGTGGGGTACATATGGTATTTTGATACATTCATACAGTGTATAGTGATCAAATAGATTACTTAGGATGCCTATCACCTCAATCATTTATCATTTCTTTGTGTTGGGAACATTTCACATTTTCTGGGAAGCTATTTGCCTGAATTTATCTACTGAAACCTCATGTATTTTATGTTGAATTATGCACTATGTGTCTACCTTCAGCACTCTAAATCCTCCCTCTTTTTGTAAGTCAGGGTCTCGCTCTGTCCTCCAGGCTGTAGTGCAGTGGTCAATCAGAGCCCACTGTAGCCTCGACCTCCTGGGCTCAAGTAAGCCTCCCACCTCAGGCCCACAAGTAGCTAGGATTACAGTCATGTGCCACCATGCCTGGCTAATTTTTAAATTTTTTCATAAAGGTGGAGTCTTGCTGTATTGCTCAGCAGTCTTCCTGCCTTGACCTCCCAGAACACTAGGATTACAGGTGTGAACCACTGTATCTAGCTCTCTTTTACTCATGTATTTGATTCCTCAAAGTAGTTCATTCATTCAAGATTTTTTAAATTTATTTTCTTTATTATAACTACCTAATAGTGCATATTTATGGGATATATATAATATTTGATGCAAACATATAATTTGTAAGGATCAGTTACTACAGAGTAATAAGGGTATCTATCACCTCCAATATTTTTATTTATATGTGTTAGGAATATTACAATTATACCGTTTTTGTTATTTTGAAATATACAATAAATTATTGTTGGCTATAGTCACCATATTGTGCTACTCAACACTAGATCTTATTCCTTCTACCCAACTGTATTTTTGTACCATCTAACCATCTTCTCTTCATCTCTCTCCTCTCCACTAATTTTCCCATCCTCTCGTAACCATCATGCTACTCTCTATCTCCATTAGTTTAGTATTTTTTAATTTGTCACATATTAGTGAGAATATGCAATATTTGTCTTTCTATGCCTGGCTTAAAAATTTCATTATTTTTTTATGGTTGGATAATATTTCATTTTGTATATGTAACCACATTTTCTTTATCTGTTCATTCATTGATAGACACAGGTTGATTCCATATCTTGGATATTGTGAATAGTGTTGCAGTCCATATGCGAGTGCACATATCTCTTCAATGCACTGATTTTCTTTCTTTTGACATATCACCAGCAGTGGGATTTATGCATCATATGGTAGCTGTTTTCGTTTTTGAGGAATCTTCATACTCTTTTCCATTGTGGCTGCACTGTTTACCTGCAAATCAACAAAGTACGAAGATTCCCCTTTCTTCACATCTTCACCAGCATTTGTTATTGCCTGTTTTTTGGGTAAAACCCATTTTAACTGTGGGAGATGATATTTCTTTTTTTTTTTTTTAATTGCATTTTAGGTTTGGGGGTACATGTGAAGAACATGCAAGATTGTGTGCATAGGTACACACATGGCAGTGTGGTTTGCTGCCTTCCTTCCCCTCACCTGTATCTGTCATTTGGGAGATGATATTTCATTGTGGTTATAATTTGCACTTCTCTGATGATTAGTGATGTTGAGCATTTTTCGTTTATCTGTTGGTCATTTGTATGTCATCTTTTTAGAAATGTCTATTCACATTCACATCTTTTGCTCATTTTAAAATCAGATTGATTTTTTCCTGTTGAGTTATTAACTCTTGTTAGATGGATAGTTTGCAAATATTTTCTCCCATTCTTGTGGGTTGTCACCTCAGTTTTTTTGTTATTAGGTCTATAAAAATTAATAATTGTCCATAATTTAAACTTTATTCTTATAGGAGACCTGTAGGTGAATTATATATAAAACAGGAAGGTAATTTATTGGGTTTTATTACTGTCCAATTACTTCTCCTTAAGAAAATGTTGAAGATAATTAAACTTTGGTAGCCAAGAAAACTTTATATTTTTGGTGGAGTCTGAATTTTTTTCCAGATTTTAGAAATCCTCTTTTTTATATTTTTATATCTTTACTCAAATTATATTATAAATATTGAGTCTTTCATTTTATTTCTGTAGACTGTTTTTCTCTAACATGCTCCATAGATTACTGAATGCCTTTCAGTTCATCTCAAGAGTAAATCTATAGCTCTGCATCTTTCTATCAAATCCACATATTATATATTAGTGTCCTCTGGATTCATATCATATCTTTTAATGAACAAACAAAGAAATATGGACATTAGTAGAGAACCTGGTGTATTATATGGCAAGGATAATTAATGATTTATAAATGTTGAGACTGAGTATCTCCTGTAGTTTTCAGGAACCATGGAAGATGATGTCAGCATATTTGGGAAGCTTTGCTTACATGAAGCCTAGAAGCTGAAGTTTACAATATTGTCTAATTTAAACTGCTTTAATATCTTATCTTGTATGATCCTATTAAATGGAGTAGAAAGATATTAAGCCTCAGAATTTAACTCCAATTCCAATACTTCCAAGATACATGGCCTCAAAGAGTTTAAATCAGTTTCTTTATTTGTTAAATGAGTAATTAGGTCTGCTTCGTTATAGTATGATGATTAAATAAAATAATGTATAAAAAGGCCCTAGTACAAAGCCTCACACATTTAATCCTGGGAGAATGGGATCATTAAAACATACCTTCAGGAATTAGAACCAAAAAACAAATGATCTGGATAGTAAGCAAAATTTAAAATACAACACCATCTTGGGGTCACTTACTTTCCATAGTTCTTTTTCAAAGACTGCATTGTATATTCTTAATCCACAATGTGACAGTTTTTTCTAATTATGAGTCTACACGTTTGTGCACACATTCCATCATTATATTTAGGAGTCACCCACTGGACTGTAACTAAGTCTTTAATGAGTTACTAATGAACATCTTAAGCTTAGATCAGCATTCAAAGAAAAATGTGAAAGGGTGTTGAAAAGCTATTCAAAGTGCAATTCTGTTGCTTTTAATTAGACTGTAAGCCCAATAAAATATCCTGTCATCACTATTCTTTCTAAATTTAAAAAAAAAATTGAATAGTGAGTGACAGATATGCCCTCACTTTGTTATCATTAGTCTTACCTGAAGTTAAAAAGGGTAAATATAGTGACCTAAATTAGAGAAATCATTGCTTTGATTAAATGCAAAGATAAAAATAACACACAAACATAAAGTAGCATTTTACAACATTTCATTCTTTTTCTTGGACTCAGATGACTTTAAAACGGATTGATTTTCTTGTTGCCTTAGAGAATAACAGATGATGTGAGGACAAAAGGTCTAGATATGATTAGATCATGTAGGTTAAAAAAAAATTTAAAAAAAAATTTTAAACCTCTGTATTTATTAAAAGAATAAATAGTTTGCTTTTACTCATTACTGATTTTCTCCAAGTTGTTAGAGATATCACAAGAGTAGAAAACATAAATACTACCTGAATTAGATCAGAACGAATCTTTAGTGTAGCTCTCCATACAAATCAACAATGGTGATGACAGTTTTGCAGTGATCCTTGTTCTTCTTTTTTTTCTCTTTTTGATAGGGAACTTGGTGAAATGATGCAGACCTTAAGGGCACAATATTTAATAATGAAGACAAATAATGCATAAAATTTAAAGCAACAGGCTGGTATGATGCTTTCCCTCCAGGGAACACTACACAATTGCTTAAAAGGAAGCCTTTTAGATGAGTTACAATAGCTGGATAGTTGGAATAGCTGTGATAGCACAGATGTATTAGAGGTTACTGGCTGCTGGCAGGCTTTATGTTGTCCTTCTGCATGCAGGTAAAAATCCATCATGTCGATTTTTAAAAGTAGGTGTCCAATAATGATCATATTCTATTTATATACCACCAATGTAACATAATCGATCATTTTGACATTTGAGCCTGTTAACAACATTTGCTGTCTTGTTAAACAGAATTTAGGCATTCATTGAAACATATGGACATTAAGATGTGATATGGTTTGGCTCTGTGGCCCCACCTAAATCTCATCTTGGATTGTGCTCGCGTAATTCCAATGGGCTGTGGGAGGGACTTTAAAAAAGATTGATTTTGTTGTGCGTATGTGTTGAGAACGGAGGATGGGTGGCAAAAATACCTTAATACCATAAAAAAGAAAAACAGTTCTCATTCTTCTCAGCTGTCTTCAGAAATCGCAGTTATGATTTATTTAGGAGAGGGAGAGAGAACTCACTAACAAAACAGAGCTCTGTAAATATAAAGATAATTTTTGCTCATTTTGCCCACATGAGTTAAAATTGGCAGTATGATTAAGGAAGAGTGTCCCATTACTATAATTGTAAAGATTTTTAAATAAAGGATTTACTTTACAGCATTCTGAAAGTATAGCTGCCATACCATTAAAAAAATTGACATTCTTGAGGAGAGGAGTAGAGGAAAAAAAAAGTCAGTGTTATCCAAATAACACATTCTGAAAGTTTTTCATTACCATGAATTTAAATTTGTTTGCATTATGTTTACAAAAAGACAGATGTTTGGAAACTCTTACTATTAGTTATCACTCTGCTTAAGGTACGTAATACAGATTTTGTTGGACTGAAAATGAAAAAAAAAAAATCATCTTTTCTGTCAGAAGCCAAATCTCTAATTAATTGATATCACTAACAGAAATCTCTGCTTACTCATTTTAACAAGTGTTTAAGGTATTTACATCACAGTATTACAATTTATGCAACAATTATAATGAAAGTCACGATTTTGTCCTTTATTTTTAGGATATATAAAATGCTAGGTATGAAAGCCAATTAAAAAGCAGTCTTGAGAAGTTGGTTCTTCTGTCCTTTAGCAAAATGAAATGTTTCTCTTTAGCTTTAGCAACCATGTATTTGACTGTTCCACTATTCTCAGCGTGTCTTACAAAGCTTTTGTGACATGGTAGCTTAGTGTTTTGACAAAAGTTTATTTATTCATTTATTTTTATAATTTCAACTTTTATAATAGATTCAGGGAGTAACTTTGCAGGTTTGTTACAGGAGTGTATTGCATGAGTCTGAGGCAAATGATCCTGTCACCCAGGGTAATGAGCATACTATCCAATAGGTAGTTTTCCAGCCTTTGCTTTACTCTACCTCTTATTACCCAGTGTTTATTTTCTCATCTTGTATTAGTACATTTTCGTGCTGCTGGTAAAAACATTCCCGGGACTGCGAAGAAAGAGGTTTAATTGGACTTACAGTTCCACATGGCTTGGGAGGTCTCAGAATCATAGCAGAAGGCAAAGGGCACTTCTTACGTGGCAGCATCAAAAGGAAAATGAGGAAGACACCAGAGTGAAAACCCCGATAAAACCATAAGATCTTGTGAGACTTATTCACTACCATGAGAACAATATGGGAGAAACTGCCCCCATGATTCAAATGATCTCCCACCAAGTCTCTCCCACAACTCATAGGAATTATGGGAATACAATTCAAGATGAGATTTAGGTGGAGCCACAGGCCCAAACCATATCACATCTTAATGTCCATAAGTTTTAATGTTTAGCTTTCACTTATAAGTGAATATATGCAATATTTGGTTTCCTGTTCCTCTGTTAATTCACTTAGGATGATGGCCTCTACCTGCATCCATGTTGTTGGAAAGGACATGATTGCATTATTTTTTATGGCTGTATAGTATTCCATGGCATATACATGTACTACATTTTATTTATCCAGTCTACCATTGATGGGCACTTGGGTTGATTCCATGTCTTTGCTATTATAAATAGTGTTGTAATGTATATACAAATGTATATGTATTTTTGGTAAAATAATTTATTTTCCTTTGGGTAGATATCCAATAATGGGAATACTGGGTAGAACAGTAGCTCTGGTTTTAGTTCTTAGAAAAATCTCCACCTGCTTTCCATGGCAGCTGAACAAATTTGTATCTCCACCAACAGTATTTAAGCAGCCCTTTTACTACACAGCCTTACCCCAGCATCTGCTATTTTTTGTCTTTTTAGTAATAGTCATGCAGACTGGTGTGAGATGATATTTCATTGTGGTTTTGAAATTGTGCATTGATTAGTGATGTTGAGTGTTTTCTCATGTTTGTTGGCCACTTATATGTCTTCTTTTGAGAAGTGTTCATCCATGTCCTTTGCCTGCTCTTTATGGGGTTGCTTTTGCTTGTTGATTCATTTAAATTCTCTGTAGATTGTTATGTTAGATTTTTGTCAGATGCATGGCTTGCAAAAAATTTTCTCCCATTCTGTGTGTTGTCTGTTTACTCTGTTGATAGTTTCTTTTTCTGTGTAAAAGTTCTTTAATCTGATTAGGTCCCACTTGTCAATTTTTTGTTTTTTTGCAATTGCTTTTGAGGACAATCATAAATTCTTTCTTAAGGCTGATGTCAGAATGATACTTTGTTGGTTTGCTTGTAGGATTTTTATCGTTTAGGGTCTTACATTTAACATTTTAATCCATCCTGATTTAATTTTTACATATGGTGAAAAGTAAGGGTCTAGTTTCACTATTTTGCATACATGGCTAGCCAGTCATTTTAAAATCAATTATTAAATAGGGAGTTGTTTCCCCATTGGGTATTTTTGTCAACCTTGTTGAAGATCAGATGGCTATAGGTGTGTTATTTCTGGCTTCTCTGTTCTGTTCCATTGGTCTGTTGGTCTGTTTTGTACTGCTACCACACTGTTTTGTAGCTTTTAAAATAGTCATTGTAGCCTTATAAGATAGTTTGACATTTGGCTGTATGATGCCTCTGGCTTTGTTCTTTCTGCTGAGGATTGCTTTGGCTATTGGGACTCTTTTTTGTTTCCGTAGAAATTTTACAATAGTTTTTTTTTTTTTTTTCCTGATTTTGCAAAATCTGATATTGATAGTTTGATAGGAATGATATTCAGTCTGTAGAGTGCCTTGGGTGGGTGGTATGGCCATTTTAGCAGTATTCTTCTAATCTATGTGCATGTAATGTTTTTCTATTTGTTAGTGTCATCTCTGATTTCTTTGAGCAGTGTTTTGTACTTCTTCCTGTAGAGATCTTACACCTCTCTGATTAGATGATTCCTAGATATTTTATTTTCTTGGTTACTATTATAAAATATGATTATAGTCTTGATTTGGTTCTCAGCTTGAACATTATTTGTATATAGAAGTGACTCACACCTATAATCCCAGCACTTTGAGAGTCTTAGGTGGGCTGATCACCTGAAATCAGGAGTTCAAAACCAGCCTGCCCAACTTAGTGAAACCCCCGTCTCTACTAAAAATACAAAAAATCAGTTGGGCATTTTGGTGGACACCTGTAATCTCAGCTACTCAAGAGGCTGAGGCAGGAGAATCACTTGAACCCAGGAGGCTGAGGTTTCAATGAGCTGAGATCATGCCACTGCACTCTCCAGCCTGGGTGGCAGAGTGAGAGTCTGTGTAGAAAAGAAAAGAAAAAAAGAAATGCTACTGATTTTATACCCTGAAAGTTTACTGAAGTTGTTTATCAGGTTTAGGAGCTTTCTGCTGCCTTTGGGGTTTTCCATATCTAGAATCATATTGTTAGCAAACAGAGATTATTCTATGACTTCTTTTCCTATTTGAATGACTACAAAAATTTATCTTATTTGTTTGCTTTTATTGTAACAAGTTATGTTTTGGAGAAACCTAATGAGGAACCTTGTCTGAAGTGTAATTGCTTGCCCACATTAGGCATACCAGCACTTTATGAAACAAGGTAGTCTAGAGAAGGAACCTGTTGAGTTAAATAACATTCAGGTATACCATAAAATCTGCTTCATCATACACAGGAGAACAATTTGTTACTACTTAGCTTAGCTATTTTCTTATAAGACCCAAATTTGAAACAGATTTACTCCTCTGTGTTAGAACTTTCATGTTGCAATTTCTACCTGATGGCATCCTTACTCAGGTGCTTGAATTGGAACTTTTACGACTATTGTTAGAGATTACTACCCAGCCTATAAAGAAATTATGTAGCTGTCATGTACACCTTAGGGACAAATCAAGAAAGACATAATCTTTTATATGGCTACAGTGAAGGTGCTGTGGGAGAGAGAGGCTTTCAGGTATGCATAAGGAAGCAGGACTGAAAAATGTGCCTTTATTTACAGAAAAAGAAATGAAAACAGTGGTCCTTTCTCTGTCCCTCAACTCTTGCTCTTTCTTTCCCTTTTATTATATATGTTGCAGTAGACATTTCAGTGTCAATCAAGCATTTGCTATTTTAACTAGTTCAATACAATTTCTAGCATTTACACAATACTTTCCTGTTAGCTGAAGAGTTTTGCCCATAATAGCTCAGTGAATACTCATAACATTTTAATGAGTCATAGGTAGTAGGATTGGTAATTTTAAGATGAAAAAATAGATTCAGAGCTGTGAATGTAATGATGCAATAATATATTTTAAGTGTGTTTTGAGGAGAAACTCAACCCAAAATTGCTTAACCATCTTCTGGAGGCTTCTTCCATAGGCCCTTTTATAACCTATTGAGCATTTGCCTTATTTTATAGATCTATGATTTAATTATAAGTAAACCAACCAAAGTAGCATATTGAGATTGAGCTAGAATATAATAAAATAAAATAAGTAAAATTTTAAAATCTTCAATTAGAGAAGACAGCAATACTGTGTTGGTTTAAATCTTGGAAATAAAAAGGAAAACGATTTTGAGTATGTTTTTGTAGAGAATGGAAGGGAAATATGAAATTTGATGATGATTTTATATAGAGATAGAGAACTGTTTGGTGAAATTATGGAGAGACTGATACTAGAAAGTGATGAGATTTCGAAAGACTGAGCAGTAGGGGAAAGGATTTCCCACTACGAAGGATAATTTGTAGAAAGGATTAGTCAGGTATGTTGAGGAGGATAAGTATTCTGTTTCCAAGAGATACTACCATGGTGAAAGACAACGTGTAATATGTAGGTTATTGTCATGGCTATATTAGTGCACATTTCAAACTCTATAAGCCTCATAGTTGAGTTGCTAATAAAAAGACATGGTGAAAATCCAACCCTAAAACTCAAAAGTAAATGACTTGGGAGAAAAATTGTTAGTTTATGAAAATCAAATCACTTGTAACTCTGATAAATATACCCAGGTTGTATTTTGTGTTTAGCATTTCTCTTGTTTTAGAAGTAGCCCATTGTTTTGTTTAGACTCCCAGCTCACTGTTAGGATTAATAGCTGTTTGGAGGAGGAAGCTGAATAATTGACTGAATTACAAAGCTGCTCATGTAAGAAGAACAAGAAAATAGAAACAGTTGAACTTGGTTAGAAACAGTGCTTATTTAATTTAAAAAAATATTCATAAATAAATATTGATCTCTGAAAGTTATCTATCATTGAATTTTGAATTTTATTGGTATTTATACTAATTGTATCTTCCACAGATAATAGGAAAACTCTGGTACTAGCATCACAAATACTTTACCTTTTAAAAACTCATTATTTTTCTTTTGCTTACTTCTTGCATCATATCTACCCACAACCAATATTCTGGAACAGTGCTGCTCTGATGGCTTTTGATATTTATGAGACGTGAACATGGGATAAATATTTCAATCATTATAGTAGGTTATGAAGTGCTAATTTTGTATTTCATGCTTGCCCATTAGGAAAGCAGAATGAAAGTACTTAAATGTTAAAACTACCTGGATATGAAACAAATATAAAAATGATTTGTATATGGCAATAACTCATATTATTTACAAGGAATATTACATATTATATGTGATTTAAAAGCTCAAACTTTAAAACAAATAAAAATAGAAAATCCTCCCTTTATTTAAATGAAATCCTAATCAGATAATGCAGTTTTTCAAAGATAAACATGAAGCTTCTCTGAAGAAGGATAGAAAGAACAAGATGCCTTGACCTTATTATTTATGACTTCCTGTCTCAGAACCAAAATTAACTTTGAGACTTCTTAAAATTGTGCACAGTGGAGTTTGAAACTGTGGTCTCAAATGATATTGGAAAAGAAACTTTGAGGGGTGCCTTCAAATTACGGTTAATGCCACAACATGCTGGTGTATTTTTCATAACTAATTTGAAGGAATCCTTTTTCTTAAAGGTCTGGAGAAGAAAAGACGCATTTAGAATGTAACAACTATCTTCAAATATCTGAGAAGAAGAACCTTCTATGAGTAATTTGACTTGGTTTTGTAGCCCATGTATTCAATTTAGACAAATGACTGGAGAATTTCAGGGCATAGATACCACCTTCCTTGACCTAAGGAAACTTGCTGCTTCAGGTACCATTTTGCCCCTAGGACAGACTGAGTTTTTGAGCAAAACCTCTTCACATGAAGCTTGGGAGATTTGTATAGCAGGAACATTTTAACTTTCTAGCATGTGAGTTGAAGGAATCTTTGCAGACTTAAGACTCGTGTTTCTAGTGGAATACCAGACACCAGACTTAGAAATGTGCTGTTTATCTCGAAGACTTATTTGTATAATAGCTTCAGGAAGACAAATTGGATTTATATTTATAGTTCAAATAAATATTTCCACGGTAGTCATACAATATCTTGAGTATGGTAGACACATATTTTTTAAAGCAAATGTCAAGATTTTGGCTCTGCTCTAATAACCCTTCCCTACGTGGGCAGTGTGACAGCCTCTATAGCTTTCCCCCGACCCGTTGGATTTCTTTTCTAGATATGGTGAATTTAAATGAGAGTATGAACTATAGACAGATAGGACACTTTGGTTTCATAGAACACATCAGTCTACTTTTTTTTTTTTTTTTTTCAATTTATACTCAAAGTCTGCTTAAGCTCTTGGTATTTTGTATTCTTTACCCTTACTCCTTGAAATCATTTTATTCCTCAATCCAAACTACTCTTTTTAGATCCCTAAGAGTTTGCTTTCTAGTTCTGTTGACAGGTTTTTTATGTTTTGTTCATTCTGAGATTTTTTTTTTTTTTTTCATTTAGATACAGGTACTATTATAATGTTTAGCTGAGGCTTGATTCCATTGTTTATTCATTTCCAAATCAATTATCATTATCTGTCTACTCTAGAAATTGACCTTTTCTAGAAATATTTGATCTCTAGTTCAGAAGAGATTCCTATTTTCTTGTCTCTGCCCTATGCTACCCTTCCCTCCCAAGAGTTTGAATAATTATCTTAAATAGATTGTCTTAAAACTAAGCTCTTTACCCTGGCTTACAAAGCTCATGATCTGGGTGTTGCTTGCCTCTCTGTCTTCCAGACTATTCTTCACCTTAACCACTATACCCAGCTATTGTGCCATTTCTCAAACACAATAAGGGCATTCTAACCGGGAGGCATTTCCTGAATCCTGGAATGTTCTTTGACTAGCAACTTAGAGTCATATAACTCCATGTTATATGATTAGCAACTTCAAATCTCACTAAAATCCCAATTTATATTTTATCTCCTTATCCAAAGTCTTTCACAAAACCCTAAATGAAATAGCTTTTACATATTAATCTATTTAAATTTTCCATAGATTATTCAAATTTATATGGTATTTGTTTTCTCTAATATTTACTTGTATATTTTCTAATTTCCCTTACCAGAAACATAATTCATTAAAGTAGCTTTGTGGTCTGTTTTCTTCACCAAATTCTCTAGCACCTAGAAGAGGAAACTACATGTAATGGGAACTTAATAAATGTTTGTTGAATGAATGAACAACTAAGCATATTCTCCTCCACACTAAATGTGCTTATAGTTTAACTTGGCTAAGGATAAAATCTTTCATTTTTTTTATAATAACAGAAGCTTGTAGGATAACCTATTCTGGTAACATTTGTCTAATATTTTTCCACAGAGCAGTAATAAAGCTGTGAGAGAAAACATGCCTATATATATTTATGTAAAAATATTTTTATATTAGTCATATTGTCATTTTAGGCAATGAAGAGAGGCAAATCTCAGGACCCAAAAGATCAGAAATGATCCCACTAGAGTGAAACATCAGAGAAGGCAATCCTTAGAGATGTTGATTTTCACAGCTTTTTGGTCTTGAAAGTTATTTTCTTCTTTGGCATCTTTTTCATTCATGCAGGCTGTGGAAACAGCATTCAGGTTACCTTTTGCCTAGATACTTTAATAATCATACATTGTGATAAATTGAAATAAAAATGTTTCGGGGCAATGTCTGAGACTTATATTATCAAGTATTTCATTATAGATATACTGTTTAACATATTTCTTAATATATTTTTTTCTTTAAGTTGTATTATTTTATGTATTTGGGAAGGATATGTTTTACATTCTTAATTTGCAAATATTTTATACAGCAAAAAATTATGTCACCACTGTATAAATTTCTAGTGTTAGAAAGATGATCATAAAATTCTCTTGCATTATTGATTTTCTTAGTTTCTCTCCTGTTTAATGTTAGCCACATAACATTATTGATGTGTTTTTAAACATGCATGTTAGAACATGTTAAAAAATACTTGTGTGAAGCAAAATCTTTTTTTTTTTGGTAAGATTTATTCTTTCTGTTGCAGACATATTTTCATTATCATTCCTATTTATTAAACTAGTTGCAAATAGTGTAGGGAAATGTGTATCTCATGTATCAATGTATCAGAAAAAAAATCCTCTACTTAAATATCTCTATTTTCATAGCATAAAATGTATGGCTGTTTTCTGAATTATTTTTTTAAATCATGTGTATATTTTTTCCCGTTGTTGTCTTGGTCTTTCATATTTACTCATTTATGTAATATGTAACATTTGTCAGTAAAATCACTGTGTATATAAATGGTAAAAATGTGTGTATATCCTTTTCACCTTAATGTCTACCACAGATTTTAATACAACACCTTGCAAAAAATGGTAGTTAAATGACCTGAAAACATATAAATAAGTATAAAACAATCCATATAAGTGTAACCATGCATCAAACAAAACAAAACAAATAAACTAAAAACACCTTTCTGGGACTTTCTTTACCCATTAACTTATCAAACTATTTTTGTGTAAAAATTGAGTTCAGGAACCAATATTCTTAGTTACACTTATGTAGTAGATATTAGTGCCCTTCATTTACATTAGAGTGCTGTGAATCTATAAAAATAAAAATAATATTTATATTTTTTCAGGTAGCTTACTGTGCTTTCAATAATTATGTCTAATTTTCTAATCATTATTAGAGTTAGGATTAGGATTTTCAGCTTGATTAAGACTGTTTAACTAGGACAGCATCATACTAGGGGCCAGGAGATGGAACCCTCTCGAATGTAGGGTTGTCTAAGTGGGGCCTGGGGTGGCTGGAGTCTTGGGCCTATCGCCTGCGACAGAGAGCAGCCTTGGGAATAGCCTTTACCGGGGCTACCCCTGAGGCGGGACTGAGGTGAGAGGGGTCTGATGGTGCGCCCTGCGGTCCCCGCAGGTGGCAAGCACAGTGAGCGACATCCAGCCCTTGCTGCTCCATTGCGACACGCTGAGCGCAGCCCGGGAGGCGCTCTTCCACCCAGACATCTGCTTCAGCAGCCAGCTGCAGAGCGCACCGCTGCTCATCGCGGACAAGGGTCCCGTGGAGCTACCAGAGGAGTTCGTGGTCCAGGTGCCCAAGGAGCACAGACTGCAGCCCAAGGTGCGGCCAGCGGTGGGGAGAGAGGGCTGGGGGTGGTTGGTCTGGGACTCCTGAGAGGCTCAGCCCCAGGAAGTGCCCCAAATGTGTCTTATTGTAAGTTTACTGTCTGCACTCATTTCTGTGGCTGTTACCACTTAATGATATCCTGGCCAGTTTTAACAGTGCCTGCCGGTTCTACATTAGAACTTCATCATTATTTTGAAATGTTTGTTTTAAAATATTTGATTGGGTTTGAAATATTCTTGCATTATCACAGGAAATTTAAAATTACTTTTAGTGACACTTTCAACTTTTGTAAAATTTGAAAGGCTGTGGAAGATAAGTTTTAACATGTCTGATCATCTGCTTGTTTGAAAAAGCTTTCATCAGTGGAAACTATCAAGATTTTGGAAAGATTATGATTAAAACACCTTGCTTAGGAATTGCATATTAGTCATTTAAAGTGTAAAACTTGGTATAAAAGTTACAGTTACTGAAGCAACCTAATTTGCTTGTGAAAATGGTGGAACATTCTTTTTATAATATTGCCTCTGCAGCTGGAAAGTACAGCAAGTGACATCCAGCCCTAAAAGCTCCAGTGAGGAGCATTGGGTCATATTTCCACAAAACTTAATACTTACTCCTTTCCCCAATACTTTATATTCTATTTTTTATTTACATAATATTTAGGCAATATAATTTTTATTTTTCCCATAAAACTACATGTAGGTATTCTTATTTCTGTCATTTTCCCCAGGGAATATAATATTTGTGACCTTCTTTATGAAAAAGAATAGTGCTGGGAAGCATTTGGCTGGGGGACTATGAATATCAAACCTTTCCTCAAACACAGTCCTTCTTCCTCCCCAAAAATTTCTAGAGAGGAATACACATGTAAATAATACTAGCAAAATAATATGAAATATCACAGTATTAGCCGAGTTTATTTTCTAAGCTTCATTAAAGAGTTCTCTGGTAAAATAAGTTTGAATACTTTGTTTCAGTCAGGACCTAAGGGAGGCGCATCATAAATCCATTTGAGATTTGAGAGACCTGTGAAAGTTAAATGTAATTCTTCAATTACCATGGCCACGAGTCAGAGTAAAAGGGTAACTTTGCAGGCACAGTGGCTCTATCTCCTAAGTCACATCCTTCAATCAGTGGCCTCAAATCTCTCCATTCAGATTGGCCTTTCTTTGTAGTGGAGGTTTGGCAGTAGCAGTGGTGAAGACAGGCAGCAAAGTGGTAGGGTGGTAGGTGAGTCCATGCAGTTCCACAGAAGCACGTAGAATAGAGTCCAGTGTGTTCTGAAAATTCAAGGACAATGCATAGAAAACAGTCTTTAAGAACTTCTATTTTTCCCTTTCTGTTTTTTTTTTTTTTTTTTTTTGTATTATCTTTTCAAACTTGAAGTTTTCTAAATTGGTTATACTTTTATTATTCCCAGAATGTGCTTCAGCAGCCACAGAGATTTTGTAATAAATTTGTCTTATGATTTGTATTGTAAAGCAATAATATATAATGAATATTAATTTACTCCAATGCCTATACATTTGCCAGAATTTCTAGTATTAAGAAGAAATATGGAAATCATGTTTAATTTATATGAATTCTATAAATATTTAAATTGGCAACTAATATAAACACACACAGCTGCTGGAAACTGTCTTCTGACAAAAATTTAGAATATCAATTAGAATCATTTTTTCTAAGAATTTTATACTGAATTTAAACATTCCACAATTTTTATAGCTTAATAAGATTTTTCTTTTTTTTTTTTCTTCATTTTTTTTCTTATTTCCTTTTAGGTTTTGGGGTACATGTGAGGGACATGCAAGATTGTTGCACAGGTACACATATGGCATTGTGGTTTGCTGCCTTCCTTCCCTTCACCTGTATCTGTCATTTCTCCCCATGCCATCTCTTCCTTCTACATCGCTAGATTTTAGTTTTTGCCGTGTATATGGCAGGTTACAGTGTAGTGATGGGTTTTAAATCATATTTCTTAATCAATTTACAAACAGAAAAGCTGTTATATTCTGTTTTGGACAGAGATGAAAACAAGAGCACAGGCTAATTTTATGTGATCTTATTAATGAAGACTGAGGTTAACTTCTTGTGATTTAAAAGGCGCTAACAAAATTGTGTTAATCCATTATGATGAGATGATACTTTTTGAAAGTGTGTGAAAGTAATTGTATCAAGGACACAGAGAGTGAATACAGGTCATCTTAGAATATCCCCTGTATTAAGAATAAAAAATAATAAGTAAATATTATGGGGGCATAATCTTTCCTAATATGGAAGACAGTATATACAGCTAGAATGCTTGGACAGGTATTAAAAATGACATTGAAGTAAGAGATATCACATTATCTTGAGCTCTTTAAATTGAAAAGACAGAGGAATTCCAGCAAGAAAATATCAGTCTATTCAAGTTCTCACCCTTCCTCCCATCCTTCACCTTCACAAACAAAAACAAGTCTGTTATGAAAGCAAGATACTTTAAGAATATAAACCTCAAAAATAAATAAAAGAATAAAAGCTGCTATTAATGCAATCTGTGATTCAAAAATAAAATTGATATTACTTAAATATATATATATATATATATATATATATATATATATATATATATAAACCTCTGTTTGTTCTATAGATAGCCAGATAGGCAAGTAGAAATCCAACGAAAGCAGTATAATGACAACAGAAAAAAAATGCCTTTATTGGCTTGAAATTAAACTTTGTTTTTTCCCCCTTTGAATTCATTTGACTCTTGATAGCTAATAGCACTTGAGAGTTAATGAGTGGTTGGATTCATACAAATTAGGACATCTTGGTAAAACAACAAAGCATGAAGAATTTTTTTAAAAAATAGTTCTAAGTTTCTTTTTAGCATGTTAAAGCAGAAGGAAATCTAAAGGCAGATTTCCCAGTTAATGACTATATATCACGGCTTTCCCTAGAAGCTAAAGGAATGTTAATGTATTTTTTCAATCAGTGTGTATCTAGGTTTATTTTTTATCTCAATGCAGATGCATTAAAAGTTCATTGAGAAGATCTACAAATAATGCTCTTCCAAGCCACACAGCCAGTGGTGCCAGGCCAATACAAATTTGCTGTAGGAAAGCAGCTAAAGCATTTCAGGCCTGAGAAAACTTCTGAAAAACTCTTCTCTGGATTCATTTTAAAGCTAATCTTTCCAAGAACCAAAATGCTTCCACAAGAGTCTTACATATTTGTTCAGCTCATTTGGAGAATTACATCAAACTCTACTGTAACCTTTTTTTTTAAAAAAAAAAGTTTTTCCTTAATACTGGGGTTTTAATGTTTATAGGATGGGTTTTGATGTTTATAGATGGGAAAGCTTCTATAAACCTGTGTGTGTGTGTGTGTGTGTGTGTGTGTGTGTGTGTGTGTGTGTGAGAGAGAGAGAGAGAGAGAGAGAGAGAGAGAGAACTAAATGCAGAAATAATATTTTAGGAATATGCCATTCTTATGGAATTCTAAGGACCCTGGAGTACTAAATCTTAGATATCAGGAAATTACACCCAGGGATTTTTTTTTCCTGTGGACCAGTTTTTCTTCTGTTTTTCTCAATCTTTCCAACAGCTTTCTCTGCCCATTGTCATTGTAAGTGACTGTCAACCTGAATTGCACACCACTCCTCCCAGCCAGAGCACCAACCACTAACTGGTGCTTGCCTTCTTGCCTCTTAGTTCAGATTTCTAAGAAAGGAAATTCAATCCCATTGGGTTAGGTAAATATCCCTTATCTAATTACCCTTGTCACCAGCCATACCCTGGCCCAGAGCCCACACAGTAGCAACTGTGTAACAAAGGCAATACTGGAAATACTTACTACAGGGGTGAGCGTAATGTCCTGTGGAACACGTAGGGGGATTATCTATTTGGTGGGTCAGAGAAGGTGCCTCTGAAGATAATGTGGCCTCTAAGCTGCAGCCTGACAGGCAAGTAGTAGTTAGCCAAGCACAGAAATGGAAGAAGAAAGATACTACTATGAGGAAACAGCAACATAAGGGCCTGATTCGGATGACTGTAGCATAGAAGTCCCAAGGATAATTTCTAGATACCAGTTTAGAAATGATCTGGAGAAGTGTTCAGAGATCTGGCCAGGAAGAGCATAATGATATAACATTATGAGGCGTTTGACATTTTCCTGATGATGGGAGTGAGGGAATAATTAAGTTGATCTTAGAGGAATTAAGCAAGGAGTGACACATTTGAAGAATTAACAAAAAAGAGGCTTCAAGACAAGATGCAGTGTTCATCCTATTGATGCAGATAGGTAAGAAATATAAGAGTCTGTTATCTTGGTGTGTCTGACTCAAGGAATAAGTGACAGTAGTGATGATGAGGGCCAAATCACAGAACATAGATACTCATTGCATGTGTGAGTAAGACAGAGGGAAAACCCAAGGGGAAAAGCCAGGTATCTGGCTTGAGAGATTGCATTAGCATTTACTGAGATAAGAAAGACAAGAGGAGATGGAGAATGTAGGTAAGGAATGATGATGTCATTAACCAACCATTTATAGACTGAACAAAAACCCAATTTTCTGGCCCCAAATTTAAGGACCCATAACTTAAATACAATATATACATCTGGGAAAAAAAAAAAAAAAAAAAAAAAAAAAAAAAAAAAAAAAAAACTAAAAATGTTATGTGTTTAAGATAAGTGATTCTCAATAAAAAAGTAATAACAGCTAGCATTATCACTTGTTAGGCATCTTATTTTGGCCCAGATGTGATAAGATACCCAGAAACATAAGGGCAGCTGCTAGGATTTTCATTCAATAATTCCTTCTACTTCCCAGTAATACCTAGCAGGGATACGGTGGAGCCAAGATTAGTTCTGAATTTTGAGCTCTGCTGTCTTTCCAGGCCTGGATAGATTTGGCATCCATTCAGTTTTTAGTGCAATATTCCAATGCAAAATCTAGAAAGAAACAGGACTTTGCTCTCATTAACAATGTAATATAGAACACACTTCAGTAAGATAATAACAAAGAGTAATTTCCATGTGTCTTTTGAGAATGCCTCAAAAATGAACCTTGATTAATCTCTTGCCCAATTATAACTGGTTATTAAATAGCATATCCCTTGATGACACTGTAAAGTGATGCTTTATTTTGAGGAAATAGTTAATGTTCTCATTGATTAAGAGTCTCAAAAAAAAAAAAAAAAAAACAAGAAAAAAAAGCTGTGCTAAAAAAAGAAGAGTTTTCAAAGTCGAAGGTCCAAGACCACAATTGCAAAGCTTACATAATTTTACATGCGATGATGTAATAAACTGATAGGGGAAGGGAAAGGTTGGCAAAACTTCATTTGCTGGGTTGATTGTAACACCATGATTTGGGAACAGAGCCAGTTCTTTTGTGCATTATGAGATCACTAACGAGAGAAGTCATTCACACTGAGCTAAATGAAGCACAGAGAGATGTAAATGTAGGCTGCTTTACACCTGTAAGCCAGAAGGCCTACATCTAGTTTAATAAAACTAGTAGGAAGCACTTTTCTCTTCAACTACAAATCACATCCCCACACGTCTTACCCGTCAGCCACATGGAAGTTGCGTCAATTCACCAGACAAACCATGCTTGCCACTATACCTTTGGCAAATATTACCTTGCTGATTCAAATGTCCTGTACCACCTAACTCCTCTTCAATGCAGTTTAAACATTTGTTGTAGCATTTAATCCAAGTGATTTTCCCCCTTTCACTCATCCACAGCCTTAATTCTGACAGAACAATTTCTATTGCCCTTCTGATTTTGAATTTGAGTGGTCTGAAAATTGTGTGTGTGTGTGTGTGTGTGTGTGTCTATGTGTGTGTATGTAAGTGTGCTTGTGCGTGCACATGTGACGATTATGAGTAATCTTTCTGGCATGTTCTCATGTTCTTTTCTTACTCCTAAACTTTTGGAAAACATGGTTCTAATTTTATTAATACGTTATAGTCTGAAGTGTGTAGGTGAAGTCTAGGAATTTGTGGGGAGGTATGAAGATGAAAGAAATATTAATGGAAGAACAGGTATCAATGTTGCAACAGCAACAGAAAATTCTGTTTTACAAGCTCAGCCTTTTGGATGTAACTCTTTGCTGCAGGAGAATAATATAATGTGCCTTTTAGAGTGCTGTGTTAGCTGCCTTGTTCTATATGACACTGTAATAATATTTCAGATAAAAGCCCCGTTCACATTTATTTATGTCTTTCAGTGAGGTTTGCCATTTCAGACAAGACTTCGAGTCTAATTGATATGCATAATACATTCTTTGCACATCACTGTTCAGAATTCTTACATGCGTTTAGGGTCATATTATGATTCTATGTGGGAAGAAAGGTAATAGGCCTCTAGGGAAATAGGTCAGCTATTGAGATTTTTAAAAAATGCTTTGTTGCCCTAAGCATAATTTCAAAGAATTTCTTTAAGACCCTGCCATTCCCCAAAATGGTGTAAATACCAAAATGGTGTATCTAATTGAAAATAAATGTGTGAGCTTGACCTAAAAGTATTTCTAGAAAAATGTGATAAGCTCAGTCTTGTCTCTATTGGTGTAAATTACAATTTATATTCCTTCTTTGAAAAGCATGTGAGTAGCTTTTCAAAATACTTACAGAAATTATACTTTTGACTATTGAATTTTTTTTACAAAGAATATGAATAATGAAAAAATAGATGCTAAACTTTGACATTTAGGGTTCAAAATGTTTTAGTTTTGAATTTAATTAAGAACTTGCTTTAAATTATCTCATTAAATTATTGAGCGTCTTCCATGTTCAGAGTATTATATGTGTGTTCCAAAGAAGCAATTTTATACACATAATGACAGATACTTCTCAGAATAAGTCATTTACTAGGAAATATCTTCCTTTTTCTTCTCTGGCCCCTTATCTAAAATGATGTGTGGTGTAATAGAAATCTAAAGTGTATCCCAGATACAAAGAGGAAACTTTCATTGTATTTACAGAAGTCTTAACACAAAATTCAGGTGAAAAGAAAGGGCAAGTGAGATGATGTCCATAAACATCATACTTTTGTAGACTGCCTTATGCTCCTGTTTTTAGAATCTGCATTTCCCATTTATATAAGTCTCCAAAACAGAAATGCAGAAATTTGGCCAGGTGTTCCAATGTATTCTTTCTTTCATATATGCAACAAATTAACTTGATGGTATTTTTTCTAATTCTTACTGCTTAAGGAGCTATTTCTTCTTTTTAGTTATTAGGGATAGCTTTAATTCTTCTTCACTATTTTACTTTTATTGCTCCGAAGATGCTACTAGTATGGAATTGCAGTAAATGGGCTTTGAAGTCAGATTTATTTCATTCTCAGCTTTACTGTTTACTATCTTAGCCAAATCCAGTGACTTATATTCTTAAAATCTTTATCACATCTACAAATTGTGATATAAAAATGCATATATTGTAGTGATGTTGTGATATGGTAAAGCATGTAGTTCCTGAGACCTAGTAAGTGTTGCCTACCACTGTTTATCCCCCTTTTTTTTTTTGACTTTCTGTTTTGTAATAATCAAAACAGATATCTATAATGGAAGATACATGAAGAATGTTTAATAAATTTATTTATTTACTTGTTAATATGGCTGTGTAGACTGGGAAAACAAAAATGATTTTTGAAAACAGTGGCTTTATATTTTGGGCACATTCAAGGGTTCATAGCTTGGGTAACTGAGCATTGATTATAAACCTTTGGGAGAGACAGTAATTCATGTATTTCATGTGCCTATAACATCTATGGAACCCTTTATAAGATTGTTCCTTTCCTCAAAGACTTTGCAATCTGTTGCTAGGTAAATCCAGTATGCAGTCAACTGTGTGATTTGGTGGAATATGGTGTCAGTAAAATGCTGTCATATTTTAAAGAAGGAGGAAATGACATTCCTTGTTTGAGATGGGGATAAAGGAGAAAGGAGGATGAATAAAGCTCTTTTAGATAAGGTCATATTTTAACTAACTCCTGAGAAAAATCCCTAGGTTAATTTGCAAGCATAGGTGAGAGTTAGTAGAGGAGGGTGTTCCAGAGAACTGACTTATGTGAATAAAATTACAGTTGAACAGAATTATAACATTTTTACAAAATGTCAAATAGTCTAATTTAACCAACAACAAGAAGGTGGGGAAAGAAATAGTGAGACATGAAGTTTGAAAGGCACTTTGTAGCTATCTTATAAGGGGGTCTTAAATGTCAGGGTGAGACTCTCCATAATTTTCTTTGTAGTGGGGATTCTTTGGATGCTCTTAATTAGAGTTGCAGTTTAGAACCCACCAGGATTGCATGGGAATAATTAGGATAGAGTAGAACTTAAAAGTAGAGAGATCAGTTAGGTTATTGCCATAGGGCAGAAGATAATGAGTGTCTGAACTGGGGAGATAGCAATGGGGAGGGAAAGAAGAGAAAAGATATGAGACATGCACAGATAGCAGCACGGAGCTACTAATTGGATGTAGGAGGTGAGGTCCAGGGAAGAATCAAAGACGCCAAGGTGACTGGGTGGTACCATTCGCAAAATTAGGCTGTCAAGTGGGAGCATTGACTTTTCAGGAAAAAAAATAAATAAATAAATAATGGTGAGGTTGGTCTTAGATATATTGAGTTAGAGGTAAAAATGTAAAGCAGATTCTGAAAATGCGAATCTTTGTCAAGAGAAAAGTGATGGCTAGTGATAAAAGTTGGTAATTTCTGACAGAGCTGATAAAGACATTGATTGGGGCTGATAAGATTGCCTGAACAGGGAATGGACAGGGAGGGATGCTGGGGATGTGCTTACCTTTACAGAAGGAAACAATACAAGACGTTGACAGTGATCAAGACATGGGTTGATAGAATTGGTAAATTGAAGTGGAGTTCCATACTTTTCTTATGCTTTGCCTCTCAGCAGCCTCTGCTAATGCTAATCCACAGAAAGTTCATAGAGATGTAAGAGGGTGGTCATGGAGTATGAGCTGAGTGGGTGAGAAAATGATTGGTTGGTTTTGATTCTCACTGATAAATTATTGACTCAATAACCTTTCATAAATGCTGTATTTGTAAGGAGAACAAGTACAAGGAGTAGGCTTTTGAGTTTTATGTGATAGAAATGAGGAAATATGACTACGTGTAGTGATTTTCCTCCATTTTGAAATTGTTTTACCTTGGATTTTTTTCAGTTTTGATCATTGGTTTATTGTAAATTATCAGGCTAAAGTAGTGTTGGAGTGAACACAAATTAGAAGACTATAATACACTTGGCTGGGCATGATGGCTCATGCCTGTCATCTTAACACTTTGGGAGGTCAAGCAGGGAAGAACACTTGAGACAAGAAGTTTGAAACCAGCCTGTGTAACATAGTGACACCCTGTCTTTATAAGAGAAAAAATAACTGGATGTGGTCATACATTCCTGCAGTCTCAGGTACTCAAGAGGCTACATTTGAGCCCAGGAGTTTGAGGTTGCAGTGAGCTATGACTGTGCTGCTGCACTCTAGCCTGGTCAACAGAGTAAGACCCTACTTCAATAAATAAATAAATACATAAATAAATAAGTTTAAAGTGTTTCATTCTAGGAATGTTGTAATACCTTATAAGTAGAGAAACGTTGGGATATTTTTGAATCAGCAACTGGGTGTGTATAAATATGACTGTGTTTTCAGATAGTCTATAGCAAAACAAAGTGCAAACTTTAAAAAAGTCACTTAAAAGTTCAAAAAATACACTAGGGCCAAAATATTTGTCATGAAATAGTTTATCAAAACTAGTCTTGAAATGTTAAAAAAATAAGTTAACATTATTTGCAACACATTTTCTTAGACACAGAAGTATTTATAGTCATCTTTATTTCTGCCAACAAGTAAATACAATACTTCATAATTTAAAAATATCAGGAATTTAAAAACATATACGTTTCTCAATTTTATTGGCAACTTCTTATAAATTTAATGTATTTCCACAGTTTTTCATCTGAAAGAAAAAATATACCATTCTGTTTATCAATTTGATTTCATTTATATTAAATAATGTAATTACATATAATGGGAAGAATTATTTGAATGGCCTATGAAGATATATATATATATATATATGATTTATTTCTTACCTATAATGTATTTCTCAAAATATTTATCATCTTTAAAGACACAGCTATGGCAACACAGTATTATTGAAAAAGCTACCTGTGTGAAACCTATTTGATATTATATTTCTCCCATCTTTAATTGACATGTACATACATACATATCCATAATATATGATCATAATATATGTGCAATTTAAACAAGTTGGAAGTGTTTAGGTAACTCATGGGTAGAAATCCACTTTAGATTAACTATGAATGCCACTTTAAGTTTTTGTTTAGTTCAAAGAATCTTCCATTTGGATTTTTTGTAAGATGCTGACAAAATTAAAAGAATATTGTTATTAATTGAAAATTTGGAGTCTTTCTTTTGGCTTTTGTTTTTATGCTACTCAATATTTTCACTTTCACATGTCTTCAAATTATGAAAGTATTAAACAAGACTGCAGTGTAGACTTTGAGTTGTAGAGCAATATGGCGAAGGAGACAATAAGGTAAGAGCTTGAAAACTAAGCTAACTTAAAGCCTTCTCATTGCCTGGGCCTTCCCCCTCTAACAGCACCTTACTGTACAGTTCCTGGCTCCTTCATGGTGTTCAGACTCCACTTTTCCTGTTGTGTTTTCTCACCACCACGCCCTTTCCTCTCTTTGTTGTCTTTCTAACTTCCAGTGATCTTTTAGTTCTTGGCACTTGGGGTGCGAAGCAGTGTAATTTAGTGATTAAGAAGATGGATGCTTGGTCCAGAATGCCAGGTGTCCAATCATGACTCACTTGAAAGATGTATGACCTCACTATGCTTCCGTTCTCTCATTTTTCAAATAGAAATAATAACAGTCATAACTCATAGAATTGTTGTATTGCATAAGTTAATTCACATCAATTACTTAGAAAAATCCTATTGCATGCAGTAAGCAGTAAACGTTAGTGATTCCATTATTCTCTCTTCTCTCTATTTTATTCTATTCTATGTTCTCTGTGTCACTTCCTCTGGAAAGTCTTTCTTGGTCCCTGGAGGTTGGGATATGACAATACTATCATACCTAGTCTGTTTACTTGTGTGTTTTTCTCCTTGGACTCTGTTTAAGAGCAGAGGATGTATCTTTCATCCTTACAACCCAAACACCCAGAATTGAGAATGCTATGTAGAAGATACTCACAATTGTGGAATGAGTAAATAAATTAATTGGATTTTGAAGATATGTACCACCATACAGGATTTATGTAGATGCAATGATAGCCTACCATACTGAGTAAGCTCTAATAGAAGCTGGGAAACTGAAAGGCTAAGAGATGAGGTACCATAATTCGAGAATCATATGGCTTATTTATTCTCTAACTGGAGGCAGGGATGCAGATGTGGATAGGTTTACACAGTTAGGATAGGAATCCATGAGGTGGAAGGAACACACTTTCTTAATTTTGTTTTATGCCATGTTGCAATATCCTGATACACTTTCTCTCACATCAGCTTTTTCTGCTGATGGTGTGGCTACAAAAACCAGATATGCAAGGAAGCTCAATAGTTGGAAGGTGCCTAGAGATAGTACCACAAGGCTTGCTCCATTGGAGAGATGCCGGGACTCAGACACCTGGCCACAGCTGTAGCTCACTTATTAACCTGGTGAGCTACCAAGACTTACATCTGTGTTTTTCAAGCAGAGAACTCATTATGGTCAGAAAGAGGCCATAATGGATTTCATTAAAGGAGATAGACTTTTAGATTCAATGAATAACAATCTGGAAGAGATATGATCTAGGCTTTATGAATATGCAAAATTTATGGTCTTTTCATCTCTTTCTAAGTGACACTCTTATTTGTTCTATTCTTGTTATTGATGTTTGGCGGAACCATATTCTATAATATGTCTGTAGCTTACTAAGTTACCCTTTATTCTAAGTACACCTTATGAGTTCTTGTCTATCCAGTATGTATGTTTAACATATAATTTTATCTATCCTTTTTGTTTATTTTGTCCTGCAGCAGACTGGATATCCTCAATTAAAACAGCAAATACTATGTTTATGTATTATAGTTACGCCAACCATATGTTCTAGTTTGCTCAGAGAGACTCAGTTTATACTTGTATTCAGCAGAAATCCTCAACAGTGTCCTCTTTCACTCCCCAAATGTCCTGATTTGGGTGATAATTTATATAATTACCTTGGTTATAATCCAACATCTGCTACTTATAAAACTATGTAAATTGAAGTAAATTATTTAATATCTCATCTATAAGTTAGTGGATTGGGCTAGATTATTTGTAAGGCTCTTGTTAAATTTGAAATTATTTGACATTTATGGAATGATATTTAAAGGTTTTTACTTCTTTAAGTCTATTCATAAGACTTCTGCCCTGAAGACAAGCTTTTTTTTTTTTCATTACAAATGATTCTAAATGCAACTTTAGCATAAATGTATGCATTAACTGCTTTGAAATGTGCAAAATTAAAGTTTTAATTTATACTTGGGACAAAATATTTAAGACATTATGACCATAGATTTAAAAGTGGAAAAACTAGAAGTGCTTTTATTAATTTCTTTAGAATGGAGTATATTAAATAAAGGACTTTAAAATCACTATATGTGGTTTTAAAAATATTTTATGGCTTTAAATTTAACCTATGCCTGTCTTCCTTATCTGTACATTGAATTAAATAGTTGGCAAGAATTACTAGTTTCTAAGGCAATTAATGATTTTAGTTTTCAGTATGATGTATTTCCAGGTGTCCATGAGCCAGTTCTGTAGAGATTTTGAAAATAATGGGAATTAAATTAAATAGCATATTTAGCCACAAATTTGGACATTATCTACAGAGAGAAAATTGCGTAAGCACATGAATGATCTCAAAAGTGTTAGTGTAGATGTAAGAGGGTAGTGAAGAAAATGTGGATAGCATTTCTGACTGTCTCTCCTGGTCAGCTATTCCCTGGGTCTTTCAAGAGCTACAACGAAAAGTCTTGTCATGTAGAAACTGGGTTTGCTACCCTCCCTTAAAAAAAAAATATGCAGAATATATGGATATTTGAACGATTTCTTTTTAATACAACAGTGCTTGTTTCAGCTCTTGTCAAGGCTAGAAAGCTCCATGTCTCAGCGCTGAGTTTGGTAAACACAGGCTGTAGGGAGATAGATTTTTGCCTTTTGGAATTTTGTACTTTTCTGGTTATTCTAGTTCTGAGGGGGTGGGATAATATATTAATTCATTATTTAAGTTTCCCTGCATCCCAACTTAGATGATCTGATTCTACTAAAAATACGATACTAACAGCTCTCTATAGTGCCTCATTAATTTTGAAAATAAGAGATTTGATAGGTGATTGAGTGACATGACCTGGATGAAAACTTCCTCATTCTTATAGGTATATGGAGAAGCAAGAATATTGGAAACATATTCATCTGTGTATTTTTAGCAGTTTATGGAAATTAGTATAAATGTAGATGACAACACTTGGCACTTAAATGTACTAGAGAACCTACCACATTCTCTTTAATTACGGTTATGCTTATTTTTTCCTTATTTGGTTATAAAATTCTTGAGGTAAGGACCTGTGCTTTATTTATTATATATTTGCCAGAATTTAATAGAATCCATGGCTCATAGTATTAACTCAATAAATATTTCCTTACTGGTTATTAGTTTTGCAAATAGCAAAATATTTGTGATTTAAAGTTGCTGAAAAAATATTGTAGTGATTATATTGGCATATCGCTTCAAGCCTGTTGAGCAAATAGAAAAGAAAATGAGTGTGTGTGTATGCGTACGTGTTCTTTCACAGACCTGAATCTTGGTAAAATAATTAGGTGCATTGCTCCTACCCGTACCCTACAGGATACAGGGTGCTTTGCTTGTTTTGTTTTGTTTTCCCCTAGTCTAACTTGCATTATACTGACAGGCTAAAGTTCTCAGTTGTTTGCTTCTGGGCTTTGTGGAAGCTGCTTACTAACCCCCTTGGGGTTGTGGAAAGGGAAGACAGGTGAGTGTCTTGCATCATTCTGTGGCAGCCTCAGGGATTCATTCAAGAACCTTAGTGGCTTGCTGTGGTGAGAGCAATGAACAGCCTTCCAGCTGGAAAGAAATTATGATTATAGCATTTCATTTCCTTCCTTCAGCAAGTATTTACCATGCACCTACTGTGTGTACCTAAGTGACTGCATCTAGATCCATCATAGAAGTCTGAAGATTTAACTCTTACTTGGGAAGAAATTACAAATGAATAGATAAAATCTAAAAAGAAGCAGAGAGGGCAATACTGATTACAATAATCTTTGAAGTGTACAGGATGCTTGTTGTAATAGAATTTCCAAGTGTGATGTGCTCTCTAAATTTCTAATGGTATACTTTACATTTCTTGACGTCTGCATTGCTGTGCCCTTAGTAATTCTTGAGAAAAGCAGGAAGTTTTTTTTTATCATCCAGTATAATTTTTGTTAGCCTATGAAAATATTATTTTCACCTTTCATTGCCAAACTTTAGAGTATGCAATGCAGTGTCTGTGTTTCAAATGAAGGTGGTGTGTCCTAACATATGCATATGAAATAAAGAAAGGTTCGTTTTGGTTCTCTGAGTAAATTATTTATTTGATTTCATTGAGTCTGTTTAATAACACTAAATAATCAACAAGCTAAAACAAAGTATTTGGCAGAGTTGATGATCTCTTCCCCTAGGAGTCATCTTAGAATCAGAAGGCATACCTTAATTTATATGAAGGTCACCAGTTTATACTGTGTGTGAGGAAGAGAGGCAGTCAGATGTGCGTGAATGCATCTAGACAGAAAAAGTCTTACATTTATAACTAGAGCAGCTTTTTGCTTTATCTTCAAAGTTAAAATAAAAGCTTGTGTGACTTGGAGTGGGAAAAAACTTTATCAGCAAGATCATTAATAACTTGGGACTCAGCTTTTCAAGTTACAATTAGCTGCTCAACAGCTGTGACCTTCAAGAGCTACTCATTATTGTTGGTCCTGATTGTTCACTCCCACTGTAGAGCTCTTTTCAGAAATAGTTTCTCTGACATCATTGACCCCAGGGGTCAGAGTGAGAAATGAGTCTTCAAGCACTCATTTTAAGTCTTGTTTCTGCAGGATGCTGCATGTGTGTGGATACGTGGATGTCTGTGTGTGTGTGTGTGTGTGTGTGTGTGTGTGTGTGTGTGTGTGTCTGTGTGTTTAAGGAATTCATTTGATGGCTAATACCTCATTGTAAATCCAGCTGTTTGGTCACATACCAATTAGGAAGGATGCCTGTTCGATGAAGAGGCACTCCTGGGAGTAGCCAGAGGATTCAGTGGCTTGAAATACAGAGTAAAACTGATAGTAACACCAGCTCTATTTTATTTAGATTTTTTTTTAAGGTCTCAACCATGCTTGCCAAACTCTGTCATGCACTGTGTAGCATCCCAACGGATCAGCAGGGATTTTAAACCTGCTGTGTGTTTGGCATACACTGCAACCCAAAGAGAAAGTGAGGATTAGAGAAACTGTAGTCAAGTATGAAATGAAAGCTCAGTTGGAAAAGGAGGACTGGATTACGTTCAGCTTCTTTGCCTCAGTTCCTTTAGATATTAAGAACATGGGACTCTGGAAAAGGGAATTTGCTTCTCAGGAAAAGGTGTAGTGCATAATCTCTATGTTCTGAAAGGAGCCTTAATTAGGGAAAAATCTATCTGCCATAAAACAAAAGAATAAGCAAATTGACAGAAAAGTTGATAGAATTTTGATACGGACATTTCTGGCCAATGAAGACCCAGAATTAAATCGTATACTCTGTTGGAGGCTTATTAGTAAAATGTATATATGACAATTTTTTTTTCTTTTTTTTGAGAACAAGTCTCACTCTGTCGCCAGGCTGGAGTGTAGTGACACAATCTCCTCTCACTACAACCTTCGCCTCCTGGGTCCAAATGATTCTTCTGCCTCAGCCTCCTGGGTAACTAGGATTGCAGACACCCGCCATCACACCCATCTAATTTTTGTATTTTAAGTAGAGACAGGGTTTCGCCATGTTGGCCAGGATGGTCTCCATCTCTTGACCTTGTGATGATGAAGATTTTGAACACGCACCCTTGGCAGTTTCAGCCTAAGATCTCAAAGGTTGAAGTCATCGTGATGTGGCACATGGAATCTCTGTAGGAAAAGGTAGTCTGGTTTTAGCACTGACTCACTTCCAAACCACGTGAATCAGGGCAGCACCTCTGGCTGTGTGTCTGAGTCCTCATTTGCAAAAACAAAGGAACTAGGCTAGACTTGGACAATATGTATTTCCTGGGAAACTGGGCTAGATTGTAATCTCTCTGAGAGCACTTGTATTTTTCTATCAACTTCATTGTAACTATCTTCACTAGTTTCACTGGAACTAACCCCAGAAACTAGATGATAAACCATTGAATAAATCTAAATAAATTGCAGAGATCCCTTTCTTTGTTCTGACCCTAGCCTCTATATTATAGCATGCTTAATTGTTTTTTATGTCTAAAATGGTTAGGTTATCTATTTTCTATTTTTTGAAATGACCACAGAATTAATTTTCTAATATTATGATTTCTAAAGCATAGCTTTGCACTCAAATGTCTGATGATGTTCTCTTAATAAATAACTTATTACTGGTGAAATAGACACTCTTTTTGACATTTTAGCAAAAAAGAAATGCAAATTCATAACCATGACAGTAATAAGTAACTTATTCAGTGAAAAAGTACTATGTACCAGGTATACAATTTTTGTTATTTTATTTTAGATTCGGGGGGCATGTGCAGGTTTTTTATATGAGTATATTGTGTAATAGTGACACAATTTTGTTTTTGTTGCATTTGCTTTTGAGGTCTTAATCATAAATTATTTGCCTAGACCAATGTACAGAAGTGTTTTTCTGGGTTTTCTCCTAGGGTTTTTATTGTTTCAGGTCTTGCATTTAAGTCTTTATCCATCTTAATTTTTGTATACATTGAGAGATAGGGGCCCAGTTTCATTTTCTGCATATGGCTAGCCAACTTTCCCAGAACCATTTATTGCCTAAGGTGTCCTTTCTCCATTGTTTATTTTTGTCAGCTTTGTCAAAGATTAGTTGGTTGTCACTGTGTGGCTTTATTTTTGGTTCTTTTCTGTTCCACTGGCCTATGTATCTACATTTATGCCAACATCATGGTATTTTGATTACTCTTGGCTTACAATTTGAAGTCAGAAAATGTAGTGTCTCCAGCTCTGCTCTTGTTGCTTAGGAATGCGTTAGCTATTCAGCCTCTTTTTGGTTTTATATACATTTTAGACTTGTTTTTTCTAATTCCATTAAAAATGATGTTGATAATTTGATAGGAAATGCACTGAATCTCTGGGTTGCCTTGGGGAGTATAGTCATTTTAATAATAATTGACTCTTCCTATGCATAAGCATGGCACATTTTTCTATTGGTTTATGTCATCTACAATTTTCTTCATCAGTGTTTTGTGGTTCTTGTAGAAGATTTTAAACTTCTTCATTAAATGTATTCATAGATATTTTACTATTTTTCTGTGTGTCTAATGTAAATGGGATTGAGTTCTTGATTTCATTCTCAGCTTGAGAATTGTTGGTATGTAGAAATGCAACTGATTTTTTTTTTTTTTTTTTTTTTTTTTTTAGACAGAGTTTCGCTCTTGTTACTCAGGCTGGAGTGCAATGGCACGATCTCGGCTCACTGCAACTTCCGCCTCCTGCGTTCAGGCAATTCTCCTGCCTCAGCCTCCTGAGTAGCTGGGACTACAGGCACGTGCCACCATGCCCAGCTGCTTTTTTGTATTTTTAGTAGAGACGGGGTTTCACCACGTTGACCAGGATGGTCTCGATCTCTTGACCTTGTGATCCACCCTTCTCGGCCTCCCAAAATGCTGGGATTACAGGCTTGAGCCACCGCACCTGACCACAACTGATTTTTGAGTCTCAATTTTGTATTCTGAAATTTTACTGAAGTCATTTATAAAGTCTAGGTATCTTTTGGAAGAGTCTTTAAGGTTTTATAAGATCATGCCATCAGTGAACAGAGGTAATTTGACTTCCTGTTTTCCAATTTGGATTCCTGTTATTTATTTCTCTTTCTTGATTGCTCTGGCTAGAATTTCCAAAAATATGTTTAAAAAGAGTGGTAAGAGGGGACATGCTCATATTTTTTCAGTTTTTAGGGGGAATGCTTTCAGCTTTTACTCATTCAGTATGATGTTGGCCATTAGTTTGTCATATATGGTTCATGTGATATTGAGGGGTTTTTTTGATGCCTACTTTGTTGAGGCTTTTTATCATGAAGTGATGTTGGATACTATCTAATGCTTTCTCTCAATCTATGGAGAGGATCACATGACATTTGTTTTTAATTTGGTGTATGGGGTAAATCAAACTTACTGAATTGTTTAGCCATCCTTGCACACATCTGATCATGATGGATTATTTTTTTGGATGGGCTGTTGGGTTTGGTTTGCTAGTATTTTGTTGAGGATTTTTGCATCGTGTTCATGGGGGAGGTTGGTCTCCAGTTTTCTTTTGTTGTTTCCTTGCCAGATTTTGGTATTAGGAGGTTACTGATTTCATAGAATGTGATAAGAGGAATATCTTCTCCTCAAATTTTCAGAGCAGTTTCAGTCAGTTTGGTACCAGCTTTTCTTTGTACATCTGGTAGAATTCAGGTTTGAATCTATCTGGTCCTGTGAATTTTCTCATTGGTAGATTTATGTTACTACTGATTCATTTTTGTAACTAATTATTGGCCTGTTCAGGATTGCATTTTTTTTTCTTGTTCAGTCTTGTGAGATTGTTTCCAAGATTTTATCCACTTCTCTAGATTTTCTAGTTTCTGCACATAGAGATTTTCATAACAGTCTCTGATAATCTTTTGTCTTTCTTTGCCATTATGCTTATTTCAATCTTCTCTTCTTTGTTCATCTAGCTGGCATCTATCAGTTTTGCTCAGCCTTTCAAAGAACCACTATTTTATTTCATTTATTCTTTGTATTTTTAGTATCAATTTTATTTAGTTCTTCTTGATCTTTGCTATTTTTTCCTTCTACTAGCCTTGAGTTTGGTTTGTTCTTATTTTTCTAGTTCCTTTGGGTTTGATATTAGGTTGTTAATTTGCAATCTTTCTGTCTTTTTGATGTAGGCATTTAGCACTATAAACTTTCCTCTGAATTCTGTTTTTGCTACATTCCAGAGGTTTTGATATGTTATGTCTTTGATTTGTTTCCAAAAAAATGTTTGATTTCTCCCTTAATATTTTTGTTTACCCAAAAGTCATTCAGGAGCAAGTTGTTTAGTTTCCATGTACTTGTGTCGTTTTGAGATTTCCCTGGGGTACTGGTTTCTAATTTTATTCCACTGTGGTCTAAGATGATACTGGATATTATTTCAGTTCTTTGGAGCTTATTGAGACTTGTTTTATTGCCAAGAATATGATCAATTTTAGAGAATATTCCATGTGCAGATGAGGAAAATGTATGTTCTACATTTGTTGGGTAGAATGATTTGTAGATATCTGCTAGGCTCATTTGGTGAAGAGTCTAGTTTAAGTTCTGAGTTTGTTTTCTGAATTGATGATCTGTCTAGTGCTCTGAGTGGCGTGTCAAAGTCCATCATTATTATTGTATGGATATCTGTTTTTTTTTGTTGGGTCTAGCAGTATGTATTTTATAAATCTGGGTGCCCTGGTGTTGGGTGCATATATATTAATATTTAGGGTAGGTAAATCTTCTTATTGTATTGAACCCTTTATCATTATATAATGCCCTTCTTTGTCTTTTTTTAGTGCTGTTGGTTTAAAGTGTCTTTTGAATGATACAAGTATAACCAGCCCTGCTCTTTTTTTTGTTTTGCGTTTGCATGATCTATAAGTCACCACCCCTTTACTTTGAACCTGTGGATTTCATTAGACATTAGATGGGTCTCTTGTAGACAACAAACAGTAGGGTCTTATTATTTATTTATTTACTTATTTTTACTCAATTTGCCAAATAAATCCTTTAGGTAGAGCACTTAGATTTTTTTACATTCAAAGTTAATATTGATATGTGAGGTATTATTCCTGTCAGAGTATTACTAGCTAGTTGCCTTGTACTCTCAATTGTGTAATTGCTTTTAAAGGATCTGTGAACTTTGTAGTGATGTGTGCTTTTATGATAGTGAGTATTATCCTTTTATTTCCATGTTTAGAACTCCTTTGAGCATTTCTTGTATCATGTCTAGTGGTGAAGAATTCTCTTAGCATTGCTTGTCTGGGAAAGACACTCTCTCCTTCATTATGAAGCTTAGTTTGGCAGATTCGAAATTCTTGCCTTGCATTATTTTTTATTTAAGTAGTCTGAAAAGAGACCTCACTCTGTTTTGGTTTGTAAAGTTTCTGCTGAGAAGTCAACTGTTAGTCTGTTGGGATTTCCTAAATAAGTGATTTGACCCTTTTCTCTATCTGCCTTTAAGATTTTTCTTCAACATTGATTTTGGTCTAAAGAGTGTGTGCTTTGGCAATATTCAGCTTGCGTAGTATCTTGCAGGTATTAATTTCCTGTGTCTGGATATTCACCTCTCTGACAAGATTAGTGATATTTTCTTGAATTATCCCTCAAATATGTTTTCCAAATTGCTTATTTTTTTCTTCTTCTCTCTCAGCAATGTCTGTAAGTAATAGGTTTGGTCACTTCAAATAATTTTATATTTTAAAGGCTTTGTTCATTTTAAAAAAAATCTTTATTTTTATTTTTGTCTGACTTAAATCAAAAGACAGGTCTTCAATCTCTGAAATTCTTTCTTCTTCTACTCAGTCTACTCTGTCATCTAGGCTTTCAACTGTGTTTTGAGGTTTCTATAGTGAACTTTTAAGTTCCAGACATTCTATATATAGAGAGAACTTTAATTCTGCATTCTTTACTATCAATATCCTAATATTGCTTTCACTGAAGTCAAGTATTTCCATTTTACTAAATCCAAATTCGGTATTTGTTTCCTTTACCCTCATTCTAACTATTTTGTCTTTCATATCCTGAATTATATTTCTGGCTTCTTTGTATTGGTTTTCAAACTTCCTGTGGATTTCGTCAAGCTTCCTTGCAATCTATTTTTTTAAAATTCTTCATTTGTCACTTCAGAATTTTCATTTTGGTGAAGATTCATTGCCTAAGAGCTGGTATAATCTTTTGGAGGACTCTAAATACTCTATGTTTTTGTACTGTTGTAATTTTTATACTGATTCCTTCTTATCCGTTGAGAAGAAGCTATTGCTTCTTATTTTTGAAATGGCTTCAGTTTGATGGGAAATCTTTTTTTAAAAACATTTTTCCCCTTGAGGCCATGTCTATAGCATTTTTTGTGTATAATATTTTGGCTTCATTTTTAGGTGTTTTCAGGGGGCTACAACTCTTTATGAGTGTCTTGGTTGTGAATAGCTTTTGTTTAATGGCTTTCTCAAATGGCGCTTGTTGTAATGATGTGTTGGATGTGTGAGATGACACACTTATCTTCTGCAGGTCTGGGAGTGTGGAGATCTTAGATAGCTTATCTCATACACATAGGCTAGGACTATGCCCTTTGGATAGCAGGTTTTTATTTGGTGGTACAATTTAATTTCCAGTCCAGTGGATGGGCATGTGCCCTTGGGAAACCAGACAATGAATGGAAGCCCCTGCCCTGACTGGGGATGGCTGGGGAAAATTGTGTTGGTTTGCATTGAGGTCTCAGGAACAAGGGTATTAGGCATGGCTGCACCAGCTTCTTGTCCTGTGCAGGCAGGAATGTAATCAACTTTCCTGTTCCAACGGTGTTGCAGGGATCATGACCTTCAGCTCATATAGACTGCCCTTTGCCTCTGGCTACAGTGTGATTGTAGATCATGGTGGCTACCACCAAAATGGGCTCAGGGCAGAGTCCCTACCCCCAGTCCAGAGCTGAGAGCTCTGTGACTTGTTGCCCTGTGTTGCCTCCTACACAGGCTAGTGCTTTGTGTAGGGAGGGAAAGATGGGCTACACCCTTCATGCACACCTGTGCAGTGCTAGCTTACTTTCAGTAGGTGTGCAGCTGCTGCAAAATGCACGGAGTGGCTGTCTCCAGGGGCACTGATGCCAGCTCCCAGTGAGGACAGCCTCTGTTGTGTCTGTAACAGTGGGTTGGGGAGCAGGAGACGGCCTTCTCTCCATGTCTGTTCCTGGTTACCAATATAACTGACAATGCCCAGCAGGCTTTGGCAGGCTGCATTCCCCCATCCCCTATAGGTGGCCTTCACTGAGCTTTAGATCTTTATGGGCCCTGTAACTCTCCAAGGACCTGCTAATCCCCTCCAGTTACAAAAGTCAGAGTGTGTTCTGGGGTCTGTTTATAGGGGATCAGGTGACGTGGAGACAGAAAGGCAGAGGTTTCTAGGGCCCGGCAGTAGCCCACAGTGTGTACACAACCAGTGTGGTGTGCATCGTCTCAGTTCAGGCCCGATGGGGAGAGCAGCGTACCTGTCCAGGCTGGCTACTTGGTGCTCTGTCTCTGAGAAGTTCACAAATCACCACTGACGGTGTTGCCCAGGATCCCAAGGGCAGACTTCTCCCCTGACAATTTGGTGGTAAGCAGATGATTGCAGGGGTGAGGGGAGCAGAGACATACCCTCACTACCCTTCCCCTAGGGCTCCAAGTTCATCAGGGGATTATCTCTGCCAAAGCCTTTCTCCTTTCCTTTTCTGTGCCCTGGCTTCTTCCCATGGGCTCTCTGACGGGGCCTGGCTCTCTTTCCTCAGCTTTCGATTCAAATCATGACCATTCACCTACAACTTTTACCTTCTTCTTAAGGAGAACTGGCATGTGAACTAGGCATTCCCTAGTCGGCCATCTTGGGAAAAATAATGCCAGGTACATTTTTAAGCACTACACATGTATTAACTCATAATTAACCTATGATGTAAGTACCATTATTATCCCTTTTTCAAATAAAGACATTAAATGACATGTCCAAAGTCATGTCAGGCTAAAGATTTGCGCTCAGGCAATTTTCCCTCAAACTCTGAGATCTTTACCATTTTACCACACTTTAGAACTCCAATTCTCAGTTAAATACAATGGAAATCTGCCAGGTTCAGTGGCTCATGCCTGTAATCCCAGCACTTTCGGAGGCTAAGACAAGACAGGCGGATAACTTGAGGTCAAGAGTTTGACACCAGCCTGGCCAATATGGTGAAACCCCGTCTCTACTAAAAATACAAAACTTAGCTGGGTGTGGTGGCACATGCCTGTAATCTCAGTTACCCGGGATTCTGAGGTAGGAAAACCACTTGATCCAGAAAGTGGAGGTTGCAGTGAGCCGATATTTTGCAGTGCAGTCCAGCCTGGGTGACAGAGCAAGACTCATGTCTCAAAAAAGAAAAAAAAAAAAAAAAGATAGAAAAAAATACAATTTATTTTCTTTAAGTGATGTAAAATTTCTGTGTTTTAGGCATTAAAATTATTTAGCACATTCCTACAACTGGATTGAATGTAGCAATATTTTTAGGGACAATATTTGAGAATATAAAACACAATTTTCAGGTTAATTTCATTGTGCTTGAAGTTTAATGTAAATTTAATGCCCAGGCTGATATGTTAAATGAACACACACACACACACACACACACACACACACACACACACAAATATTAAATCTGTGCCTATTGGGGATCTACTGATTACTGCAACTGATTAGGAACAGCAAGGGGCATCTTTGGTTATACAAAAGAAGTTAAAATATAAAACATTGATTTCACTGGACTTTTGTCAAAGGCCAAATTTAGTGTAGAATATATTCCTTTAGTTGCAATGTAATTATGATCAGCTTAGCTGAGGAGGTAACGAGCCACAGGCTTGGTAAGCAGAAACCAGAAGAACATTGTTATCAGAGGCAGAATAAGAGGGATACTCCAAAGTTCATAGAAACTCCAGGCTGGCAGCCTGGAGAGTTATAGGAAATGAAAGATCCAGGGTGAGATGCGTAGAAGGAGTTCATGGCCCCAGCAGCAAAAAAAAAAAGTACTGAAGCAGCTTGATTGCTCAGTCTTAGTTGTCTTTCTTTGTTTCACCCCTGGTGAGAGTTCACCCTGAGAGAACCTGTACAGCAGGTGAGAATAACTGAAAACAGCTGGCTGCCAGTAAGGGCAGGGGTGGAGCAGATGCTGTTTTCTGGTAGTGGTTTCTTTTCTTTCTTTCTTTTTTTTTTCTGACACCTGGGCAAGTCACATGTCGTTGACTCTTTAGCCAGACATTGTAATGGTCTTCCTTGTAGTCCCAGGGATGCAGGCTGACATTTTCTATCTTTGAAAGCCTGGGTGTCTAAGGAACTATCAACAGAAAGAATTGGAAATGAAGTATTGATATTCTTCATTAAGGGTGATTCGGTGCCATGTGATGGCTGAACTCCAAAGTCATTATGACCAGAAAGCTGCTCCTAAGAAAGAAAGCCAAAAGGTAGAAATGTGAGCTCTATTCAGCTTGATTGCCTGGAGAGTAATTCCTGGCTACATTTCCAGAGGGAGCTCTCTGCTAAAAAGAGAATTCTTTGATTATCCAGTGTTCCCTTGTGACTCTATGTGTGGCCTTCCTTTCTCTCTTATCAAAGTAGATCATCTGTAAAGAAAGGCAACCAACCTGACAAGTTAATTTTTTAAGCCTTAGATATAGACATAGACACATATGTGTGTGTGTGTGTGTGTGTGTGTCTGTGTGTGTATGCGTGTACACTAGTGTGTGTGTATATGTGTATATGTATACACATTTCTATAGCCAAGCTAGTTGAGTCTTTGAAACCACTTTGAATTGTTGTATTCTCTATGTGACTATGATCATATTTGGTGATATGTGATATGGGCTTATGGCCAATTTATCCACACTTTAACAAACTCTAATTATTAGAAGTAGTTCATGAGATTTTTTCCTGATAATTTTTAATCCGAGTTAATCATATGGTTTTTTTAGGTAAGTAGAGATGACTCTGAATGTAAGACTGTAACTTGAATCTGGACACTCTCATAAAATGTTCAAGCTAAGAGTTATATTTGGGGTTATATCTTCAATACAGAGGAAATTGTGGCCTAGAGGTTTTATGTAACTTCCCCATAGTTAATGGGCTGAGACCAAGTTAGTGAATCTTGGTTCCATTTCTAATCAAGTTTTACAATTTATTATTTAATGTGAACAAATATACATTTTAGGTGAAATACATTTTACATTTTGTTTGTAGCTGCTCAAATAAGAACAGCTGCAAAAAGTCCCCCATGTCTGAACATTTTCTGAGGACTGAAAAATAAGTTCTGTCCATAATAAATAATTAAGACAATATGGAAAATTTTAAAAGACAAAAATCTATGTATCAACCTGATAAAGACAGCCTCTATGGTGGCTTGCATGTATTTTCTCATTTTTATCTATGCATTTGTTTCTTTTAATGCAATCATGATTGTACTATATAAGTACTTTTCAGCTGCCTTTTTTTTTTTTTTTCTTTTGAGACCATCAGATGCTTTGAAAGTGTTTATCACGGTTGCTAATGCATCATAGTCCATTAAGGGTATGAAATTATTTACTTTAATGCACTCTGTATTTTGTGGCATTTCATTTCTGCTAGAGACTTTTTGCATAACACAAATATGTATTTATGGAAGTGTGACTCTGCTTTCTTACCATTCCCTCACCTCACATCCTCTCTTCAATCCACTTTAATCCTGCATTCTTTGCTATCACTATACTAAGATTACTTTTATTAAGGTCAAGTATTTCTGTTTTGCCAAATCCAGTGTTTGTTTCCTCTATCCTTTTTCTAGTTGACTTCACAGTATCCTGTGACACCATTAACAGCTCCTCAGTCTCATCATACACTTTTCTTTATTCTGTTTTTTTTTTTTAGTCAGACTCATAGAATTGAGTTTTTGTTCCTCATTGGGTGGCACACTATTGTCATTCTTCCCAACTTGCTTAGCATTTGTTTTAGGTATTTATTAATACCTTTCTCTATGGTAAGCAGAATAATCCTCCTCTACCTCCGTTTCCCTAGGAATATCCAAATTTGAATTCCTGGAACCTGAGAATTTCTGATTTTACATGGGGTAAAGGACTTAGCAGGTGTGATTAAATTAAGAACATTAAGGTAGGGCGATTATCCTGGATTATCTAGATGGGTTCATTGTAATCTCAAGGACCCTTAAAAGTGGAAGCAGGAGGCAAAGGGAAGAGTGAAACGAAGAAGGGAGACAGGCACAAGGAGATGCAATGTTTGCCATCTTTGAAGATGGATGAAGGGAGTGTCTGTAAGCTAGAATGCTCCCTTACCGGCAAAGAAAGGAAAATAGCCCTTCTGACTGGCTGATTTTAGCCTGAAGAGAAGCATGTCAGATTTTTGACCTACAGAACTAGGAGATAATAAAATTTGTGTTGTAGTAAGCCACTTACTTTGTGGTAATTTGCTACTGCAGCAATAGAAAATTTAATACATTCTCTTCAACCGTTTTCAGGTTCATTCTCCTGCCTCACTTAATGTTTCTTTTTCCAGTCATACTTTCGAAGTTTACTTCAATATACCTGTATCTTTAAAAGATTAGAAAATGTTTCATGTTTTTAACCACACATAAATGCATAGGTGGTATTATGTATTTATTACTATTTTCACAAGATACTATTTTTGAACTTCATCTGTAATGCTCCAAAGTTTGTTCAGTGATTTTAATTATACCATATTCTATTATTTGAAGATTTCACTGCTTTATCATCTTTCATCTTAGGCATTTACTACATTTTACCCATCTAGTCTCCTTGTGGTTCTGTATGCTCATGTTAGTCTACTCTGTGTGTAGATCACAGTCTACTTAAGTGATGGAACTACTTGAGATGCTTCTAACTCTTTATGATCAGAAACAGTATGACAAGCATTGTCCTGGATGCCTTTTTGTGGATCAGTGTGTTTCCTTGGGAATATATTTAGGAGTAGATTATACATGTAGGTAACTTCACTATTGAGCAGCGTTGACTGCTCTGCAGAACGACTCCTTAGGTTTTCACTTGCACCAATGAGTCAGGAGAGCTCCCTGCTTTTTTAAAATTTTATTTTATTTTATTGCATTTTAGGTTTGGGGGTACATGTGAAGAACATGCAAGATTGTTGCATAGGTACACACATGGCAGTGTGATTTGCTGCCTTCCTCCCCGTCACCTATATCTGGCATTTCTCCATATGCTATCTCTCCCCAACTCCCCACCCCTGCTGACCCTCCCCTGTTTCCCCCCAATAGACCCCAGTGCGTAGTGCTCCCCTCCCTGTGTCCATGTGTTCTCATTGTTTAACACCTGCCTATGAGTGAGAACATGTGGTGTTTGATTTTCTGTTCTTGTGTGAGTTTGCTGAGAATGATGGTTTCCAGGTTCATCCATGTCCCTGCAAAGGACACAAACTCATCATTTTTGATGGCTGCATAATATTCCATGGTGTATATGTGCCACATTTTCCCTGTCCAGTCTATCATCAATGGGCATTTGGGTTGGCTCCAGGTCTTTGCTATTATAAACAGTGCTGCAATGAACATTCGTGTGCATCTGTCCTTATAGTAGAACAATTTATAATCATTTGGATGTATACCCAGTAATGGGATTGCTGGGTCAAATGGAATTTCTGTTTCTAGGTCCTTGAGGAATCGCCACACTGTCTTCCACAATGGTTGAACTAATTTATACTCCCACCAACAGTGTAAAAATGTTCCTATTTCTCCGCATCCTCTCCAGCATCCGTTGTCTCCAAATTTTTTAAATGATCACCATTCTAACTGGCATGAGATAGTATCTCAATGTAGTTTTGATTGGCATTTCTCTGATGACCAGTGATGATGAGAGCTACCCCTTTTTTAAATAGCTGCACCCAAGCTTAGTGCTGTCCAGTTTTCTATTTTTTTTTTTTTAATATACCTGAGAGACATTAGGTGGTATCTAATTCTTTTGATTTGCATTTCTCTGATTACTAAAGAGAATGAACTTTTGTTCAACACTAATTAGCCATTTGGACAACTCCTTCTATAAACTGACTCTTTATGGTCTTTACCTGTTTTTCTCTTCGTATGTTTTTTCACTTTAGCTTGTAAGAACTGCTGACGGTAAGTAAGCCTTTGCCATTTTCAGTTGTACAAACACCTTCTTCCTCTCTGTCTCCCTTTATGTCACTGAGACATAATCAGAAAATTCTGTTTTTTCCCTTTTGCTTTGATATTTGCAGGTATTAGCTTAGAAACCATTCTTTATCAAGTATGGCAAACATTTTATTTTTCACATTTATAATTACATCAAGAATTTAAATAGATTAATTTGAAGTTTTTATATTTTACAAGTTAGAAATACATTTTTTATGGTGTGAGTCATATTTTTTCAACATATATTACCAAGTAATGGAACCTCTTTCCAGTGATTTATGATGTTTGTGGTTTATAACAAATTCCCATATATTCATAGACTCTTTATTCCCTTTCACTGCTTAATTAGTCTATTTCACTATGACTTTGCAATATGGCTTAATACTTTCATTAACACATTTTTTTTTCTTTTACTCTTCTTTTTCAAAATTAACTTAAAAATGTTAAACCACATTGTCAAATTCCTCTTAAAAGCATAATTGGATTTTGACTGGAAATT
Source organism: Saimiri boliviensis (assembly GCF_048565385.1). Classification (NCBI taxonomy): domain Eukaryota; kingdom Metazoa; phylum Chordata; class Mammalia; order Primates; family Cebidae; genus Saimiri; species Saimiri boliviensis. The sequence continues at coordinate 56,675,890 of NC_133451.1, forward strand.
TGTTGAACTTAGATTGATTTGTGGGAAGCTGATCAAGTGAATCATGCTGATATCTAGTCAAAAATCTAGAAGTAATCTTGGATTTTTCTTTTTCTTTTACCTCTCCTCCCACATTGCCCTTAACATTTGTGGGACCTAAAATAGGAGTTTAAATGAAGTCTGTATATCGTAAGCTGTAGTTAAAAAATATAGACCAAGCTATTCCCATGACCCAGCCCATGTTCCCACTGTGGTTATCATACTGAAATCTGGAGGCTAAAGGAGTTCCCCTTCTTGCAGGGTCAATCCTGACAAACCTGGTTAGTACTGATCTATGTGGCAGGAAGAAGTAGAACCTGGGTTCAGCTCAGAATCCACCCAGAGCTAGGACTGACCTAATGAAACTCGAGAGAGACGGAGGTGGGGGCAGTTCCTCTCTTTCATATCTTACTTTTCCAACTCAAGTTTTCCAGACTATTCAGGCTTTCCAAGCAAAAAAAGAGAGACAGTTCCACCTAGACACTGACTTGGAGTGATTTTAGAAAAACAAGTTTATTTTTTATTTATTTTTCAGACAGAATCTAACTCTGTGGCCATGCAGTGGCATGATCTCCGCTCACTGTAACCTCTGCCTCCTGGGTTCAAGCGATTCTCCTGCTTCAGCCTCACAAGTAGCTGGGACTACAATCACACCCCACCACACCTGGCTAATTTTTGTCTTTTTAGTAGAGATTGCAGGTGTGGCCAGAAAGACAACTTTAAACAAAAGTAGCCACTCTTTGGCTGACTTTCTACTGCACAGATCATGATTTGTTCCTCCTATCCTCAGCCCTGCTCTATAGCTCTCAAAAGCATTTCTGCCACCTCATGGAGCCAGTTCAGCTTTTCTCCGTCTCTCTTTCTCTCTCCAAGTCTAGCTCTGTCACCCAGGCTGGAATGCAGTGGCAGCATTTCGGCTCACTGCAACTGCTGGCTCCTGGGTTCAGGCAATTTTCCTACATCAGCCTCCCGAGTAGTTGGGACTGCAGGCACCCACCACCACACCCAGCTAATTTTTCAATTTTTTTAGTAGAGACGGGGTTTCACAGTGTTGTCCAGACTGATCTCAAACTCCTGACATCAGTTGATTCCTCTGCCTTGGCCTCCCAAAGTGCTGGGATTACAGGCATGAGCCATCGCCTGGGTCCTCTATGTCCTTCTCTCTCTCTGTAATTCTCCTTGGATTTTGAGGATTCAAAAATCTTTCTTATAAACTAGGAAAAAAAAAAAAAAACTTTCTATGTTTTTATGAATGTGATATGTGAGTCCTCTCGGTTTAATCTAAGGAGTATGCTGCCCCCACCTCCAACCATTAATAAGCCCTGTCAGTCTACTTCCAAATCATCACCATTCTTGTTTAAGCCCTGGTTATCTCTTGCCTAAACTATTTCCACAAACTTCTGGCTGGTGTCACTGCTCTGCTCTTACCCACTTGAAATTAATTCTCCAGAGCACTGAGAGGGAACATTTTAAAACACAAATTGAGTCATCTCTCTCTCTGGATGTCAGCCCTCCTATGGCTTAACTTTACTCTTCGGATGAAACAAAAACTCCCAGCATTGGTTTACAAAGCCTTCACCAGATATGCCTCTGTACGTCTGCAGCCTCCTTTATATCACTTTATGTCTATATTACATCAGTGTGCTCAAGCCCTGGCCTGTGAAAACTAGTGGTTAAATTTTCAGGAATTTTTCAAGACAGTTGTTAAAATCAACTATAACAAATATTGTATAATCTTACAATTAAATAGATTGCATTATAAGTAAATATAATAACCACTCAAAGCTCATTATTGTTTTTACTATATTTTACTATTTTCAATGCTTTTGGTGTTTTCTTTTATCTTGCATGTGTACGGTAGAAATACTATATAATGCTATACTACAGCACATCCTTTCCCAACTTCATGTTCAATGAAGTCATGTTTATAGCCAGAAATCAACCCTGAAGGGAGTATTTACATCATAGAAATCGACAAATATTACACAATAGGGTTTCTTTAGTGATTTGTTGATTGTCTAGGCATGAGAAAATGTTTAAAATGCAGACTAAAGTTAAAAGGATGCTGTGTCTGTAAATGCTACATTGTGAATAGCACAAACATTGAAGAAATATTGCAGTATTTGGAACCTTATGCAATGCAGCAAAAGAGTTATTCACATCACTGATGAACTAGTGAAGTTCCACCATATGTCTTCGGCATTTTAGTTTTATCTTGCTCATTAAACAAAAATATAAAAAACCATTTATTTTAGAATTAAACTCACTTATCAGTTCCAACCATATTTTGGCAACAGATACAAGAATTCATCAAAACTCAGAGAAAATATTCTTAGAATCAATTAGCTGTATAGAAATTACTATAGAAAGCATTGTGGGCTGGGCACTGTGGCTCATGCCTGTAATCCCAGCACTTTGGGAGACTGAGGCAGGGGGATCACAAGGTCAGGTGTTCGAGACCAGCTTGACCAACGTGGTGAAACCCCATCTCTATGAAAAATACAAAAATTAGCCTGGTGTGGTGATATGCACCTGTAACCATAGCTACTCAGGAGGCTAAAGCAGGAGAATCACTTGAATCCGGGAGGCAGAGGTTGCAGTCAGTGAGCCGAGATTGTGCCACTGTACTTCCAGCCTGGGCAACAGAGCAAGACTCTGGCTCCAAAAAAAAAAAAAAAAAAAAAAAAAAAAAGAAAAGAAAAGAAAAAGAGCATTGTGCCTTTCATTATTGTTTGCCAATTGTGCAATATACATATTTTACAGCAGTAAAATTACAATGAATTTCTACGTTTCTTTTCTAAAGAGCCAGTTGTTAAATATTTACAAGCACACCATTGCTCTACTAGACTTTAATAATAGTACTTTTCTGTCTTTTTTTTTTTTTTAAGGTTTGTGGTACATGTGCAGGTTTGTTATATAGGTAAAAATTGCATGTCACAGGAATTTGGTGCACAGATTATTTCTTCACCATGTAATAAGCATAGTACCTCATAGGTAGTTTTTCAATTCTCACCCTTCAACTTGAAGTAGGTTCCAATGTCTATATGTTTAACTCCCACTTGTAGTAAGAGCATGTGGTATTTGGTTTTCTGTTCTTGTGTTAATTTGCTTAGGATAATGTCCTGAAGCTTCATCCATGTTGCTGTAAAGAACATGCTCTGATTCTTTTTTATAGCTGCATAGTTTTCAATGATGTATATGTTCCAAGTTATCCAGTCTACCATTGGAAGGCATTTAGGTTGATTCCATATCTTTGCTATTGTGAATACTGCTGCAGTGAATATACACATGAATGTCTGTTTACAGTAGAACAATTTCAATTCCTTTGGGGATATACCCAGTGTTAGGGTTACTGGGTCAAATGATATTTCTTCTTTCAGTTCTTTGAGAAATTGCTAAACTGCTTCACACAGTGGCTGAACTAATTTATATTCTCACCAAGAGTGTATGCATGTTCTCTTTTGTCTGCAACCTGCTCAGCTTGTGTCATTTTTTGACTTTTTAATAGTAGCCATTCTTACTGGTATAAGATGGTGGTTTTGATTTGCATTTCTCTGATGATTAGTGATGTTGGGCATTTTTTTATATGTTTGTTGGCTGCATGTGTGCCTTCTTTTGAGAAGTCTGTTCATGTCCTTTGCCCACTTTTAATGGGGTTGTTTGCTTTTTGCTTGTACATTTGTTTATGTTCCTCATAGATTCTGGATAGTAGACCTTTGTCAGATGCATAGTTAGCACATATTTTTTTTCCATTTGTTTGTAGGTATTTTGCTTACTCTGTTGATATTTTCTTCTGCTGTGCAGAAGCTCTTTAGTTTAATTAGGTACCATTTGTCAATTTTTGTTTTTGTTACAGTTGCTTTTGGCATCTTCATCATGAAATCTTGCCAGGGTCTGTGTCCTGAATGATATTTTCTAGGTTATCTTCAAGAATTTTTTTATAATTTTAGGTTTGAGCCTTGAATACATCTTTAGTTGATTTTTACATATGATATAGTTAGAGGTCTAGTGCCAATCTTCTGAATATGGCTAATTAATTATCCCAGCACCATTTATTGAATAGGGAGTCTTTTCTGCATTGTCTTTGTCAACTTTGTCAAAGATCAGATGCTTATCTATGTGTGGCAGTATTTCTAGGCTTTCTATTTTGTTCCATTGGTCTATTTGTCCATTTTTGTATTAATACCATGCTGTTTTAGTCTCTGTAGTCTTGTAGTATAGTTTGAAGTCAGGCAATGTGATGCCTCCAGCTTTGTTCATTTTGCTTAGGATTGCCTTGGCTATTTGGGCTCTTTTTAGTTTCATATGAATTTTAGGATTGCCTTGGCTATTTGGGCTATTTTTTGGTTCCATGCAAATTTTAGAGCTATGTTTCCCTAGTTTTTTTCTAATTGTGGTATGAATGCTGTAGGTAGTTTAATAGAAATAATGTTGAACCTTTACATTGCTTTGGGCAAAATGGGCATTTAAATAATACTGACTCTTTCTATCCATGAGTATGGAATCTTTTTTCATTTGTTTGTGTCATCTCTGATTTCTTTGAGCAGTGTTTTATAATTCTCATTGTAGAGATCTTTCACCTCCCTGATTAACTGTATTCCTAGATATTTTATTATTTCTGTGCCTATTGTTAATGGGATTTAATTTTTGATTTTGCTGTCAGCTTGGATATTGATAGATAGAAATGCTACTGATATTTGTGTCTTGATTTTGTATCCTGAGACTTAGCTGAAGTTGTTTATCAGATAAAGGAGCTTTTGGGCAAGGATTATGGGATTTTCTAGGTATAGAATCATACCTGCAAACAGGGATAATTTGATTTTCTCTATTCCTATTTGGATGCCTTTTATTTCTTTTTCTTGCCTGATCATTGTAACCAGGACTTACAGTGCTATGTTGAATAGGACTGGTGAGAGAGGGCATCCTGGTCTTGTTCAGGATTTCAAGGGGAATGCTTTCAACTTTTGCCCAACTTTACATTAGTTATTTTCTCTGCTTAGATTGTTCCTCCTCATTTTTGCCTGAGGAATTCCCGTGTAATCTTCAGTGTAATTATCATTTTCATGGAGACATGCTCTCTGACAAACAGGTTTATCAGTTATTCTTTATTGTGTCATTCTATTTCAATTCTCTGTGGAAGACTAGATGTTATTTTTTATGTTTTTAAAAACATGTTGTTTATTATCTGCCTACCAAATTGATTCCTCTAAAATACAATTTAGCATAAGATTCAGGCACTGGTATTGTCTGGCTTAATTAATGCTCTATTTACAGGGCCTTAAACAATATCTTATATTTATTAAGCACTAGAAAATATTTTTAACTAAATTAATATAACTTGCCTGATTAAAACTAGTTTCTGAATCTGATGATTAATAATGTGAATATTTAAGAAATTATATATATATATATATTTTCTTCCAGCAACATATTGATATACATTTCAACCCAGCAGTAAATTCTTGTATTTAAATAAAATGTTTATGGCTTTTTCCTCTCTTTTTCATCTTAGAAGTTTACATTTAAAAATTGCAGTTTCATTGTTAAATCACATTTAATACACTCAAATATAGCCTATCAAATTAACTGGTCAAAACTAATGTTGTTTTCATTTGAGAATAATTTTTAGTGTATAATTTTAATCATAATAGTGCAAGGAGATATAAAATTATTTACCAAAATATAGAAATATCATATACTATATTGTTAGATTTGTTTAATTCATATATCATATTCATCTTTATGAAAATATTTTTGATCAGAATAATTTTACTTTTGGATTCAGTTGAGGTTAAGAACATAGGTAGATTAGTGGAACTAAATTGTTTTTTTCTCCTTTTGTGATTTCTAGGATTAAAAGGTTACCTAGATGTTGTTTTAAAAGGCAACACTATTAATAATTGCTAAGTTAGCATGATAAATTAAAATAATTCACTTCTCTTAGGAAAGACAATTCTGAACCTGGGTACTTTCTCAGGAAGTTCTATGCCTTACTTCAACATTAATTCAGATATGCATACATACATGTGTATATATCCTAATTGGACATGACAATAAAATATTAGGGCAAAACAGATTATTTCTATGCCTTCTAATCTTTGTTGATTCATTGTTAAGATGCTTTGATGTGGGGTTGAATTAGTGATATTTGAAGTAGGAGTCAAGGGGGATAGCAAATGAAGATTTTCTTAAAAAAAATTTTAAAATACTTTGGTGTGGGAAATGGCAGATCACTGATACTGGTAATAGTAGTCAACACAGGTAGCAAAGGAAAGAATATACATATGATACCAACAGTCTTCTTACTTGTGGAGTGAATTGATTTGAAGTGGTTGGCTTAAGGTATAGTTTTAGAGCCATGATATATTTGTTAATATATACATCATTAATCTATGGTGCTGGCCACCTAAGTAGTTACTTTGTTTAATAATGGCTCCATAAATCCAGGCAATTCCTAAATATGACATTACTTACAGTACAAGTTGAGCTGGCCACAGGGCAGCCTTGCAGTTCTCTGTCAGCTTATGTGTGTAGGCATGTGATGAGGCACTTGTACATTTTTATATTCAAGACATTAACCACATAGTAGCTGTTTTTTCTTTTCTCATATCAGCTTACATGTTAGTAGGCTGTAGGTAAACCTCTGATCCAAGAGTGACTGTGCATATTCCTTTTAGATTAAAGAATCTGAGGCTATTTCTCCAGGACCAAGCCTTGAGACAAGTGCAACTGCAATTATACAGTAACTCCTTAAACTTTTAAAACTTAATTATTTAGCAACACACTAAAGGTATTATCAAATGCATACTGATTTTTATATAAAAGTTTTGTAGTCAGTGAAAAAGAAATGACACACATCAAGGTCATAATCAGAATGTGTCATTTCAGTTAGAGTTAAAAATATATATTTAAAAAGTCATGACACCTGGGTATTTTTATGTTAGAAAAGCATTTGATTTTTTTCTCATACATCGAAACTAAGAATTTTAATTCTAGAGGATACTGAAGGATCTGTGATAATTGAAGAACACATCATTTTACTGATAAGAGGTACAGTTGGCATTTATACAAGCTGTGATTACGTTTATATAAAGCTCATTATATAGAGAGTTGGATGTGACTCTTTTTAGATACAAGATAAACAAGATTGTTTTCTCACCCCTTGGGTTGATAAATCTCTAACTATGGGGTAATATACACAGATTATATATTGCATAATTTATGCTACACATTCATCTCAAACAAATATAGTCACAACTGAGTTTCTGCAAAGAATCACAGAGCTAGACAATACTGAGGAGTAAATAAAATCTCAAGACATATATTTCTAAAACCTGCATTGGTGGTTATAGAAAGATAATAGTTTGTAATATTCTGAAAAGGCTGAATTTATGACTTTAAATGGAACTGTATGTTGATATACCCATATATGCATATGTATAAGGTGCTGTGTGTGTATGACCTCAAAATCAATGTAATTACATATTGCAACTTTGCCCAAATGTAGAGTTATCACTCCATGAATAGATAAGTAAAACTGAAACATTTTATTAGATGGATTACATTTATTATAACAATACCAATTTAGAGGCTGTTTTAAGTGTTTAAAATAGGCATAGGATTTGTGAGTGCCTAGGTTACAGACTCAATAAACACAGAAGCAGCTGCTTAATGACAATAACAGGCTCATATATGTCACTTACTAATTAATTCAATCTTTTATTGAGCACCTACTATGACATCAGGCACTGTCTCAGCATTTATTACCAGTTGCTTTCTTTACTTTTTAATCTATAGTTCAGGTAACTGGTTACAGACATTTGATTCGTATGTGTTAACTTAAAAGTATTCTTTCTTTATAAGAAAAGAATCCCCAGAAAATCAACAAACTATATCACTGGGTGAGTACCACAAAACAGAATCACATTTTCTTTTGAATCTGTTGAAGGTAATATGCCACTTGCCTTTTTAATTTTTAATTTAATTTCATTTATTTAATTTGAGACAGGATTTTGCTCTATCTCTCAAGCTGGAGTGCAGTGGTACAATCATGGCTCACTGCAGCCTCAATCTCTCAGGCCCAAACAATCCTACTTAAACCTTCTGGATAGCTGACATCACGGGTGTATGCTTGGCTAATTTTTTATTTTTATCTTTTATTTTTATTTTTGTAGAGATGGGTTCTCCCTGCAGTGCCCAGTCTGGTTGTGAACTCTTGGGCTCAAGTGATCCTCCTACCTTGGTCTCCCAAGGTGCTGGACTTACAGGCATGAGCCACCATGTCCCATCTGCCTTATGTATATCAAGGCCAAGAGTACATTATTAGACTTTGTATTTTAAAATTATCTAAAATTGCTTCCCTGTCTAATTTATTTCTTTGTTGTCTTGAGTCTTCTTCATATACTGTCCTACATTTTTTTTTTAATAAAACCAATATTTATGAAGGCCTTACAGTACGTCAGACCATGTCGAATTCTGGGAAAAAAAAAAAAGATACAGACTATCAATCTCCAGTTAGTAGGGGGAAAACAAGTAATTTCAGTGCATGTTAAAGGTTTTGGGCTTACTGCACAGAAGCCATTTGAATTATAAAGGTGTCTCCAGTCACTTTTAGAAATAAGCATATTTCATAGATACATATTGCATTTGGATATGTTACTAAATTGCCTGGACAGATCTCTCTTAATCAAATTTTATATAAATGTACTTTGAAATAAGTGAAATGGCTGTTATTCCTGTATTTTCATTCTCCTTTGGTTTGAAATTCCACAGGCAAAAAGAACATTTCTATTCAAAATACGCATCTCTGTACCTAAAATATGTAACTGAGATAAAAAATAATCATAATACAAATAAGTATACATAAGTTTTCAATACAGTATACAAAATGGAAAAATAGATTTTTAGGCATATGAGAGAGATTTTCTTGAGCTTGATAAAATAATACAACTATTAATTATTCTCTCACAAACATGGAATACTTCTCGGAATACTAAATGAAGAAGCTAATCTGTATGAACGATTTAGCATTAAAATAGATTCAGTCTCCCAAATTGATTACACAACTTGTTAGATGTGCGGGTATGAGCCATTATTTATTTTTATTTTACCCACATGGACTTACTGATTATTGTCTGACATCACAATATAATAAGAGAAATAAATATTACTTTGGTATTATTAACAAGTGTAGGCATAAAAGGAAATTCCAATAATTTTAATTCATTGCATTTTTTTTTTTTTTTTCAAGCGCTTATCCTGTTTTAAATGTCTTGCCCAGTGGAAGTATTTGGTTAGTCAGTGGCTAGGCCACAGGATATTTTGAAGGCTTGGCCCAAGTTCTCTAAATTTCTGAATTAACTCCTACAATTCACATCTTTGGGTTTTAAATTTCTCAAACACATAGCAGAGTTAACAGCCCATTTTTAAATTAGCTTATGCAAATGAAGAGTATCCGCGCCCTGGGAATCAGAATTTACATATCAATGGTATCTGGAATTCTCTTTAAGTTAGTGCAAGGGCAATGCTCCTACCTGCTGGAGGACAGTGGAGAAAGTTTTTGAGTGAAATCTGATAAAGGAACAAAAAAGTGGAGTAAGAATCTCAAAGTCATGTTAGCTACAGATATATACTGGAAATTAGACTTGGAACTTTTTTTAAAAAAAATAAATATTGGATTCTATTTGCTTCTAAAAAATTTCTCCCCTAACTTAGGTATTTTATTTTATTTCATGTTTTGAGACAGAGTCTCACTCTGTTGCCCAGGCTGGAGTGCAGTGACATAATCTTGGATCACTGCAACCTCCACCTCCCAGGTTCAAGTGATTCTCATGTCTTAACTTCCAGATTACCTGGGATTGCAGGCCCACACCACCACATCTGGCTAATTTTTTTGTAGTTTTAGTTGAGACGGGGTTTCGCAGCGTTGGTCAGGCTGGTCTCAAACTTCTTACCTCAAATGAACCACCTGCCTCGGCCTCCCAAAGTGCTAGTATTACAGGTGTCAGCTACTGCACCCGACCTAGGTATTTCATTTTTATTCATATTTAAAATTTCATCCACCTGTTCTCTTACCACCATCTGTGTGTAGGTTTGTGTGTGCATGTGTATGTGGCAGAAAGAGAAAAGAAAACTGATTTGAAAAAAATTGCTGAGTAGCACACGTTTTTAAACTTACAGTATTCCTAGACTTTCATTTCAGTGGCCATACTGAGTTAAACTGTATCTCTGTGTAAGTGAAGAAAATCTTTTCTCTGCCCTCTTAGGTTATAGAGCTGGGGACTGTGAATTAAACTGAGGAAAGACAGATTAATACAAGTTTATTTCACAAAAGATAAAAGAAGCAGAAAAGAAGCAAAAACTTCTCAGAAAAGAAGCAAAAACTCCCAAGAGGGAGTTAGGCCCAGAGGCTTAAATACCTTTTTAACAAACAGTAGTAAAGTATGGAGAATGGACATGGATGAACCTGGAAACCCCCATTCTTAGCAAACTGACACAAGAACAGAAAATGAAATACCTCATGTTCTCACTCACAGGTGGCTGTTCAACAATGAGAACACATGGACACTGGGAGGGGAGCATCATCCCACACTGAGGTCTGTTGAGGGGGGCACTAAGGGAAGGACAGTGTGGAGTAGAGAGTTGGGGAGCGATAACATGGGGAGAAATGCCAGATATAGGTGATAGGGATGGAGGCAGCAAACTGCATTGCTATGTATGTACCTATGCAACAGTCTTCATGTCCTTCACATGTACTCCAGAACCTAAAGTGCAATAAAATATATATTAAACAAAAAAAAGTGTAGAGAAGATATTAGACAAAAGAAAAGGAAGTTTGGACTGAAGCAGGTAAATTGACTAGGAAATGTGTGATAAATAAGGATTACTCAGTAAGGTTTGTCCTGAGGTAGTAAGTGCTGTCTCATTTTCTTCTTCCTGGTACAGGGGAGGAGGACATCTTTACCCATGTAAATTGCCTTTATAAATATTAATTTCTCTTACAAAAGTGAAATTTATGCCCTGCTTTTAGTCAGAAAAGAGGAAAGCAGAGAGAGTTCCCTCCATGTTTGCTGGTTTCTTAATTGCCTTCAGCTCAAAATAATTCTTATGCCGAAGTGGAATATTTGGGGATGGGATATTTTGATCCCCTTCATCTACTTTAGAGTACCATTAAAGGTTCATTAAGATAAATTTCTTCTAATTTGTATAGACATATTTGAATTTTACCTTATTATATACCTTATCTGTTTATCTCTCACCTAAAAGGTAGCAGCAATCTTTGTCTTTTTGAGTACAAATAATACATGAGGCTCTTCAGCAAATAAAGCCAGAATTGTTTTCTTTCTAATTCTGTTCCAATAAAAATTAATTGAGCGCATACAATTCTCTCAGAGCTGTTCTAGATATTGAGAACACAGCAGCCAGATGGGGATAAGCAACAGACAAAATAGCCTGCCCTCGTGGGAAAGCATTTTAGTGGGGCTGTTACTGGGAAGAGATTCCAATCCAGACCCTGAGAGAGAATTCTTGGATCCTGCACAGGAAAGAATTCAGGGCAAGTATGATGAGTAAAGTGAAAGCAAGTTTGTTAGGTAAGTAAATGGAGAGAATGGCTGCTCCATGGACAAAGCAGCCCTGAGGGCTGCTGGTTGCCCATTTGTATGGTTATTTCTTGACTATATGCTAAACAAGGGGTGGATTATTCATGTCTCCTTTTTAGACCATATAGGACCATCCCTTTCTGATGTTGCCATGGCATCTGTAAACTGTCCTGGTGCTGGTGGGAGTGAAGCAGTGAGGACGACCAGGAGGTCACTTGTGTCTAGCTTGGTTTTGCTCAGATTTAGTCAGCTTGTTTACTACAACCTGTTTTATCAGCAAGGTCTTGATGACTTGTGTCTTGTGCTGACCTCCTATCTCATCCTATGACTTAGAATGCCTTAACCCTCTGAGAATGCAAGTAGGTCTCAACCTTATTTCACCTAGCTCCTGTTACTCAAGATGGAGTTGCTCTGGTTCACACGCCTGACAGGAGCAGAGAGAGAATACAAGTATGAAAATATGGTTAAAAATATGACATACCTGTATTTGTATATGCTATGGAGAAAAATAAAGGGGGGAAGAGAGAATGGAATTATTGCTCTATTGAGAGTTTGCAAATATAAATAATATAGTAAGAGGAGATCTCAGTGAAAAAGTGACTTCTGGGCAATGGCATATCTAGGGAAAGAACACTGGCAGAAGGAGCAGGAGTACAAAAGGCTGTGAGATGGGAATTGAGGAACAGCAAGGAGATCAGGTGTGACTAAGGCACAGTGAGCCCAAGGAGAGGAGCGGAAAGGCAGCTGAGTCATGGAGGTGGGAAGTGTTGGGGCAGAGTTAGGACTTTGGACCTACGGAAAATGAGAGGGCTTTCAATACAGCATTAACGTGATTTGACTTCACTGTTTCAAAAGATTCACTCTCCCCGCAGTGTGGTTAACCATTTGCAGTAGGGAAGGGCCTTTCTTACTTTGAAATTAAAAGTGTGGCCAAACTCCTACTAAAGCTGGACTCAGCAAACACAGAGGCTTTCTTGCTGAGCCAGAAGATAATATGAAAAAGTAAAGAAAAACGCTGAAAGCAGCTGGATGTAAGATGATCAAAGACAATAGGACCTTAAGCCCAGTGACAAAGATTTGAAGGAATTATTGAGGCTGTGTTAAATTCAGTTGTGGGTGCCCACTTTGGAGGGGTAGACGTTGCTCACCTCCAGTTTTTAGAATGTGGTAACATAGACCCAAGTGTTGCTGGGTCTTCAGAGTTTTTAAGAGAAGGTTAAACTGAATTTCTCTAAGTCCCGTGAGTTTTAGAGGTAGGGACACTAATTTATATTTAAGATAGTCTTCAGCAGAAGAATGTCTGGGCCAATTAAAGCATGTCTCAGAATTTACCAAAAAGCCTTCAGTTTGCATTTTCTAATCTACAGCAAGATAAAGTCAGCAATTTCAACACTGGAAAATAAACCAGGGGTAAGATAAAAGATGATGGGATAGAGATCAGTCTTTAAATTTAGTTTTTTATTTTTTTTCCAGGTGAAAGGCTTATCAAAATTTTCTTCTCAGAAATATTTAGTCATAATCCAATAATGATTACAGCCAAAATTAAAGCATTGTTTGCCTTAATGATTTTTAATGTGCTATCAGTTTAAAATAATTCTTCACAGAAATACACATTAGAATACTTCATCCTTAAATAGCAAGAACGCTCATACACACATATAATCTAAAACAAGTTTCCATTATGAACATATAATGGATGTATGGTTCAGTTGTTTTTATGACAAATTCATCATTGATTCACAGACCTCAGGCACCAGGAATTCCTGGGACCCATAGACTCACTATGTAGTTTTAGTAAAAATAAGGCAGTAAAAGTCAATAGCCCATTTATTATCAATGTGTACCCTCTACAGAAATGGACATTTTAATGATGGCACTGCCTATTCCAGTGGATAGAACTGCCTTACAGTGGCATTTATAAGTCATTACTAATGTAAAATTGTACAGCAGGCTGACTGCCTCTCACTCTTTAGTGCTAAAGTGCTCTAGGTCTCCAGAGTTGCAATTAATAAGGGCACTCAAACACTAACCTTAGGAATTCTTCACAGGGTGTACATTCTTTGGTATGAAAGTATATACTTTGGCTGTTTTGCTCTAAATCACTGATCAGGGTTTTAGTGGGTTTTGTTGTTGTTGTTGTTGTTTTTTGCTTGTTTGATTGGTTTTGTCAATCGTTTTGATTGTTTGTTTATAAAGTATATTAGAGAACTGATTGGCTCCAGCAGTTTTCCTGAGATGGGAATATAGGTTATCTGGAAAAGTGTATTTACAAAACAATTGAGTTCATGTATATTTTTACCTTAAAAACCCACTGAAACTTACAGAAACTTTCATATAGGGGCTTATGAAATATGATTTCAAAAGTGTCTCAAGTTTTGAGAGTGTCAGAATACATATTCTGCATTTTAGTATTTCTACTGAGTCAGTTCAAAATTTGAGATACTTCTCTGTGAAATCCCTATATGTATATATTGATTTAAACTCTGTCTCATCACAGTATCCTGAATTTCCTGGCTACAAAAATCTTAGGGTAATCTACTTGAATGAAAGTTTTGACAGAATTGAACTTTTAAATGGTTTTTGTTTGGTGTTCCTGGGATCCTTTCTTCCATGGACATTCCTAGTCTGCATTGGATGCTCATTTTAGAGGACAGTTAAGAAAAGATGTAACTTTCAAATATTTAGCTATTTGGTAAACCTCTAATCCGTAATATTGCTTTCAGTTCTCACCGTCTTTTACCAATACTGGAGACCGGAGATAAGACAGATATCTTTCTCTTTTAAGAGATCTCTCTCTCTCTCTCTCTCTCTCTCTCTCTCTCTCTCTCTCTCTCTGCCACTCTTTATTTATCTAGATCGCTCTCCTTTTAAGTATCTGTTCATCCATCTATCTATATAATATCTATCTTCTATCTACCTACCTATCATCTATCTATCTATCTATCTATCTATCTATCTATCTATCTATCTGTCTATCTATCTGTATGTCTATTATCTGTCTGTCTGTCTGCCAACTTGTCTATTTATCTGTTTATCTCCTTCACTATATCTAGATTCACTGTTTTAAAATTGCTCCAGGAACATCTTGGTTATTAAAGCTTTTTCTGCAAACTCTCTTAAGAGTCCTACATGGGACTATTTTATTTTTAAAATGAATCTTATTAAGCCCTGGCAAAAACAGCATCATTTCCTAGGCCACAAAGAACATATCTGACATATAAAAATCTCTTTTAAAGTTTCACTGGGCAAATGACTTAAACTTCCTGAGTTCTTTTTTCCTCATTGGTAAATAGGGGATCATAATTCTTCAGTTATCCTAAGTATTAAAACAGAACACTATGTGCAAAATAATAATTGTAATAAGGATTAATGAGAACAATGCTTAGCACAGTTACTGGTGTAGAATAAGTGCTTTGCCATATTTCAGGATTATGATAATTATCATGTATTTTCCTGTCTAATAAAGAAATGAGACAGTTTATAGAATAAATGTAATACTTTGGCCCATAGTAAGCAGTTGGCAGTGGTAGCAGCTTAATTCCCATCATCACCACCACCACCATCTCTAACCATTGACACCTTTTTACTACATACAGTTTCAACTTTGATTTTCTCAATAATAAACAAAATCTACTTGTAGAGAAATGACTCAGTGGGTATGAATTGTTTTTCAATTCCATTTAATTTTTGTGGATGGTTTGAATATCTTTTGTCAGTTGCTATTTCTTTGCCCATCTAAGCTGCTTTTGTTTATGGCCTGGCTAGATACTTAAATAAAATTTAGAAAATGAAAAACTTTAAAAATAAAAGCCTGGACTGCACCCATCATGGCATTGAGTATGAGTAGCCTGAATTTGGCTCTTCCTTATGTACTAATAATCAGTGTGTCTGACACATTGGCAATAGGTTTTTCCAGCACAAATGTTCACGCTTTGTAATATTTTGTACTTAGTTTGGGGACATATTTGTTATGTGTTACTTTGTTTCTGGCATGCCATAAGGGCATGAAAGTGTGACTCAAAATGTAGGAAACAAGAAAAGCATGAGTGAAATATTTGTGTCTTTTGTCTGTATTTGCTTATGTCCATACTAGTAAGTATAATCTACTTGCCTAAAGAGGAAATAATGGGGTACTTAAGCAAACTCATAATCATGTTTAAGTGTAGTGTTATATATGTTTTGCCAAATAAAAAATTAACTTCGATTTCTAAGAAGAAGTCGACTCTGATGCTCTGTGTGTTCGTTACTACCAGAACGTGCTGTATTTATTCATGCCTATCCCCTCTACGTGACATTCTCTTCTTTCCCTTTGATCCTTAATCATCCCCCACCTTTTCAAATGAAAAAGTAGTAGTCATTCAGGATTAAGCTTCAAGACTCCTTTCTTCTTTGATTTCCCTATGTCATTACTCCTTTTCTGATCACTGAGCATTAAGGAGACCCTTCTTTGCTTCCACGGTCTAACCTCCGTGTCACTACTTACTTGCCTAGAAACACAAGAGAAACTAGAAGAAATGTTGAGTATGTCTATGGTTGTTTTAAACCATAATGATTAGATTATAATATGCCATAAAAATTGTTTCATAAGATAATACATATTGAGTATAATGGTTATCTTTTATGCACCCGAAAGTCACCTGAAATAAAATATTATTTTCCCTTCACTTCAAAGTAGAAATTGTAAAAAAAAGAATGTTAATCTGAGTATATTTGACCTTTAAGTCACCAGGAGAATCTATATTTTCAAAGGACACATTAATGTGTCTTAAAATTGTTCTATGATGATTGGTTTTGTCTTGTGGGAAATGGTGGGACAATCAGAGCACCTATAGTAACTATGACGGATACCTGCCTTTGGAGGTCATTAAGTTAGTAGGGAAGGAGAAACACAGTCCTACTGCATCTGCCCAACATCCAAATCCCATTTAATGTGTGTGTGTGTGTGTGTGTGTGTGTGTGTGTGTGTGTGTGGTTTTTTTTTTTTTTTTTTTTTTTTTTGGCCTTACTTTAAAGAAATGGAGAATAATCCACCCTTTTTCTAATAATGTACAGAGATCTATTATCTCCATGTAACTGACTCAATATGGCCTCTCCATCTACTTAAAGCCTGCTCAGTATGGTTCTCTCTATTTATGTCAATAAACCACTGGGAAGGAGATAGGCCTATCAGTTCTTCAATCATAGATTTGTTTTCATTTTACTAAAATATAGATCTCTTATTTATTCAAGGTTATAGCTATTTTATTTCAGGTGCATGGTCATGGTAACTTGGGTTGCTAATAACTTGAAAAAGATATATAGATATTGGTAAAATACATAGTGTCTTATAAATAAACAAGTAACTTTTATTTTAACATTGTTTCAAGGTACCTAGTACCTTGAATGTTCATTATTAATAAGGTACCTATAATGAATGTGCATTATTAATAAGGTTGATCAGTAGTTATACTGCAAGCTCTTATGTCAGATTTATTTGCCATTAAGGGAAAATTAATTCTGCCCTTCTAGATTCATTTCTATTAGGATGCAGTGCTTCGTGTTTAATACCTGATTTGGTAGAATATAGAAGAGGAGGTATCACTGCTTACCTTGCATTATTTAACAATGCTATTATTTAACAATGCAATTTTAAAGTAATTTTGAATGAATGGATTCTATACCCAATCTTCTGTTTTAAAACAGTTGGTGAGAAAATAATGCATATGTTGGAAAATGGTAGACATTTTATTTATCACTATTTAATTCTTTCAAGCTACATCACCTTTATAATCTCATTTAACTGTAGGTACATTAGAATCTTTATGTTCCTGACAAAGCTTTTCTTTTCCAAAGGGAGAAATAGGACATTTATGGCTTTTAAAAACAGATTATTCACGGGGGTGGGGAAGAAGGACAGACAAAAATGTCTTTAGGATATTTGACCTACTTTAGGTGAAATTTTAGAAGATCTTAAATATCTAGCCTTACGCCAAATGAATATTGGTTAAATCCTGATAGAGAAAACAAATATTTTCTGCACGTTTCTATTATGAAATACTAAAAGTTGTTCAATTTCTATCTCATATATATTTGTAATTTATAACCTATAAATCTCATACAAATATATCATATAAGCATAAATTATTATATAAAGTCTCAATAAAGTTGACTTTAGAATTATTATTATTTTGGGAGGGACAAATCCTCATTATGTTGCCCAAGCTTGTCTCAAACTTCAAACCTTAAGTGATTATACCACCTCAGCCTCCTAAGTACCTGGGATTATAGACACGCACCTCCATGCTCATCTAAAATTATTTTTAGGTGGAAGATCCCTTTAGGAATTCAAATATAGATATATACACACATGTATCTATGTGCATCCATAACTTTGAGGTGTTGTGAGTTTGGTTTCAGACCACTGTGGTAAAATAAATATTGCAATAAAGCAAGAATAAAGCAAGTTTCATGAATTTTTTTGACTTCTCAATGTATATAAAAGTTATGTTTGCACTCTTCTTTAGCCTATTAGGTGTGCAGTAGCATTATATTTAGAAAAACAATACACATACTTTAATTAAATTACTTTATTACTAAAAAATGCTAAAGATCCTCTGAGCCTTTAATGAGTTGTAATCTTTTGGATGGTGGAGGATCTTACCTGGATGCTGATGGCTGCTGATTAATCAGGGTGGTAGTGAAGGTTGGAATGGCTGTGGCAATTTCTTAAAATAAGACAACAGTGAAGTTTGTCACATGGATTGACTCTCCCTTTCACAAAAGATTTCTTTGTATCATAGAAGACTATTTGACAGCATTTGACCCACAGCAGAACTTCTTTCAAAATTGAAGTCATCCTCTAAAACTCTGCTTCTGCCTTATCAACTAAGTTTATGCAATGTTGTAAATCCTTTGTTGTCATTTCCACAATGCTCCCAGCGTCTTCACCAGGAGTAGATTCCATCTCAATAAATCACTCTCTTTGCTCATCTCCAAGAAACAACTCTTCTTCTGTTCAAGTTTGATCATGAGATTGCAGCAGGCCCATAACATCTTCAGGCTCCACTTTAATTGCAGCTGTCTTGCTATTTGTGCCACATCTGCAGTTATATCCTCCACCAAAGTCTTGAACCCCTGAAAATCACCCATGAGGGTTGAGAATTACTTTTTCTAAGCTCCTGTTTATTTTGATCTCCTTCAGTGAATCATGAATATTCATAGTGGCATTAAGAATGGTGAATCCTCAATCCTTGCTTGAACCTAGCAGTTCATGGCTGCAGTGAGTTATGTTTGTACCATCCCACTTCAGCTTGTATGACGAGCAAGAACCCATCTCAAGAAAAAATTAAAAAAAAAGAGTGGTGAATCATGAAATCATGAATTATTCTTTCCAGAAGGTTTACAGTCTACTTACCCAGAATCATCAGAGGATTCACTATGTATGGCAGCTATAATGTTATCTGTATATAACACTAAAATCTTATAAAATATATTTTTAAAATAACACTTGAAAGTTGAAATTACTTATTGATCTATAGGCTTCAGTGTTAGCAGGCATGAAAACAACATTAAGGTCCTTGAACATCTTTGTCAGAGCTCTTGGGTGACAGAGTGCATTGTAAACAGGCAGTAATATTTTGTAAGGAGTCTTTTTTTTTTTTTTTTTTTTTTTTTTTTTACTGTGAGCAGTAGGTCTCAACAATTTGCTTAAAATATTCAGTAAATCATACCATAAACAAATGTGCTGTCATTCAAGGGCTGTCATTCTATGTATACAGCACAGACAGAGTAAATTTAGCATAATTCTTAAGGGCCTTAGGATTTTCAGAGTGGTAAGTGAATGTTGGCTCAACTTAAAGTCACCAGCTGCATTAGCCCTTAACAAGAAAGTCAGCCTGTCCTTTGAAGCTTTGAAGCCAGGCACTGACTTCTCCTCAGACTTCTTTCTTTCTCAGGAAAGTCCTAGAAAGCATCCTTTTCCCAAGGGAAGGCTGTTTCATCTGCACTGGAAATCTGCTATTTAGTGTAAACACATTCAGCAAGTATCTTAGATAGCTATTCTGGGTAACTGTAGATTCTGCATTAGCACTTCCTATTTCACCTTGCAGTTTCATGTTATGGAGATAACTTCAATTTTAAAACACTGTGGACCAATTTGTTAACTTCTAACTTTTCTTTAGCTTCTGCATCTCTCACAGCCTTCATAGAATTGAAGAGACTAAGAGCTTTGCACTGGATTAGGCTTTGGCTTAAGGGAATATTATGGCTGTTTTTATTTATTTATTTTATCCAAACCATTGGAACTTTCTGTTTCTCAGCAATAAGGTTGTTTTGCTTTTGTTTGCAGAGGTGGGGGTGGTGTTTTATTTTTTGTTTTGTTGATTCTTTTGTTAGTTTTTGAGACAGGATCTCACCTTGTCACCCAGACTGGAGTGCAGTGGCATGATTACAGTTCATTACAGCCTCTTGCCCAGGTTCAAGAGATCTTCCCACCTCAGCCTCCCTAATAGATGGGACTACAGGTGTACAACACAACACCTGGCTGATTTTTGCATTTTTTGTAGAGATGCGATTTTGCCCAGGTTCAGGCTCGTCTCTAACTCCTGGGCACCAGTCATCTGCCTTATTTGGCCTTCCAAAGTGGTGGAATTACAGGCACGAGCCAGAGTGTTTGGCCTGTTTTATTTCTTACCATTCATGTGTGCACTGGAATGTCACTTTTAATATCCTTCAAGAAATTTTCCTTTACATTTACAACTTGACCGCTTGACACAGAAGGCCTAATTCTTGGACTGCGTCAGCTTGTGATATGCCCTCCTTACAAGACTTAATCATCCCTAGCTTTTAATTAAAAGTGAGAGATGTGCAACTCTTCCTTTCAATTCAACACCTAGAGGCCATTGTAGATTATTAGTTGGCCTAATTTCAATATAGTTTTGTCTCAGGAAATAGGGAGGCCCAAAGAAAGGAGGAGAGAGATGGGGAAATGGCCAGTTGGTGGAGCAGTCAGAGCACACACATTTATTGATTAAGTTTGTTGTCTTGTTTGGGCATGGTTCCTGATACCCTAAAGCAATCACAATAGAAACATGAAAGATTACTGATTACAGATCACCATACAGATGTGATAATAATGAAAAATGAAAAAGCCTGAAATACTGCAAGAATGACCAAAATGTGACACAGAGACAGGTAGTGAGCGCATGCCTTTGGAAAAATGGCACCAATAAGCTTGCTGGATGCAGGATGGCCACACACCTAAAATCTGTAAAAAAATGTAGTATCTGAGAAGTGCATTGAGGCAAAGCAGAATAGAACAAGGTATGCCAGTATATATTCACACACATACACTGACATACGTTTGTTCTTTTCATATCAACTATTTTGTGGTTTTACTAAAAAACTCAGGCTTGCCTTCTTCAAAAAATATATATATTATTAATGAGATTGCCCTAGGTTTATATTAATCTTTGGAAGGAGACTTGAAATTCATATTTAATGACATATATTTTGGCACAATTGATGATGATATGGGAAATAAGTCTTGTGCAACTGACAACAATGGGAACTTAAATAGAAGGCTAACTCAGTGGGACTTGGATATATCAGCTTAGGTATGAGATATCTTCAATATACTTGGATTTGGGCTTCTATTAATATAGATTAGCTATGTTACTAGTAAAATAATCCTTTCCCCCCTTTATATTCTTGAGTTTTCATAGATTTCTAAACTGGAAATCTATGAAATATACTCAGTTTTTCTTGGAATGTATGATTTCCAGTTTACAGTTGTGAAAGAGGAAAGTCTAAAATGATATTAATTCAAGGAAAGGCAAATAAGGGGATTTGCCCCAGAACATTGAACTGTAGGAGTTTATTAGGTTGCTAGAGCCACCGTAACAAAGAACTGCAATCTAGTGCCTTAAAAACAGAAGTTTATTATCTCACAGTTCTGTAATGTAGAAATCCAGAATCAATGTGTTTGCAGGGTTGGTTTCTGCTCAGGGCTACGAAGACACAATTTGTTTCAGGCCTCTCTCGTTTGCCTGCAGTTGGCTCTCTTTTCTCTATGCGTGTCTGAGTTGAGATTTCCCATCTTATAAAGACATGAGTTCTGTTGGATTAGGGCCCACCCTAATGATCTCACTTTAACTTGATCTGTAAAGACCCTGCCTTCCAATAAGGTCTTGCTCCTAAGTACTGGAGGTTGGGACTTCAGCATAGAAACTTGGAGGGAGTGGGTAGAACTCAACACATAACAGGAAGGAAAGGTTGAATTTAAGATAATGATCTGATTTTTGTTTTCCTCTGGCAGGTTTGCACTTGCAATTTTATGATATTTTTAAAACGTCAACCTTTCTTGGTATCTGTATATTGGAGGAGACTAACAAAATACGTTTTGGCATAAAATCAATACTTTTAGTGTATCTGATAAAGTTAAAAAATATATATAAGTAAAGGTAAGAGTTATATATAATGGAATTTTGATATTCTGTAGAAAGTTTGTCCTCATAATATTTTGAATAATAGATTTAGTATAACATTTGTACACTTTTACTGTGTGTAGTTTTATTGCTCCCTTTGACTGTTGT
The DNA here is from genome assembly GCF_048565385.1 of Saimiri boliviensis. Taxonomy (NCBI): domain Eukaryota; kingdom Metazoa; phylum Chordata; class Mammalia; order Primates; family Cebidae; genus Saimiri; species Saimiri boliviensis. The sequence goes on from NC_133451.1 coordinate 56,698,079, forward strand.
CATTAATTAAAGTTTTCTTTTTTCAAGGAAATCTAATGTATTTGTTCAACAAAAAATATAAAATCGTAACTTACATAATGTAGAATTGCCCATATTGTGTCATCAACCACCCATTCATCTTAGACTCTGAGCTTTAATAACATTATTAATCATTTATTTCCCATGTTATATGATAAGGAAGTGGATGCCTAAAGCAGGGAAAGACTTGCCAAATGCTCTGCAATTAGTAGAAAATTCAGGGCAAGAACCCAAATGTTATAGTACAAAAATTCAAAAAGTTTACGATTTTAAAGGACCTTTGAGTTCATCAGCTCTGTAGTTTTCCAGATGAGAGAACTTAGGCTCAGAAAAGTTAAATAATTTGTCAAAGTCATGCAGTTAGCTCCCTGGTAGAGTAATCACTAAAGTGCAGGCTTAACTGCCACACTAACTTCTAGATCATCAAGATCATTGTCAGGGGATGTTTTAGTAGCTGCTAAGTTCCAAATGTTTGTGCCTTGGCCAATTTTATATGTTGAAACTGAATTACCAATGTGATGATAGTAAGAGATGAGCCTTTGTGAGGTGATAAGATCATGAAGGCAGAGCCCTCATAAATTGGATTAATGTCCTTATGAAAAAGGCCCCTGAGAGCTCACTTATACCTTTTATCATGTGAGATCACAGCCAGAGGTGCTGTCTATGATGAAGGGGTCCTCACTAGATATCATATCTATCAATACCTTGGTCTTGGACTTCCCAACCTCCAGAATGATGAGAAGTACATGTCTGCTGCTTATGAGCCACCCAGTTTAGGGTATTTTGTTTTAGTAAGTAGCCCAAAGGGGTTATGACAAAGCCATAAGTAATCTACATTGATTTCCACAACCCTTTCCTCCAAACAACCCTAAGTAAAAGTACTAAAAGTTTTAGCAAATACATAAGTAGGGAAAATAGAGTATACATCTGCAGTCTTGGGACTATTGAAGTTACACCTCAATTTGTACTATTATCAGATTAATTGGCCAATCGTTAGGAAGAAAAAAATATAGTAAAGCTTAAACAAAACCCTTTGTCTTCTCACTATCTAAATATTCAGTTAGATTGCTATTTATTCCTTATTACCTCCTGGAACCTCCATTGAATTCTCTGTTGTCTTCCTCATACTATTCTTGTCAGGGCAGGAAATAAATTGAGTCTAATTATTAATTCGTTTTGTTGTGATCTTTTCCCTTATTGTGGTACCTAATATTTTTTCTCATTCAATTTTTATTTATCTTTTAATCTACCAATTATGTGATTATTGTATTATCTGATTTCCTCAGAAATATTCTTTCTCTATCAGTATATAATCTTATCTCCTTTTATTTGTAATCTTTTTTTGGCATGACCCCACATCAGACATCTATAAACATTTTTAAGGCTTCTCCAGCAAGACATGCACAAACAAACAAAATAAAAATGGTAATTTCTAGAAGTCTATACACTACACTACTCTCCAAACCTCTCTTTCCTGATTTTCTTCATATTACATTAATACTTTGTAATAAGTTTAATCTTTATTTTCAGTGGATCCAAACTTGTATTTTCCTTTCTTTCCTCTTTGAAATTCATGGTCTAACTACCCCCACTATGGTACAGAAAATTTTCTTAATAAATTGAAGCAGTAGAAGAAGAAAGGCATTGTGAAGTAATTGCTTACATTTGTGGTTGGGGCTCTGAGAAATGAGAAATTTCCCTTGATAATGTACTTAAGAAGTGGTGAAGTCAGGATTCCTTAATAAAGAATTTCTTTATAGTGTCTGTTAGTCCTGCTATAATATACTAAAGCAAAATTTAATGGTCATTTTTTTCAGTCTTCATCCTCAATGAAAATTCTGCATTATTTGATACTGTTATATCCTTCATGATCAGTTTTCTGCCATTTGCTTCTGTAAGGTATAATTATGGTTCTTTTCTTCCTTCTATAACTTCTTTTTTTTTTTTTTTCCTCATGATTCCTTCTTCTGTTTCTCTGCCTTTGCTCAAATTTAATATAATCGTTGAGATGATGGTCACCTATCTTGCCTTTTCTAGAACAGAGGCTGTCTTCAATCTATGGATCGTGACTAATGGTTGCATTATGAAATCAATTTAATGGATTCAGATGAGAATTATTTTGATAAACCGGAATAGAACAGAGTGAATATCACATAGTGAGCGTTACTTTTGTTTGGAGAGATTTTTTTCATTATGTGTGGCAGTGTGGCAGGAGTCGGGGTGAGGGTGGGGATTTGTATTGTATTAAGAGAAAAATGTATTTCTTAACTAGAGGGTCATGGTCAAAAGATTTTCAGATGGTCTTTGGTCTAGATGGTCTTCCTTGGCATTATTTTTGTGCTTTTTCACAATATATTTTATGATAAAACTTATATTTATTATTTTCATAACAATTTTTTAGATGTAATTCACACGCCATGAAACTCATTTACCTAAAGTGTACAATCCAGTCGGGTTTTGTAGTTTATTTATACAGTTGTATGACCATCCTCATAATCTAGAATTTAGAATATTTTAACCATTCCAAAAAGAAAAGCTCTACTTATTAGCAGTCACTTACAGTTTTCCTTCAAACTCCCAAACCTGCGGGGTTTGCTGGAGCCTGCCTGTAGTCTAGCTACTCAGGAAGCTTAGGCAGAAAGATTACTTGAGATCAGGAATTTGAGACTAGCCTGGGCGATATAGAAATACCTTGTCTCTGTCAATGACGTTAACAAAATACTCCCAAGCCCTAGGTAACTTCTAATCCACTTTCTAACTCTATAACTTTACCTATTCTATTATGGACATTTCAAATAAATAGAATAATATAATGTAGTATTTTGTGTCTGGCTTTTTTTTTTGGAATAATGTTTTCAAGATTAAAACAAGTTATAACATGTACTTGAACTTCAATCCTTTTTTCTTTAAATTTTAATTTTTCTTTTGAGGTGAAAGTCATATAGCATAAAATTAGACAGTTTAAAATGCACACTTCTATGGGACTTGGCACATTCACTATAATGTTGAACAACTACATATATCAAATTCCAATAATATTTTCAACACCTACTTCATTTCTTTTTATTGTTCAGCAATGTTACATTGTATGAATACACTGCATTTTATTTATCTATTCACTATTTGATGAACATTTGGATTGTTTTGATTTTTGGTTATTATAAATATTGGTACTATGAACATTTTTGCACAGGTTTTTATTGACAATCTTTTTTCATTCATGAACTTCATATATCATTTTAATTTATATGATCATTTACATAACTAATTTATATATGAACTCTTAATTTAAGGGCTGAATAGTTACTAAGGTTTTGTATTGCCTTAAAAAATAAGTGAACTCATCTTTACTTTTTCTCCTGAATTTCACTTTTTCTGCTATTAGTACAGCCAAGTCTGTCCATTTTGATACGATCCTGTCCCTTCTCTACACATCCTGATAGTTAACAAAAGTCATAGTAATTTCCTCAAATATTTCAGGGTTTTACTGTCTTTCTATTTTTATTACTAACATAATATAATTCAAACTTTTATTCCATCTTATCTGGGTGATTACAATTATCATCTTGTTATTCCTTCTATCATTGCCTCTTTCTAAATTCTCTCAAATTCATCTTGCTTTTCTCAGGCATATTATGCTTCCTCATGTGCTGTTAGAACCAAATCAAGACTATTCTCAAAGATATCAATGCCTCATCTCTTAAACACCTCCCTATTTTTCATAGTCTGTTATAATTTTGTACCATTACACTTACCAGTAATGGATAGTATGAATTTGTGGTTTATTTTCTGTCTCTCACAATCAGAAATTAAGCTCCATGAGAATAGAGTTTTTTTTGTTTGTTTGTTTGTTTTGTTTTTCTGTTTATTCGCTTCTATGCCCAGCTCTTTGTACTGTATCAAGGAACTCAATAATTACTTGTTGACTGAAGTAAAAACCAAACCCAGTATTCTCTTCAACATAATTTAATACATATTCTCCCAGGTCATTTGCATTATTTCTTGTCTTGTATCTGTAGCTCTATTACAAAGCTATACTTCTTGTCATTTCTGAATAAATGCATGTTTACTTACTTCTGTGTTTATTTCAGCTTAAGCCAAGTGAAGAAATGGGTAAGTGTGGAAATAACCGAGGCTGGAGTCCTATGGCTCATGATTAATGGGGTATTGTTCAAATGGCCCTTTACCTTGGAACCGAAAATCAAGGTTATCTCAGAAGATATTTGCAAATAGCAAAGATGGAGTAGGAGATGCAAGAGATGATCTTGGGAGAAAAGCTTAAAATCTAAACATTTATATTGAAATGGAGACCATAAACATAAGATATATTTATGGGCATCAGGTCTAGCAGGGGGCTCAAAGGCTGGGCACAGTGGCTTATGCCCATGATCTCAGCACTTTGGGAAGCTGAGGCAGAAGGATCATTTGGAGCCAGGAGTTTGAGACTAGCCTGGGCAACATGACAAGACCTTGTCTCTAGAATAGAATAGAATAGAGTAGAGCAGAGCAGAGCAGAGTAGAGTAGGCTTGGTGTGGTGGCACCTACTGTTAGTCCCAGCTACTCAGAAAGCTGAGGTGAGAGGATCCCTTAGGCCCAGGAATTCAAGGCTGCAATGAGCTATGATTGCACCATTGCAGTCCAGCCTGGGTGACAGAGACCCTGTCTAAAAAAAAAAAAAAAAAAAAAAAAGGCTCAGACCTAAAGAACCTGGAGAGTTTGGGCTACATGAAGGCAGATAGATATTTTATTAGATACTTATGTGTACTTAAGGCCCCCAGATGATTCCCTATGCCTGTGTTCATACCATTGCTTCTACCAGGAATGATTTTCTATATATGTCATATATTCACTTAAAGCCCTAGAAAAATCAAAACATACTAGAAGTAGAACATCGACTAAGCATTTACCATGTGCCTGGCAGTGTGCTTGATAATTGTTTTAATTCCAGTGAGGGAAATTCAAATTATCATCCTCATTTGCTATAGAAGAAAACTACTACTTTGAAAGTTTGAGAAAGTTGGTCATGAATAAATAGCTTTTGGACAAGAATCATAGCATTCATATTCATTACATTCATATTCATATCCCAGAGAATAAAGCCTCTTTCTTGGCATGTAATGAAATTCAACAGCTGTTTGTTGAATGAGTGGTTGAGTAGATAGATAAATAAATTGTATTAACTTACAAATAATAAGAGAGTCACATTAGATGATTTTCCCCAAATAAACTGTTTGTATGTTTTTGAAGATTTTTAATAATATTTGTTAGAGAGTTTTGAAAATTCTTTTGGCTTTTTATAAATCCCTTTTCTTGGCAATACTTGCTGTAATAGATTTATATTATGGTAAACAAGCCCATAAACCATACAAAACACTATAATCATGCAATTTATCATTTCTTTAAAAGTGCAAATATTATTCCAGTGGGTTTGTAGTTTCTATATTGAAACTGATCAAGAAACCCCAAATACTAAAGAAACTTTAACTTTTGGCAAATACTTTGTGTGCAGTTATTCTTCCTTGAGTCATTTTGTGCTTCACTGAAAACCACAATTCACTCAGCTTCTCATGGTCTTCTGTTTTGTTCTGTGTAACAGTTTATAGCATAGCCTGTTACTAGCCTTAGTTAAAACTCTTAGTGTACCTAGATTTTGTAACATGAGAAAAGAAACACAATATTAAATGCATATAGATGTAAAAGAAATTTATGAGATACAGATAAACCGATTTTAAAATATATGTTTTAACCAATACATTCCCAATCCTTACAAAATGTAAACCATAGCTTCTGTGCCTGGTGATATTTATTGCAGTGTGATATCTTAAAATACTAAAAATTAAATAATATACCAGCAAGTTCTGATTAATTAAATTTTCACTTAGTTACATTACAATTTTTTGACCCATAAATAGTAGTATGTTAATTTGTGTCATGTGAAATTAAACACTTTAGGGAGTTATAATTATTTCAAATGTAAAAGTTCCATGATGTCTTCAAGGTCCCATTCTGTGTTCTGACCTCATCTTTGAGACCACCCAAATAAAGAATTGCTTTCGGCATTTTGAATTCCCAAGGATCTTTATGTAAATGATCATCTTTTGCCAAAAAATCAGTTTTTTTGGCAAAACATGCCAAACTCTTAGGGCACTTGTAAAATAAGATTTATGGGTCATCTGAGCCAACTCTTAGGAACTACGTAACTGTTATTTATTAGCACAGAGAGCTAGAGATGTAAAAGCATTTATTCAATAAAAATTCAGCACCAGGCCGGGCGCGGTGGCTCAAGCCTGTAATCCCAGCACTTTGGGAGGCCGAGGCGGGTGGATCACAAGGTCAAGAAATCGAGACCATCCTGGTCAACATGGTGAAACCCCGTCTCTACTAAAAATACAAAAAATTAGCTGGGCATGGTGGCACGTGCCTGTAATCCGAGCTACTCAGGAGGCTGAGGCAGGAGAATTGCCTGAACCCAGGAGGCGGAGGTTGCGGTGAGCCGAGATCGCGCCATTGCACTCCAGCCTGGGTAACAAGAGCGAAACTCCGTCTCAAAAAAAAAAAAAAAAAAAAAAAAAAAAAAATTCAGCACCAACAGTGTGCTAAGCATCATGTAAGGTATTTCTATCTAGCAGGATATTCTCTCATATTGGAAAGAATAACCCCAGTAAATATAATGTGTATATTTTTTATTAGCCCTAATATTATATAATTTTGAATATTCTGGAAACTTTCATATTGTTTCTAACTTTTTTCCAAATTAGACTTATTAAGTAGCCAAATTGGATTTGTGTTATCATCATTATAGGACATAGATTTTAAATATATATGCATTTATCTTAGCCATGGCTTCCTATAGAGAAAATTTTTCTTTTCTTTTCTTTTTTTTTATTGCATTTTAGGTTTTGGGGTACATGTGATGAACATGCAAGATTGTTGCATAGGTACACACATGGCAGTGTGGTTTGCTGCCTTCCGTCCCCTCACCTGTATCTATCATTTCTCCCCATGCTATCTCTTCCCACCTCCCCACCCCCCGCCCCTCCCCCATTTCCCCCCAACGGACCCCAGTGTGTAGTGCTCCCCTCCCTGTGTCCATGTGTTCTCATTGTTCAACACCCGCCTATGAGTGAGAATATATGGTGTTTGATTTTCTGCTCTTGTGTCAGTTTGCTGAGAATGATGATTTCCAGGTTCATCCATGTCCCTACAAAGGACGTGAACTCATCGTTTTTGATGGCTGCGTAATATTCCATGGTGTATATGTACCACATTTTCCCTATCCAGTCTATCATCATTGGGCATTTGGGTTGGTTCTAGGTCTTTGCTATTGTAAACAGTGCTGCAATGAACATTCGTGTGCACGTGTCCTTGTGGTAGAATGATTTATAATCCTTTGGATATATACCCAGTAATGGGATTGCTGGGTCAAATGGGATTTCTATTTTTAGGTCCTTGAGGAATCGCCACACTGTCTTCCACAATGGTTGAATTAATTTACATTCCCACCAACAGTGTAAAAGTGTTCCTATTTCTCCACATCCCCTCCAGCATCTGTTGTTTCCCGATTTTTTAATGATCGCCATTCTAACTGGTGTGAGATGGTATCTCAATGTGGTTTTGATTTGCATTTCTCTGATGACCAGTGATGATGAGCATTTTTTCATATGTTTGTTGGCCTCCTGTATGTCTTCTTTTGTAAAGTATCTGTTCATATCCTTCGCCCATTTTTGAATGGGCTTGTTTGTTTTTTTCTTGTGGATCTGCTTTAGTTCTTTGTAAATTCTGGATATCAGCCCCTTGTCAGATGGGTAGCCTGCAAAAATTTTTTCCCATTCTGTTGGTTGCCGATTCACTCTACTGACTGTTTCTTTTGCCGTGCAGAAGCTGTGGAGTTTGATTAGGTCCCATTTGTCTATTTTGGCTTTTGTTGCCATTGCTTTTGGCGTTTTGGTCATGAAGTCCTTGCCTACACCTATGTCCTGAATGGTTTTGCCTAGATTTTCTTGTAAGGTTTTTATGGTATTAGGTCTGATGTTTAAGTCTTTAATCCATCTGGAGTTAATTTTGGTGTAAGGTGTCAGGAAGGGGTCCTGTTTCTGCTTTCTGCACATGGCTAGCCAGTTTTTCAAACACCATTTATTAAACAGGGAGTCCTTTCACCATTGCTTGTTTTTGTCAGGTTTGTCGAAGATCAGATGGTTGTGGGTATGTTGTATTTCCTGTGAGACCTCTGTTCTGTTCCATTGGTCTATATCTCTGTTTTGATACCAGTACCATGCTGTTTTGATTACTGTAGCCTTGTAGTATAGTTTGAAGTCCGGTAGTGTGATGCCTCCTGCTTTATTCTTTTTGCTTAGAATTGACTTGGCTATGTGGGCTCTCTTTTGGTTCCATATGAAGTTTAAGGTGTTTTTTTCCAGTTCTGTGAAGAAGGTCATTGGTAGCTTGATGGGAATAGCATTGAATCTGTAAATTACTTTGGGCAGTATGGCCATTTTCACGATGTTGATTCTTCCTAGCCATGAACATGGAATGTTTCTCCATCTGTTTGTATCCTCTCTTATTTCGTTGAGCAATGGCTTGTAGTTCTCCTTGAAGAGGTCCTTTACGTTCCTTGTTAGTTGTATTCCTAGGTACTTTATTCTCTTTGTAGCAATTGTGAATGGCAGTTCGTTCTTGATTTGGCTCTCTTGAGGTCTATTACTGGTCTATAGGAATGCTTGTGATTTTTGCACGTTGATTTTGTATCCTGAGACTTTGCTGAAGTTGTTTATCAGTTTCAGGAGATTTTGGGCTGAGATGATGGGGTCTTCCAGATATACAATCATGTCATCTGCAAATAGAGACAATTTGATTTCCTTCTTTCCAATTTGGATACCCTTTATTTCTTTTTCTTGCCTGATTGCTCTGGCTAGAACTTCCAGTACTATATTGAATAGGAGTGGTGAGAGAGGGCATCCTTGTCTAGTGCCAGATTTCAAAGGGAATGCTTCCAGTTTTTGCCCATTCAGTATGATATTGGCTGTTGGTTTGTCGTAAATAGCTTTTATTGTTTTGAGATACGTTCCGTCAATACCTAGTTTATTGAGGGTTTTTAGCATAAAGCGTTGTTGAATTTTGTCAAAAGCCTTCTCTGCATCAATTGAGATAATCATGTGGTTTTTGTCTTTGGTTCTGTTTATGTGGTGAATTACGTTTATGGACTTGCGTATGTTGAACCAGCCTTGCATCCCTGGGATGAATCCTACTTGATCATGGTGGATGAGCTTTTTGATATGCTGTTGCAATCGGTTTGCCAGTATTTTATTGAAGATTTTTGCATCTATGTTCATCATGGATATTGGCCTGAAATTTTCTTTTCTTGTTGAGTCTCTGCCGGGTTTTGGTATCAGGATGATGTTTGTCTCGTAAAATGATTTGGGAAGGATTCCCTCTTTTTGGATTGTCTGGAATAGTTTCAGAAGGAATGGTATCAGCTCCTCTTTGTATTCTGGTAGAATTCAGCTGTGAACCCATCTGGACCTGGGCTTTTTTTGGGTGGTAAGCTCTTTATTGCTGCCTGGACTTCAGACCATGTTATTGGTCTATTCAGGGTTTCGGCTTCTTCCAGGTTTAGGCTTGGGAGGATGCAGGTGTCCAGGAATTTATCCATTTCTTCCAGGTTTACTAGTTTATGTGCATAGAGTTGTTTGCAATAATCTCTGATGATGGTTTGGATTTCTGTGGAATCTGTGGTGATATCCCCTTTATCATTTTTTATTACATAATTTGGTTATTCTCTCTTTTCTTTTTAATTAATCTGGCTAGTGGTCTGTCTATTTTGTTGATCTTTTAAAAAAACCAGCTCCTGGATTTATTTATTTTTTGAAGAGTTCTCTGTGTCTCTGTTTCCTTCAGTTCTGCTCTGATCTTAGTTATTTCCTGTCTTCTGCTAGGTTTTGAGTTTTTTTGATCTTGCTCCTCTAGCTCTTTCAATTTTGATGATAGGGTGTCAATTTTCGATCTCTCCTTTCTTCTCATGTGGGCACTCATTGCTATATATTTTCCTCTAGAGACTATTTTAAATGTGTCCCAGAGATACTGGTATGTTGTGTCTTCGTTCTCATTGGTTTCGAAGAACATCTTTATTTCTGCCTTCATTTCATTGTTTATCCAGTCAACATTCAAGAGCAAGTTGTTCAGTTTCCATGAAGCTGTGCGGCTCTGAGTTAGTTTCTGATTCTGAGTTCTAACTCGATTGCACTGTGGTCTGAGAGACTGTTTGTTATGATTTCTGTTCTTTTGCATTTGCTGAGGAGTGATTTATTGCCAATTATGTGGTCAATTTTAGAGTAGGTGTGATGTGGTGCTGAGAAGAATGTATATTCTGTGGATTTGGGGTGGAGAGTTCTGTAAATGTCTATTAGGTTTGCTTGTTCCAGGTCTCTATTCAGGTCCTGGATATCCTTGTTGATTTTCTGTCTGGATGATCTGTCTAATATTGACAATGGGGTGTTAAAATCTCCCACTATTATTGTGTGGGAGTCTAAGTCTCTTTGTAAGTCATTAAGAACTTGCCTTATGTATCTGGGTGCTCCTGTATTGGGTGCATATATATTTAGGATCGTTAGCTCTTCTTGTTGCAGTGATCCTTTTACCATTATGTAATGTCCTTCTTTGTCTCTTTTGATCTTTGTTGCTTTAAAATCTATTTTATCAGAGATGAGAATAGCAACTCCTGCCTTTTTTTGCTATCCATTTGCTTGGTAGATCTTTCTCCATCCCTTTATTTTGAGCCTTTGTGTATCCTTGCATATAAGATGGGTTTCCTGGATACAGCACACTGATGGGTTTTGGCTTTTTATCCAATTTGCCAGTCTGTGTCTTTTGATTGGGGCATTTAGTCCATTTACATTTAGGGATAGTATTGTTATGTGTGAATTTGATGCTGTCATTTTGATGCTACCTGGCTGTTTTGTTGGTTAGTTGATGCAGATTCTTGATTGTGTTGATGCTCTTTTACCATTTGGTGTGTTTTTGGAGTGGCTGGTACTGGTTGTTCCTTTATAAGTGTAGAGCCTCTTTCAGGAGTTCTTGTAGAGCAGGTTTGGTGGTGATGAAATCTCTGAGTGCTTGCTTGTTCACAAAGGATTTTATTTTTCCTTCACTTATGAAGCTTAGTTTGGCTGGAAAGGAGATTCTGGGTTGAAAGTCCTTTTCTTTAAGGATGTTGAATATTGGCCCCCAATCTCTTCTGGCTTGTAGGGTTTCTGCTGAGAGATCTGCTGTGAGTCTAATGGGCCTCCCTTTGTGGGTAACCCGACCTTTCTCTCTGGCTGCCCTTAGCATTTTCTCTTTCATTTCAACCCTGGTGAATCTGACGATTATGTGCCTTGGGGTTGCTCTTCTTGAGGAATATCTTTGTGGTGTTCTCTGTATTTCCTGGATTTGAATATTGGTCTGCCTTGCTAGGTTGGGGAAGTTTTCCTGGATAATATCCTGAAGAGTATTTTCCAGCTTGGATTCATTCTCTTCATCACATTCAGGTACACCTATCAGACGTAGATTAGGTCTTTTCACATAGTCCCACATTTCTTGAAGATTTTGTTCATTCCTTTTTGCGCTTTTTTCTCTGTTCTTGCCTTCTCTTTTTATTTCATTGAGTTGATCTTCGACCTCTGATATCCTTTCTTCTGCTTGGTCAATTCGGCTGTTGAAGCTTGTGCATGCTTCACGAAGTTCTCGTGTTGCGTTTTTCAGCTCCATCAATTCACTTATACTCCTCTCTATGCTGTCCATTCTCGTCAGCAGTTCGTCCAATCTTTTTTCAAGGTTCCTATTTTCTTTGCGTTGGGTTAGAACATGTTCTTTTAGCTCACTGTAGTTTCTTACTACCCACCTTCTGAAGTCTGATTCTGTCATTTCATCACCCTCCTTTTCCATCCGGTCTGGTTCCCTTGCTGGTGAGGAGTTGTGATCCCTTTTAGGAGGAGAGGTGTTCTAGTTTCGGGAGTTTTCATCCTTTTTGCGCTGGTTTCTTCCCATTTTTGTGGGTTTATCCACCTGTTGTCTGTCTCTGTCACAGGGAGTTGGAGCTTTATGAGTTTCCGTTGCACTACTGCCTTTTTTGATTTTTCTTTTAGGTCTGACCCGCCCAGCTAGCAGCACGTCTAGCCACTGCCTGCCCGCAGGAGCTTTGCTGAGCTGCTGTGGGCTCCGCCCAGCTGCCCTGAGCTCTTCCCTGTAGTCCTTTTTATATGGGCGTAGTTAGAACTGTCTGGGCAATGGTGGCCCCGCCTCTGTTATGGCGAACTCTCTCTGTTGTGGCAGGTTGCCTCGGCAACGGCAGCCCGCCTCCGTAGCGGTGGAGAGTCTCAGTAATGGCAGAAGCCCCTCCCCCAGGGAGCCGGACCGTCAGGGTTCAGCTGTGCTTGGTTTGAAGGTCTCAGCCCAGAGGGTTTCCAATTACTGTTTTTGTTTTTGTTGTTGTTGGGTGCGGAGGGGTGGGACCAACGGAGCCTGATCACCTGGCTCCCTGACTCAGAGTCTTTTCTTTTAAGTTGAAGGACCCCGCGCTCCGGTCGCTTGTTGAAAAGGCGCGGGGATCTCCTGTGCTGCAACTCACGGAGTTGGCTCGAACTGCAGCGCCAGCTCCTGGCGGATTTTTTGCCTAGGAATCTCCTGGCCTGACTGGGTATTTCACATGAATGGGCAACTCTGCCGTCTCAGGGCTCTGCTCGCCAGCTAAGAGGGCTCCCAGACCAGCTAAGAGGCTTTTGTACGGAGAACCGCAGCAACAGGTAGTGGTCACAGCAGCCGCGTGGGCGGAATCAGCCCCGCGGGGGCCAAAACAGCCGCACCAGCTGGGACTGCGACGCTGGCGACCCCTCTGCCTGGGTATCTCCTGGTCTGTGGGCAATAAGAGTTCGTCTGGAAATGCGGCGTCCACTCACCCTCTGCACTTTCACTGGGAGCTGAAGTCCTGAGCTGTTCTTAGGCGGCCATCTTCCCAGTGTTCCTATTTTCTTTTTTTTTGTCAAATGCCTAAACGTATTTCATAAATGGCAAGGAGATATTTAATGCACATCGAATGAGTGAATGTTTGTGGGAACATATATCTAATTTTGGATTCTTCACACTTCTCTATTATTTCCTTCAGGTAACCCACCATACTCCTAATGTGATGTAACAATTTTTTTCTAAATTGATATTAATATAATAATTTTTTTAGCAAAATAGAAATCCATTAATTCATATTTGTCATCAGTTTATCAAGTAGAATATCTTCTTTTATGTGCCTTTTGGGCATCTTTGGACAAGAAGGCTATTCAATTAAAATTAATAAATATAAAGAATGAAAGGGAAAATACTTCTTATTGACATATATTCAACAAATGTCTATTGAAAGTCTACTAAATTGTGTTCACTATGCTACAAGCTTGGACATATGTAACATCTAATCAGAGAAAGTATAGTGACTGTGAAATACTGGATATTACTCACATTTTATTATAGAATGATATTTGACTTTAACAACCACTAATCTCTCTTTCATGAAAGATCAAGTGGCAGAAAAGCAATATAAAAGTTTGACCACATAAGTGTGCAGACTATAATAATAAAGAATGTTCAAAAATACGTTCATAGTTTTTAAAAAATCTGTTTGATTAAAGTGAAATAGTTTCATTCTTTGAAACCGAAACCAAAAGGCCTTTGTCACTCAACCTGTTTTATACCTAGGGCATTTACACCTATCCAGTCACCATAAGAGTATGCCTCAACTCAAACGAAAAGAAAGACTACAAATCCATCAGACCTAAATTAAACCATCAGCATTACTGGAAAGATAATGTACATTGTTTATAAAGCAGCTATATGTTCATCTGTATATATTTATGTGTGTGTGCTTAACATCTAGCATATATTGAGGAATCCAGCATAAACAAATAGAATAATTGCAATAAAGTATGTGGATGTAACTATCATTCATAAAAATTTGTAGTTTATCACTTTAGGACCTTACCAATTAATTAGAAATATGAATTTCAAATTAGTAAGATGTTGGCAAAATGCCGTCTGAACTTACAGTCTAAATAAACTGAGCAACGTAATTGAAATAATATTCTATTACAAATATTAAGGATGGAATCCTATTTAGAGTATAGAAAAATATCAACAATAATCAATGTCAAACAAGAATTTTGGAAATAATAGAGAACAGCCAAGTTGTCAGTAAATATGAAAATAGATAATCAGAATGATGTAACTAAAGTTCAACTCAATGAACCAATTTGGCTTGACAGGAAAATGGGTCAACTTATGAAACAATTTTGAATTAATGTATTTGTAATGGTGGATATATTTTTTTAAGCTGGGTTACATTTCTAGGTATTGAAAGGATTCTTTCATTAAAAACAATGTTCATTTAACTTTGTAATCCTGAAACAATAATTTTAGGATTTACTGTCCTTGCTCATGTAAATTTTTTAGAAATAGAGAAATTGGCTAATTCATATGAGAAAACTTAATGTTATTTATTAATAATAAAAGGCTTATATATTATTATTAAAGTTTGTAAGCTTCATTTTACAGTTGTTTCTCAGTTCCTTTACACCAGTTGAATTGAAGGACCAAAAATCTCTTTAAAAATATCAGTTGACGTTTTCTTAACTATCTCTATTTGAATATTCTTGCAATGTGATGTGGTTTGGTTCAAGCGGAAAAAGAAATGCAGCTTATCCCCTCATTTATCCTTTTTTGGTTCGAATCACAGAAAGCCATTTGTGAATTTAATCATCCTTTTTGCTTTCTCCTTCAGTAACTTATTGATTCAAGTAAATGTCTGTTTTTAATAATGTGTTTTCAGCTTCCTCTAATAAGCGTTTTAGCAAGACTTAATGAAATAACTTATTTTGAATAACATCAGGAATGGATGCTTTATGAGATTTTAAATTTGTATTCTAGTAATTTAAAAAATACTCTTGTTTAAAATAATTTTGGATACTATGAATTTCTTGAGAGTGGCAGTGACAGATATGGAGACAGGTTACCTATGGATGAAACTGTGGTATGTTGTCTCATGGTATCATACTTTGTTTTGTTTTTCCATCATAGTTCTTGTGGACATTTTAGGGTTATTTAAATGTTTGTGTATTTACTCATGTCGAATATTTATCTCCTACCCCCATCTGCTTTGTAAATTTCATAAACTGATGAATCAATGTTTTATTGACCACTGAATACTCACCACCTCGAACAGTGCTCAATTTTTATTTGTTGAGTGAATAAATGAAGTTAATCACTGAGGTGAAGGCTGGATACTGATCAGTCAGGAATGTCAGAATATGTATTTGTCAACTACCATTTTGGAAAATCATTTTTCTTTTACAACTTATGCTTAATTATACGTTTAATGAATGGAGGAAACATGTAGAAATCCAAAACCTTTATTTTAACCTAGCCTAGAAACTCACTGTGTGGCCTGAAAAATGTATTTTATAAAGGCTTTCTATTAATTTTTTGTAGGTGGGAAAATGTGTTTTATTAACCCCAATGGTATATTTTGTGGTTGAGCTGAACAAATATGATAGAGTGCTTTATGTGCCCTGTGTCATTTCATGACAGTTTGCCCACATATAATCCTTGGTAAAGCCTTTTCACCTGTTTCCTATGATTGCTTTATGTGGTTTTTGAAGTCCATTCATACAGCTTTAGAAAGTTAAGTGTGTGAGCTGTTTTTTGGCCTTTCAGAATATTATTGTTGTTGTTATTCCTGTTCGACCATAAAAACTTGTTCATTCAGAATATTTCTGATGGCTTTGCTGCAAAGCTTGAGAGAGGTGAGAGTTTCTTTCTAAACCAGCTACATATTTCATTTTCACTCAAAAGATCTTCACTACTGTCCAGAATTATCCAGCATGTGATAGGGACTTTTCTTGTTTTTGAGGGTATATTTTGCCTAGAATTGATGGTTTCACTTTGGCTAGTCTCTCACATCCTGATTATTTTTTTTTGTGTACGCTTTGGAAAGAAAACTGTCATTAGAATTTATAAAAAAACAAAAAACAAAAAAACCAAAAAACAGCTATTCTTCTTATCCCACATTTCTAGCATTCGGCAAAAATCTGGGCTTTCATAGGTTTAGAAATTTGGTTGGTTAATGCATTCCTCATTCACCAATATGACAAGTAGAGATTCACTGTCTTTAGAGTGGGAATTTATATTTGGCATTTAGTGTGCAGTCAAATTCTTAATGAAGATATATTTGTTTAGAAACATTGTTAATAAAAATTTCACTGGAAATAAAGACTAAGCATTTGATTTTTGTAAGCAGCATCGTCAATTGCCGACTTATTCCTAACAAATATATCTTAGTGGAATAAATGTCAGTTTCTAGTTGCTACAAACATGTAATCAGAAACTTTAGTTAGAAAACATAATAAAGTGAAAATACAAATTTGGTCAGACTGTTTATGGTTAGGTTTCTTGTAATCTCAGGTAGGTTACACAGACAGCAACAGTTCAATTCAGACTGGGTGAGTAAAGGAGAATATTTTCCATGTGGAAGCCATTTTAAAGCTTTTGGATAACAGATTTTAAAGAATTGCTCTATATGTTTTTCAGTGTTGAAGGTATTACGGAAGAGGTCATTACAAGGTCTCTACTGTGGAAGATACTTTCCCTAGGCAAAACAAAACAAAACAAAATGTATAGTGAGTGTGTGTCTTTATGTATGTGTGTGTGTGTATGTGTGTGTGTGTGTGTGTGTGTGTATGGTTGTGTGTATTAGGGAAGTGGAGAGGGGTGAGGAAGGAGAGGGAAGAATGTGACTAGCTTGTGCATTTCTCAATAGCATGTATATTGCAGTAAGGCATTTTTTTGTTGTTTAATAACTTTTTTCAAAATTAAAATTTTGTTTAGTTTTAACTGTGACCTCTGTTTATTCGAAACGTTTTTTTATTCTTAACTAAATGTCCTGTATTTTCTTCTGTTAAAATCTACGTGATTACAGATTTTCTTGGCTCCACCTTAAGAATAACATAAATTTTGTAATTGTTGATATGCAATAATGAAAACTGATGTTTACATACTGCTATGAAAGTATACTGAGGCCAGACAAGGTGGCTTTTCCTTGTAATCCTAGCACTTTGGGAGGCAGAGGTGGCAGAATTGCTTCAGGCTAGGAGTTTGAGACTAGCCTGGACAATATAATGAGATACTGTCTCTACAAAAAATAGAAACATTAGGCATGATGGTGCATGCCTGTAGTCCCAGCTACTAAGGGCTGAGGTGAGAGGATCACTTGAGACCAGGAGTTCGAGGTTACAGTGACATATGATCATGCCACTGCACTCCAGCCTGGATGAAAGAGTGGGACCTTGCCTCTTAAAGAAAAGTATAATACCAAATTTGACAATGAATATCACATTTTAAAATTGAAGTAAAGATTTCCTATTTTACTACATTAAATTTTATCAAAGATTCACTTTAACTTTTATAGTACAATATGAGTTAGGAAACAATTCTTAAAATTATGTTATGTTTTGTGCTGTTAAGGAAAAAAGTCCCTGCCTGGTACAATAAATGGAATGGAATGTTTAACTTACATTTCACATTCAGGAATTAGATTTCAGTTCACTGAAGAAATCGGAATCCGTAAAGATTTTACCACTGACTATTAGTGTGAAATTCTTCTATTGCCTTATATGTTTTATACCATATAAGGCACTGAAAAACATATAGAGCAATACAAGAATATCACATTTCCTAAAAGAAATTCCCTTTCCTGTTTTCTCTATGTGTGACACCCATGGAGAGTTATTGCATCTTATCTCTATGACTTTCTAGTTCATGCCTCCTATTCTACCCATCTTGGTCTAAGCCAGTTTCGTAAATGGAGATAATATTTCTAAACTTTTATCATTGGGCATTTGAAATAAAGTGATACTTGTGAAGCACGAGCGCATGAAAAGCACTTGATGAATGTTAGCAATTATCATTGTCGTATTGTCCTAAATAGCTCATTGCAGTATCTTCCTCATTAATTCCCACACTGTCTTTTCTTTCACCCTAATCTGTTTAAATAATCTATTGGCTGATATTTTTAAGATTAATTTGGTCAATCTCATTATTATGTCATTGTATTATATCATAATCTTCTGCTTTAACTAATTTGAACTATATTCTGTGTCTAACTTTAAGGCTTTCTCTGATTTTACTACTGTTCAGTTCTGTTCCTAACTGCCTTATAAATACACATTTCTTTGCTCAGATTTTCTGCCTGAAGTGTTTTACTATCCCCTTTCTGATATCCATACATATTGTTTCAACTTTAAAGGCCAACTGAGTCTTCCTTCAAGAAATCTTTCTTAAGTACACTAACACATGTTTATTTCATTTCCCTGAAATTCTTACTTTTTATCTGTTTACATACTTCATTCTGCTTTATAATGTTTTAAGCTTTGCATAGGCATGTATTCATTCTTTCTCCAACTACAAGCTCTAGAGTCCCATGGAGACAGAAAGATTCTTATTGTTCATATTCTGGGTAATTGGCCCTCTTCCCCTGCTCTGAACTTTCCCCCTTCTGGTCCTGTTATTATCCTATAACCTTTTAGTTTTAATAATCATGAGTAACATCTCTTACCTTTTGGGAGCTTGCTACACTTACATAAAATTTTATCGTTTCCTTGATTTCATGTGATAACACTGAAGCTTCTGCTAGACTCTTGGAACTCCATCCCATATAGTACCGCTCCTAGGCCTGAGATAATACCTAATGTGAAAGGAGACTTTAGACGACACCCATGTCTTATGTGTAATAACTCCCATCATCCATGTTGTAGGGGATCAATATGCATTTAGAATTAAATTGGCATATTTAAAAAATAAAAAATTGAACTAAATAATTCTTTAATTCTTTTTAGTGGATTCTTGTTTATCTTGAAATTACAGTTCTTACTTTTAAGAACATGTTGAACAACCAGTTTGGAATGTTTGACATTTAGAAGATTGGGAAAATTGTGATATGTGAAATTTGACAAAGTTTTGGAAAGTTATTTCTCATGAATATAATTGGAAGACAATGTGGAAAGTTGTTTCATTAAATGTTGAAATGCTATAGTAAGTAGATATGAAATGCATTTATTCAAACACTTGCTGCTTTTTTAGGCAATCTTCATAGAGACATTGCATTTGAAGGTCACAGATTTGTATATGTGTCCTCAAAAAGGATGAGGTTCATGATGAAGCTCTGTAAGTCAAAAGATTATCTGCTTAATTGTTTTATGACGTACCACTCATTAGATTTTTTTTTTCTGTAATTTCAAAGGCTCTGCTGAAACTTAAAATTGATAATATTTACTTTTTGGCAGCATTTAAGTAATGGAGTGTTTTTCAAAGGCATTGCCAATAAGTAGAAACATGTCCACTTTCAGATATGTAAGTGTTCGTATCTGTAATTAAGAAACTCTTTTAGAATCAATTGTCTTGACTTACAAATAGTTTAATTAACTTCTTCCTCAGAGGAATCAAATCTGTTTCATTTTTTAATTTTTGAAAGAGCTCTTTTTTTCTTCTGATCAGTGAGATTTAGTGGAAAATATCGTTTTTAGCGCCTATTAGTAATTCAGTGCTGTTTCCATTAAAACATAAAATAAAATAAAAAATTAATCACCTAAATGCTGTTAAAGCAAAAGAATGGTAATCCTAGACCATTTGTGTGATCATTCATAATATTTTTCTTTCATTGATTTGATAATTTCTCAATATCTATCTAAGAGTTTCAGTTTCAATTCTTTAAACATTCTTTCAGGCGTGGTTCTGGGCTGTATTATATAGCCCAAAACTCTGTGGCTTAAAACAATAAACATTTATTATCTTACACAGTTTCTGTAGGTTAGGAGTCCAGGAGTAGTTTAACTAGTTGGGTATAGCCCTGGGTTTCTCATGGGGCTCCAGTTACCTGAAGGAAGGCTTTCTCTTGGGTGGAAGATCAGCCTCCAAGGTGCCTCTTTCTCGTGTGCCTCAAGTTCGTGCTGGGGGCCTCAGTTCTTTGCTCCCTGGACCTCTCCACAGCACTGCTTGAGTGCTCTCAAGATATGATAGTTGGCTTTGCACAAAACAAGGGACCCAAGAGAGGCTGAAGTGTCAGGGTGTTTTTAATGAACTACTCTCTGAAATCACATACTCCTTTATATCACACTAAGTCTGTTAGATGTGAGTCACTAAGTACATCCACGTTCAAGAGGAAAGGGAAGAAGACTGGAAGAGTATCAAATAATTGTGAACACATTTTAAAACTGCCACATGTGTTGACGGCTGTTGTGAAAGCTTCGTTCTTAGTTTAAAAGCATTTAACTAAGGGGCACACAGCAAAGGAGATGCAGCATGGAGCAATTTATAGCAAAGAAGAAAGAATATTTTGAAAGTCAGGTGCAGAATAGACCGTATACCATGAAAGATGATTCAGAGAGGGTTGCTCATAAGAATGAGACAGCCACTGTTGGTGAGAAAACTCCCTTTATGGGAGTTGCCTGACATGATTATTCATAAGAGGGTGGAAAGAGATTTTACTAGTAAGCGTGTTCTGGGTGGTTCTCTCGGTGCACATGCTCAGTAGCCGTACATGCTTGTTCATACATGTCTCATTACCATCATAAGTTTCCATCTAAGGTTGTGTTTTTCAGTATTATAATCAGCAAAGAGTCAGTTTGAGGACAGTTAAAATAAAAATGTGGGGCACTTCCCTACTAGAGATAGCTCTTCTTGAATGAGCTTGACTGTGATGTGATGCAAATTCTGGAAGGAATGCTCTTAAAGGCCCATAGTTGCTGCATATCCAGGACATGATTGCTTCTTTGATTGCCTAACCTGACTCACATGGACCTCTTTAAATATCCACGCTCCCTCCCTAGGTTATCTTATCTACTGCTGCGATTTTAAGCACTATCTTTCAACTCTGGAATTGATGAAGATCACTCTTCTGATTCATAGACTTATATATTTAACTTCCTACCAGTTTTGCTCATGAAACTAAAATCTAACAATTTGTTCATGTCAGAAACCTGGTAGCCATTCTTGTCTCTCTCCCTTACCTTCCATGTTCAATCAGTCATCAATTCATATATATTTTTTTTGTTTCTAAACATTGATAAATACGTTCTTTGTCATTACCCATTTAAAACAACCATCTTTATTACTACAAAAGTCTTCTAATTTGCATTTCTTATTGTTTTATTAAAAAAAATCTTTGATAGATTTCTTATTTATTTTTTAATACACCGGATTTGGAGTAAACAAAATATGAAGGGAATGAAATAGAAAATAAATGCAAATATAAGCCATTTTGCTAATGCTTTTATAATTGTAGCAAACAGACAAATAGGGCAGTCTAAAGATTTTCATCTCTACTATATGGAGATTAGGCGGTAGCACTTATTCTTTCTTAATTTTATTTTATTTTAAGTTCTGGGATACATGTGCAGAACATTCAGATTTGTTACATAGGCAGGTGTGTGCCATGGTGGTTTGGGCACCTATCAATCTATCACTTAGGTGCTCTCCCTCCCCCTCCCCCTGTGTCCAGGCCCCAGTGTGTGTTGTTCCTCTCCCTGTGTCCATGTGTTCTCATTGTTCAGCTCCCCGTCGTAAGTGAAAACATGTGGTGTTTGTTTTTCTGTTCCTGCATTAGTTTGCTGAGGATAATGCCTTCCAGCTCCATTCAAGTACTCGCACAGAACATGATCTCATTCCTTTTTATTGTTGCATGGTATTTTATGGTGTATATGTACCACATTTTATTTATCCAGTCTATCATTAATGTGTAGACCTCATTTTTTTTTTTTTTTGACTGGATCACTAAATGTGTGGAACAATGCAGGGAAAAGAAAAGATTTGAATAGGACATTGAAGACTTGGCCCAGGGAGAGAAAGATAAATGTTTGATTCATCTATCACATAATTATTTACATTCCCTTCCCCCAGTGCAGTGGTAGGTGGTTTAGTCCATACAGTCAAGATCTTCCTTAAATAGCTATGAAATGCCCTTCTCTATATTTCTTGCATGATTAAGTAGCGCCTTCCTCAAGTTGACAGTGACTTCTGATATTCCAACTTCTTTGTTCATCCCTCTTCTTTTACTCTATAGACATTCCCTTAGCTTCTTTATATGTTAACATGGTTTTAGTCTATATTCTACTCCTGAATTCTAGACTCATGAATCCAACTGATTATTGACCATTTGCAGGTATCCTGACACCTTAAACTTAATGTATTTTAATATATTTTAATGTATTTTTTTCAAACTGCATCCATTATATTTTTCTACATCCTCAACCAATTAATTGGCAACTTACCTCTTAGACTGTTTAGGTTTTTTACTTATTGATAACTTTTGCCCTGTAATTGTATGTCTGAAGTAATATCCCTTCTTTGAAAGTCCCCTGTTAATAGCTTAGGGTGACCTTGGCAAGTCTCTGACACCAGTCCTTGGAGACCAAGAGGAATCACCTGACTTTTTTTTTTTTTTTTTTTTTTTTTTTTTTTGAGTTGGAGTCTCACTTTGTCACCTAGGCTGGAGTGCAATGGTGCAGTATTAGCTTAGTACAACTTCTGCCTCTTGGGTTCAAGTGATTCTCCTTCCTCAGCCTCCTGAGTAGATGGGATTGCCAGCATGTGTCACCATGCTTGGCTAATTTTTGTATTTTTAATAGAGACAGGATTTTACCATGTTGGTCAGGCCGGTCTCGAACTCCTGACCTCAGGTGATCCGCCCAACTTGGCCTCTCAAAGTGCTGGGATTACAGGCATGAGCCATGGTTCCCAGCCCACCTGACTCTTGACTGGTCACCTACTTCTAGCCTTCTGACTTCCCATCCCTAGCCTGGTCTTTCGTTATCACACACAAGTTCACCAACAACTTATAGCATATCGAGTCAAACATCACCAAACAGGCTTATCAATAGGGGAGATAACTCAAGGAGAGGGAAACAGAGAACAAGAGTTCTCAATAACAACGTGACCAATGTCTCAGAAAATAAGGAAAAATTAGGTTTAATTTCTGTGGAAACAAATGAGCAAGAATAGGAAACTATTTCTTTTATTATTTGATATTTATTTTTATGTGCTTTCCTCACAGTTAATACCTGATCAAAATAAATTTTCACTAGCTGTATGTTTGATATGGAATTAGGAAACTTTCTGAGGTTCTGGCATCTGTATCAGAGAAGTTTAACTAGTTCATGTCCCTTTAGTCAGTCCCATGGTCAGTGAGTAGTTCCAAAGTATGGCGTCCTAACAGAAGGTTTCCAGATTTCACATCTAGAACTTTTCCAATTTATTCAGCAGACCTCTATTAGACACCTAATAGATGACACTGTATTCTCTGATATAACAGATTACCTCATGGAATAAAAGTGGGAAGGGGTATAAGAAGGTTTGTATATGTCTTCTTTACTCCAAATCATGATGTCATGAGCCACTCCACAACGCCAAAAGCAATATTAACCTGGTACAACATGCAATAGACTATTTGACTGTTTATTCTGCATTCTAATTTTTGGCATTTTCCATATTTTGGTGCTTTTCTCTTCTAACCAACTCTTTCCATTGGTAGCATGATAACTGAATGGCAAAAAACTTTTCTAACAAAAAAAAATTTTTTTTTCTTTTGAACTTTTGTTGCTCTTAAAACAGTAACATAATTAAAAGTAATTTAAATAGTTAATTAGATAATGTTATAGAGTAGTTTCCGGTAATACATTCCCTTTAACAAATTCCCTTAAACAAAGCATCCATCATTTACGGAGTGCAATTTGTCACTGGGTTACTGATGATATAAATGCAATTATACATTCAGTGGAAGAAAGCATACACAAATAAACTCTGGTTCTCTGTAAAAATTACCATATCCATAACTTTTGAATCATTCTTACAAGTCCAAAACATACATGGAAAATTTGGACCTCAACATTTTAATTGACTTTGCAAATATCTAGCATCTGGTTTTTAATCATATTTTTAACAGTGAAGACCCAGATTAAAGCTGTGTCAATGTTTTGGCAAAACTGACCCATGAATTTAATGAACAAAATTTCCCACTTAGTGGAAAAAAAAATGCATTTTGCTTATTTTCTGTTTCTTTGTTAAATTAACTTTAAAAAAAAAAAATAATTGACTGGTTCAGTCATGTAGTATACCTAGATTAATTACATGTTTGGAAGCAGTTTCAATGTATTCTTTTTTTGTAAAATGGTTATAAAAGTTAAGAAATAATTTGTCTCTTAATAAATGTATAAAAGTTTACTCTAAAACATTCTGCAAATTCTATATTAAGGTCTTTTTTTTGAAAACAAAAACAGAAATACCTCCATGATTCCATCTAAACTGACCAAGTCCTTTTTAAATTCAATGGTTATATTATATAAGACTTTAAATACATTAATGAAAATGTCTATATCCATGAAAATAGAATCTCAGTATGTAAAAGGGCTTCAGATTTAAATAACCATTCAGTCTCTGAATGATAACAAAGAATTATTTTAAGGACAATAGAAATGCACATATCAGAAATTCAGTATCTATTGTGAGAGTACCTTGCTAAGTGTTGACACAAGACCAAACTTTAAAAATAGCATTATAACCAACCTCTAATTGTGTTAACTCTCTTCAATCAATGCTGTGGATATGCTAGATTCTTCTGTATGTGTGTGCGTGTACGTGTGTGTGCCCAAAAAAGAAAGCCACAGAGAGAAACAAATAAAATGTTGAACACCAACCAGAATGCAATTAACTGCAGTGCAGCTTGAAGAATTTCAAGGGAACTGTTAAGAAGTTTTGCCTAGGGTCTATGGTACAGTTAAACTTTTTCAAAAATATCATACAAATGAGGTAAAACCCACATCACTCCTCAATTTTAAATTATAGGTATGTTTCATAAACCAAATCAATATTTTCTCTAAACTTCAGTTAAAATATTTATAGTTACATATTTTCTCTTTTGTTGCCCCTCCCTTTTCTCACCTCCCTGCTTCTCCCCTCTCCTCTTTTCACAGTTCATGCTTTGTAAAAAAGCCATGAGTAGAGAAAACATATATTTATTTAAATATATGTCTTTTGTGCATGTGCACATTAGTGAGTTAACCAACTATAAATGCAAATTTCAGCTATCACATATGTTTCTCTATATCTGAGTCTCTTAATGTGGAAATCGACATACTCAACAGTTGGTAAACACTTCATTTAAAATTTTAATTACATACTTATAAAAGATTTGTTGAATTATCATAACTTGACATTTAACTCTTTCCCAATAATGTACTGATTATGTTCATAATCTTGGAGTGGGAAACTGTTAAACTTGACAGGAAAAGACAAGACATTTTTCTGTATAAAAATTAAATATGGCTGGGTGCCGTGGCTGGCTCACGCCTGTAATCCCAACATTTTGGGAGGTTAGGAAGGCAGATCACCTGAGGTCAGGAGTTCGAGACCTGCCTGACCAACCAGGAGAAACCCTGTCCCTACTAAAAATACAAAAAATTAGCCTGGCGTGGTGGTCCATACCTGTAATCCCAGCTACTCAGGAAGCTGAGGCAGGAGAATTGCTTGAACTTGTGATGCTGAGGTTGCAGTGAGCCCAGATTGTACATTGTACCATTGCACTTCAGCCTGGGCAACAAGAGTGAAACTCCATCTCTCTCTCTCTCTCTCTCTCTCTCTCTCTCTCTCTCTCTCTCTCTCTCTTTCTCTGTTTATATATATATATATATATATATATATATATAAACACATACACATATATATGTGGATGTGTGTTTGTGTCCCACGAACATCTAAAATTAAACATCAAGCTAGAAAAAGAGTATTTTTCATAAATATAAAGGATAAATGTTTAGTTTTCTTATGCAAAACTTTTATAACAGCAAACTTTACATAAATGCAGGCAAGCCATTCACAAATAAAAGCAATATAAAAGGTCAATAAACATATGAAAATATATTCCACTGTACAAGTAAAGTACTGCAAGTTAAAGATATTATAGCATTTTTTATCAAATTGACATAATTTAAAGAAATAGATAATATTAAATTTTGAAAAAGAAGGTATTGTTGGTAAAAGTATACATTTTCAAGTTTATTTGAAATCTATTGATATTTGCCAAATTTGAAATGTGTTGCCTTCTTGACCCATCAATTTCATTTTTTAGAAATGTACCATAAAATGTATTTAGATAATTAGGTTTTCTCACAAATATTACAGCCAAGGTGTGCAGATAAGTTCAGGCTTTCTTGTAATATTATGACACAAAAATACCAAGACCTTTCAAAGTGTCCATGGACATAGGACCAATTAAATAATTTATATATTTATGATATGTAGTCATTAAAAAGGAAGAAAAGAATATCAGATAAGGAAAGATTTCCATCATATATTATTACATTTATAAATGAAACAATATAAAATATCAAACAATATATATAGTATGATACTACCTGAGTAAAATTACCAGAATAAAGTGGAAAAAGGAGTGGGAGAAGATGCATAATTCTGTTGATGTTTAGAAAGTTCTAATTGGGAGGGCCCCATATGGTTAACTGGTTACCTGTTGCCATTGTAGGGAAAAGAATGGGGAGGAGCTAAAGGAAAATACAACTTTTCCTCCAAAGGAATCTCCATTTTCTTAAATAAATAGCATGTATTAATTCTTCAATTAATTCATGAAGTATTACTAAAAACAATAGAAGTGTATTTTAAAATTGAAATAAATTACTTACATAAGTATATTTAAAGTCAACAATAGTGCAATTTTTCAATCATGATTTTGTTATTAAAAAGAGAGAAGGAAAAAACACATGCAAGGTTTATCTGAGTATCTTGACTGTATAAACCGGATGATATTTCTATCTAGTTTTAGTCTGACACACCAGGCCAAGAGTGTAGTAGAAAATCGACAGTGCCTGTTTCCATTTATAAGAAAAAAATGTGATAAAGATTTTAAGAAATAACTGTTTTTGTTAGATTAGAAGAAAAACATAAAGTTCCTGAAATGAAAAATATTCTAGTTTATTTATAATTATGAATCTTAACTGCTGTGTATCTTGGTATTGATTTACCCCAAGCACTGGAAAAGCAAACATGTGTAATTTTCCTTTTTATGTGGTAACAGTGGCATCTCTTTTCTTCCTCTTCCTTTCTGCAGCTTTCAGCCGTGCCCCAATTCCGATGGCTGTGGTCCGCAGAGAGCTGTCCTGTGAGAGCTATCCTATAGAGCTCCGCTGTCCAGGAACAGATGTCATCATGATAGAAAGTGCCAACTATGGCAGGACTGATGACAAAATTTGTGACTCTGACCCTGCTCAGATGGAGAATATCCGATGTTATCTGCCAGATGCCTATAAGATTATGTCTCAAAGGTATGATACTTCTAATATTCTTTTCTTTGTGCATATAACATATTCCTTCAACATGCATCTGTGTTACATATTGAACATAAGAATATAAACAGTGTTATGTATTTTAGGATACTTTGAAATAGTTTTTCCATGTCAGACTATTCCCTGTATCACCAAAATGTTAATTGCAAATAGCATTTAAAAAGTATTACAATTTATTTGATTATTTATTACATGTCATGGTTTGCATAAAATTGCTTGCAATTATTTTGATAGTGTTCTCTAGAACTGAGTTCATTACATGAGATAGTAAACGTATTTGTCACAATTTTCAAAAATAGAATTTTCTCCAAAAATTGCAAAAAAATTTTACTGCTAATGATAACTTTCTAAAAATGTGGGGGATAAAAAAGGAAGAAGTAAAAATTAATAGATAATTTTATTATGAATCAATCAAAATATAGTATGACTATTGATTAAGGATTAATTTAAAAAGTATTGTTTTGCTATTCAGCATATGAAATTAATTTAAACATTTGAGCAGTCTAAATTTGGCCATATTAACCTACTATAAATTAACGTACCATATAATATCAGTGGGTAAGAAAAATATTTTTGTTTCTAAAGAGGTTGGACAATAGGAATGCATATTATATAAGGTTTAAATTATGTTAAAATTTCTTGATAAGTTAACTAAATATTATGTATCTTTTAGATGATTGTTCACTATTGCCATGCTTTCTCAGAAATCAGGGATAAAGTCATTCATTTACTATAAGCCTTTAGCTATTCAGTTATTTCTTTTCCTTCTATTATTTAAGGACTTCTTTATAGGGAAAACTCTATCTTAGGTAAAACTAAACAAATTGAAGTCTAAAGACAAGTAGATTTCAAGTACAGATCTTAAGTACAAGATTTCTTGTACTTAAGAAAGCCTTCCTTATTTTTCACCTTTTATCTTCTTGAAATACAAAATTCTAAGTATTTTTGGATGTAATTAATGCATTGATAGTGAATATCTTAGTTTTATAAATTACTGATGTATAAATTATCAATATAAATTATAATATGTCAGGTTTTTGATGATTAAAACATTGGTGTGTACTTGAAGGATGATGAAGTCTGGACAAATCCGAGGGCTTTTATTTGTCTATTACTCATATGATGGCTCCTGCTAAGATGAGCATTAATGAGAAATAAAAAATTAATATTAGGGATTTCATTTGATAAAGGTTGGTTGCATCTTGCTACCATTGTGTGTCTCTATCATTGTTATATATTTGACATACCTCCAACTATCCTAAATGCTATGCCTGAAAGAGTGCTAATTATTTCGTTGTGTGGAGATATTATAATTGTCTTTTAGGAGTGATTTTGTTTAAGTGGTATGGAAAGGTACTGTGACTAAATTGTTATTTTAATTTGTTTTAGTTAATCAAACATAAGATTCTATAGAATTCACTTGGGTTATAGGTTGAGGAGAAAATACTACCTTCTCTGATTCATTTTTCACTTAAAATGTAATAGAAGCATTAGCTCTTTCATCTCTATATGATTTTCACCGAAATTTGTTTTAATCCTTTCATTGATATTATTAACGGCTCTGAAAATAAGCTTTTAATCTTATAATTATTTCAAAAAAGTAGTTATAATGGAGTCTTTGGAGCCACTGAACTATATGGGATGCATACATAAAGTGACAAATCTGCAGAGTAAAAATGCTTTAAACACCATTAGTAAATCATTCATGTAAGCCCTCCTGGTGGTTTCACAAGTATGAGTTGTCAGTTACCTGAAATAACTGTGGTTAATTTTCCATGGAAGCAGTTTCTCACTTGAATTTTAACTATTAAATGTACTACATTTATACTTGTCCAAAGTAAATGTTTTTGATTCTCTGAGAAAAGAAATCAGGTTCCATTTTGTAAGCTCTCAAGAGACGCAATGGCCATGGCCACTTAAGCTGCTTTATAATGAACTTAGTTACACTATCATGCCAAACACAGCATGTTAAATAGTGCTAATAATTATTACATATGATATGGACATATCAAGCTAATGATATAAACAGTTTAAATAGATTAATGCTTTTGAACTTAAATCATAATGGAAACATGTTTTTTTAAGGTATCTTAATGCTTTTCTTTTACTTAAACTTCTAGAAAGAGACTGTATCAGAGTCTAAACATTTCAAAGCATATCTTATGGAGAATTATTACTCAGTATAAATAGTATTGTTATCACCATATCCTTGCATAATCTTTTTAAACAAGCCCATAGCTTGCTTCAGCATGATGCAGTAGACAGATGTCCCAGGCAAGGAGAGACATGAAATGTCATTGAGACAGATGTTTGAATACACATTGAACAAAGGCATAAATTAAACTATATGCTGACGTGTGAATTAAAGCTAAGTGTGAAATATTTGGAAGTTGAATTGAAAGGCTATAACTCTTGATTTCCGTTTTTCTTCAGTGGAGCTACGTAATCTGATATATGCTGTAGAGAAGCCACTTTCTTCATTGCCTTCCAGATTGCATGTTCTACAGTCACGTGTGCTCTCATGCCATTCTGTCCAAGCCCCCAATATTCCATGCTCTACCTCTGTGTCGTTATCCTACCAGAGGACTTGTTAAAACATCACAACATATTTATTTGTCCTTCTCAGCAACTTATACTTTTACTAAATTGTTATCTACATTCCTCTTTATCTCATCTCATCTAAGCATTAACAAACCTATATTACCATACAGCTGCCTTGTTTACAGCAAATTGTAAGCTTCTAGAAGGCAGACTGCCTGTTGAATCTACTTAAAACCAACTTTGGATACATAAATGAATAACTAAATATGCTCTCTAATTTTGTCATGCCACTTAAAAGATTTCTTAACTCTATTATTTGAATGGTATATGGTTCCTCTTTCTTTTTGTTTTATGTTTATATATTTCAGAGAGTTTTAAAAAAATATGATATATCTTTGGATATCTAAATATTAAAATGACAATTTAGCAACTGGATAACTTTAGAAATTTTACATTTGGCATTCAGCTTACATTTCGTGTTATCCTTAACTATCAATGAAAATATTTCAGTTGTAAACCAGCACTTGAAAGTTTACAACATGCAATTTACCATAACAATTACTTTGGGGTTTGGTGAATGAATAACCCAGTCGTATTTCCTCCCCATAAAGCTATATATTTTTTGGCAAATAGAAAAACTCAACTATATCATTTGCTCAGCATTTTACTTTTTACCTCATTTATATTTATTGAAGAGATTAAAGGAGGAAGGCTCTTTCAGCTAGATTATATAAGAGAGCATTTCGCTGGAGAGGAAATCTTAGTGCTGCTTCTTGAAAGCTGGCTGCAGCAGTGGAACCAGAAGAGACTAAGTGATACTATCTATGTAAGTGGAAGAACACTAGAAAAGAACACAAGAGCATACGTTTTTTCTGATAACCTTTTACTCATCCTTGGTTCATAGTTTTTTGCTGTTCTACTGTGGACATAGCACCATCTATTCTGTCTGAGTTCTCTTCCTAATGTGCTACTACTTGGTACCAAGCCCCTTTGTCCCATTAAAACCCTCTCTGTAGATGAGTTACACGTACTGTTAAGAAGCCTTAATATTGCTGGATAGTACACTAGCTTGACGCTATTTGCTTGCTGAAAAACCCAAAAACAACAACAAAACTACCTTTAGAATTCTTCTTATAAATTGGACATAAATTTGAATATCATTTATAAGCTTTATAATGACATATATTTTAAAATATATGATATAACAGCCTTATTTTATATATAATTGCCTATTTTTTTCAAACTGAAAATGCATTTGTGAACAGACATGTGTATCTGTGTACATATGTATGTACTTTTTAATTGATGTATAATATGCCTATAGAACATTCCATGTATCATACATGTGCAGCTCAATGAATTTTCACAACTTAAGCTCATCCATGTAACTACCACAGATAAGGCAGAAAATGAATGGCACCTCAGAAAGCGCCCCCCCGCCCCATGCTCTTCACCAGCCATGTTCCTTCCTACAAGGATAGCCCTATCCTGACTTTAAAAACTCTAAATTCTTTTTGCCCATTTTGTAATTTTAATAAAAGGCTTAATATAGTATATACTTTTTGTCTGGCTTCTCTCATGTAATGATTTATTTTTTAATGTAAATTTGCTGAGGCATTTTTATATGCCATATAATTCACTCATTGCAATTGTACAATGATGATTTTAGTAAACTTAGCAAGTGATACAACCATTGCAATCAATCAGTTTTAGAATATCTTTATCACCACAATAAGATTCTGCATGCCAATTACTGTTAATCCCAATTTCCTTCACCATCCTGTGCAATGTCTAATCTACTTTCTGTCTATATGTTTATCCTTAATGTATTATTTTAAAGCTAAAAAAATGAGTATTTAAAATCAAGTTAAATTTAATGGACTTTTCAGTAGGGACAATATAGAAGAAATATTGGTAGTTATTTCTGGAGGAATGAAAACAGATATGTTGCTTGTATTTAAATTCTCTTAGAATCACTAATATTCATTGGTGGGGCTTATTCATTTTTAAGGATTTTTGTGGTTGATTTTTGTCATGTTGCCATTCTAGTTAGAATTTGTATAACAACATGTTAATTTGTATTGGCAATTTTTTTATAGTCTGTTAAAGTAGTGGCTAACGTGTTCCCTCCTCCCTTGGCTTTTTAAAAAAGCTTGAAATATGTTTAAATGAAATTTGCATATGAAATTGTATAATAGATCATTTGAAAAGGAAAAAAAAATCTTAGAATCAAACATCATGAATCTAGACCTTTAAACATTATTTCCTTTGAGTTTTCTGTCAAGTACAGATAGTAAATGGTCAAAATAGGAGTATTGTTTTCTATTTAAAGGAGAGATCTAAGTTTTGTTTTAATGTGTTCACATATTACAGTCACATTAAGAGCATGCAAAAAAGAGAGGAGAGAGAAGACTGGGTGCTGTGACTCATACCTGTAATCACAGCCCTTTGAGAAGCTGAGACAGGAATATTCCTTGATTCCAGGAGTTCAAGACCAGCCTGGGTGTTTTGTGAGACACTCGTCTCTACAAAAAAAATGAAAAATTAGCTTGACCTCGTGGGGTGAATCTATGGTCCCAGCTACTCCAGGGGGCTGAGGTGAAAGGATGTCTTGAGCCCTAAAGGTTGAGGCTACAGTGAGATGTGATGTCAACACTGCACTTAGCCTGGGTGACAGAGTGCGACTGCTTCAACAACAACAAAAATAGAGAATTGTTTCCCATCGTTCTGAAAAGTTAGTTTTCAGTTTATATCAATAGCACTGTAGGGAATTTTATAGCTTACAAAAGATCTTGGGTTCTGCAGCAGTCATTCGGGGTGATGCTAAGAATTTTTTCAATAGTATGAGGAGAAATGCCAGTGGCAGTTTTGGAGTGTGCATAGCCTAGTAAGTGTTTTGCAATAACTGCATTTATATACATGAGTTGTTCTGTTCAAGTATTCTCTTCTACTTCTTTGACAGATCCATTATATTGTCTCGTATTTCTCTTATAAACTATAACAGATCAGAAAAAAAAAATTCTTCATACTAGGAACTTTTCCATTGAATTCACATTCTATGTAATAAAAGGAAAGAAAGACGTAGAACCTGTAACATACAATACATAACTTAAAGATAATTGTTTTTGTGCATGCCTTTTTCAATATAAAGGAAAAGAAAGGAGGAAAGGAAGATAACTTTTTCAAAGGCACAAATTTAGAGAATATGGAGAAATAGGAAATTTCCTATATGGAGGTCATTTATTTATTTATTCTCCTCTAATATTTGGCTTCTTTCATTTCTGAACGTACATTTTGATAATGCCTACTAAATTACTTTCAAGTATTTCTTGCTATTAATTTAATATTGAAAAATTGTAGGTTATATATGAATTATTCAAAATTTAAAATTTTAGTAAATAATTAAAATATCTTATTGCAGCTTATGGGGAAAGCTAAAGGGAATTGTGTTAGGTCTCCTTTGCCCACAGGAACTATTAACCCTTTATTGCAGCTATACTCAAAGCATGGTTCGTGGAAATTTGGAATCCCTTTTAAGGAGTCCACAAGATCAAAACTGTGTTCATTATAATTCTGACACAGTATTTGTTCCTTTGTATTTGTATTGACATGGGCATTGATGGTGCAAAAACACTGGTGGGCAAAACTGCTGGCTGTAGTAACAGTCTGTTTCTAAAAATTTCTCAGATTTAATTTCTAATACAATCTATCTAAATATAGAAGATATAACTCACAAAAACAGGTGATCTTTGAGATTCTTAATAATTTCTGACCCCAGAAGCAAAAGCAATAAAAAGATTGACAGATGGAACTTAAACTAAAGAGCTTCGTCACAGAGCAAAATAAACTATCAATAGAGTAAGCATACAGTCTACAGAATGGTAGAAAATATTCACAAACTGTGCATCCAACAAAGTCCTAATGTTCAGAATCTATGAGGAACTTAAACAAATCTACGAGAAAAAAAAAATATTAAAAAGTGGGCAAAGGACATGAACAGACCTTTCTGAAAAGAAGACATACAAACAGCCAACAAACATGAGAAAATGCTCATCGTCACTAATCATGAGAGAGTTGCAAATCAAAACCACAATGAGATGCCATCTCTCACTAGTCAGAACAGCTATTATTAAAAAAAATTAAAAATCACAAATGTTGGTGAGATTGTGGAGAAAAGGAAACTCATATATTATCAGTGGGAATGTAAATTAGTTCAGCCACTATGGAAAGGAGTTTGGAAATTTCTCAATAACTAAAAATAGAACTACCACTTGACCCAACAATCCCATTAGTTGATATATATACCCAAAGGTAAATAAATCATTCTACCTTGAAGCTACATGCACTTCTGTGTTCCTTACAGCACTATTCATAATAGCAAAGAAATGAAATCAACCTAGGGGCCCATCAGTGGTGGATTTAATAAAGGAAATGTGCTGCATATACATCATAGACTACTACACAGTAACAAAATAAGAATAAAATTATGTATTTTTTAGAGCAACATGGATACCACTGGAGGTTGTCATTCTAAGCAAACTAACACAGATATAAAGTAAAATAAAATAAACAAATATTGCATGTTCTCACAAGTGGGAGCGGACTCTTGAGTTCACATGCTGTTCTCACTTAGAAGTGGGAGCTAAATCTCAAGTTTACATGGACATAAAGATAGCAACAATAGATAGCAGGGACTCCAAAAAAAGGAAGGGGGGCAAGGGAGTAAGGGCTGAAAAACTTCCTATTGGGTACTATCTTCATTATCTGGGTGACAGGATCAATAGAAGCTCAAACCTCAGCAGCACACAATATTCCTTTTGTTACAGACTTGTACATATACCCCCTGAAATCTAAAAGAAAAATGAAAATTAAAAAAAAAAAAACAACTTAACATTAAAATAAGATGAGATGAACAGTAGAATTGTTTAGCAAATACAATTTTTGATTTCAACTTATTGGCTGAAAATTCATTATGTATTTTTACTTTCATTATTTTTACATAATACTGTTTTTGCTTCAAAATCATGTGGACCTTTTCTTTGAGTTAATTATTTTTTAAAAAAACAATATCTTTGTGCTATACGGATCCCTGCTGATACAGATCCAGTCACAGATTCATTGTAACCTAAAAATTACTGGCATCATTTTGTTAGACACTCATGCATTTTTATCATTCATAAAATTATACAACCTGTTTCAAATTTAAAATATAATTACCAAACACCAGAAACAATGTCAGATTATTTTTAAATGACTGGTAACACAGTCCTGTCATGATATTATTTTAAACACAAAAATGTTGGAGAAGCTAAAGTTACAAATATGTATACTAGAAAAAATTTTTTTTTAAATATATCATTTATTTCAGGTTTTTTTGTTTGTTTGTTTTAATGTGTCAATCATGTAGAGACAGAACTTGAGAACTTTTGAGCAGCTAATTTCCTGGCATTCTTAAATTTGTTGTGGTTCTTTTTCAGTTGGCAGTGTTAATGGTAACTCCAGTGCATTTAACCATTAATAAATGCATTGCTAACAGAATAAAATAAAAGCAAGCTCAACAAAATAAAACTAAAAAAGACTTAAAGGCTTGTCATGTTTCACATTTGATATATAAAGCCTAAGAATCATTTACTTCATTTATAGTAAGTGATCACCTTGTCCATTTTTAAATCAGATTACTACATTTTTTTTTTTTTCCTGTAGAGTTGTTTGAGCTTCTTATTTATTCTAATTATTAATCCCTTGTCAGATGTGTAGTTTACAAATATTTTTCTTCCATCTCTGGGTTGTCTCTTGACTTTGGTAGTTGCTTCCTTTGCTCTACAGAAGCTTTTCAACTTCATGTGATCCCATTTGCCCATTTTTGCTTTGGTTGCCTTTATTTGTGGAGTATTACTCAAGAAACTTTTGCCCAGACCAGTGTCCTGGAATGTTTGCTCCATGTTTTCTTGTAGTAGTTTCATACTTAGATTTAAGCCTTTAATCCATTTTGATTGATTTTTGCATAAGATAAGATATAGGGATCAAATTTTATTCTTCTGCAGTTAGATATGCATTTTTCCCAGCACCAAGTATTCAAGAGGCTGTCTTTTCCTCAATGTATTTTCATGGCAACTTTATTGAAAATGGGTTCACTGTGGATATATAGATTTGTTTCTTCATTATCTATTCTGTTTCATTGGTTTGTGTGTCTTGTTTTATGCCAGTATATGCTGTTTTAGTTACAGCTCTGTAGTATAATTGAAATCAGGTAAATACGATTTCTCCAGTTTTTTTTTTTTTTTTTTTTTTCCTCAAGATAGCATTGGCTATTCTGGGTCTTATGTGGTTTCATGTAAATTTTAGGATTTTCTTTTTCTAATTCTATGCAGTCTGTCACTGGTGTTTTGATGAGGATTGCATTACATCTTTAGATTACTTTGAGTAGTATGAGCATTTTAACCATATTGATTCTTCCAATTCATAAACATGGAATATCTTTCCATTTTTCATGTACTCTTTAATATTTTTCATCAGTGTTTTATAATTTTCATTGTAGAAATGTTTCACTTCTTTGGTTAATTCCTAAGTACTTAATTTTATGTGTGGCAATTATAAATAGGATTACTTTCTGAATTTCTTTTTAAGAGTGTTTATTGTTGGCATATAGAAATGCTACTGATTTTTGTATATTGATTTGGTATCCTGTGGCCTTACTGAAATTATCATTTCTAATAATTTTTAGTGGAGTCTTTAGGATTTTCCAAATATAAAATCATATTATCTGCAACAGGAATAATTTAGCTTTTCCTTTAAAATTTGGATGTGGTTTCTTTTTCTTGTATGATTGCCTTTTTTAGGACTTCCACTACTATGTTAAATAACAGTGGTGAAAGTGGTATCTTTGTCCTGTTCCAAATGTAAGAGGAAACGTTTGGGACAATACTAGTTGTGCATCTGTCATATGTGGCTTTTATTATGTCAAGGTATGTTCTTTCTATACTCAATTTTTTTCAGTGTTTTTATGTTAAATTTTATCAAATGCATTTTCAGCATCAATTGAAATGATTATATGGTTTTTGGTCCTTCATTCGGTTGATATAATGTATATCATATTGATTGATTTGCATATGTTGAATCATCCTTGCATCCCAGGAATAGATCCCACTGGTCATGATGAATGATCTCTCTATTGTACTGTTGAATTTGGTTTGCTAGTATTTTGTTGAGAATTTTTATATCAACATTTGTCAGAGATGCTGGCCTGTAGTTTTCTTTTTTGATGTGTCTTTGTCTAGTTTTGGTATCATAGTCATACTGGCCTTGTAAAATGAGTTTGGAAATATTCCCTCCTCCTCTAATTTTTTTTTGAAATTGAGTAGGATTGGTATTAGTTCTTTAAATGTTTGGTAGAATTCAGCAGTGAAGCCATCAGGTCCCAGGCTTTTCTTTGCTGGGAGACTCCTTATTCTGGCTTTGATCTCATTACTTGTTATTGGCCTGTTCAAGTTGTTTTTATTTCTTAATGATTTAATCTTGGTAGGTTGTATGTGTCTAGGAATTTGCCATTTCTTCTAAATTTCTCAATTTATTGGCATATAGTTGCTTACCACAGCCACCAGTGATGCTTAAAATTTTTGCAGCAGTAGTTATAATGTCTCCTTTTTCATTTCTCCTTTATTTATTTGGATCTTCTATATTTTTTTTAGTTAGTCTAGTTAGAGGTTTGTCAACTTTCTTTAACTTTTCAAAAAACTAACTTTTTTTTTCATTTATCTTTTGTATTGTTTTCTTCATTTCAATTTCATTTATATCTCCTTTGACCTTTTAATTTATTTTCTTATACTAATTTTGTATTTGGCTTGCTCTTCCTTTTCTAGTTTTTTACAATGCATCATTAAATTGTTCATTTGAAGTTTTTCTTCTTTTTTTGCTGTAGGCATTTACAGCTATAAACTTCCCTCTGAATTCTGTTTTTGCTGCATCACTTAGATTTTGGTATGTTGTGTTTCCATTATTATTAATTTCAAAACATTTTAAAATTTTCTTCTTAATTTTTTCACTGACCCACTAGTCAATTCAGGAGTATATTGCTTAATTTTTATGTAGTTGTATAATTTCAAAATTCCTCTTGTTCTTAATTTCAAAATCCATTGTGATCAAAGAAGACACTTGATACCTATTTCAATTTTGTTAAATGTTTAAGACTTTAATGTCCTGACATTCTGTTCTTGAGAATTATCCATGTGCTGAGTAGAAAAATGTATATTTTACAGTTTTGGACGTAATGTTCTATAAATATCTATTAAGATATTTATTCCATAATGAAGATTAAGTCTGATGTTTCTTCATGAATTTTTTTTTGTCTGGGAAATCTGTCCAATGCTGAAAGTGGAGTGTTGAATTATCCAGCTATTATTGTATTGGGGGCTATCTCCCTCTTTATCTCTAAGAATATTTGTTTTATATATTTGAGAGCTCCAGCATTGGGTACATACATATTTACAATTGTCATATCCTCTTGCTGAACTGAACTTTTTATCATTATATAATGCTCTTCTTTGTATTTTCTTACACTTTTTGTCTTGAAACCTATTTTGTTTGATATAAGTGTAGTATCTCCTGTTCTTTTTTGGTTTCCATTGGTATGGAATAGGTTTTTTCAACTCTTTATTTTCAGTCTTTGTGTATCTTTATAGATGAAGTGCATTTCTATAGGCAACAGATCATTGGGTCTTATTTTTTCACCAATTAAGCCATTGTTTTTATTTTGGCTAGAGAGTTTAATCTATTTATGTTTAATGCTATTATCAATAAGTTGGAACTTCCTTTTGCCATTTTGTGTGTGTGTGTGTGTGTGTGTGTGTGTGTGTCTGTGTCTGTGTGTTTGTTTTACATTCTTCTCTTTCTCATTTTATTTCTTCCTATCTTTCTTTTAGTAAGAGTGATTTTTCTCTGGCTATATGCTTTAATTTCTTGCTTTTTCTTTTCTGTGTATCCATTGCATGTTTTTCAATTTGAGAATACCATGTGGCTTACAAACTCTGTCTTATAATCCACTATTCAAAACCAATGACAACTTAAAACTGATTGCATAAAGAAACAAACTCATGAAAAGGAAATTAATAAAAACTCTACACTTTAACTTCATCCTTCCACTTTGTAACATTTTGTTGTTTTTCTTTATGTCTTATTATACTGTTTATGTCTTGAAAAGTTGTTCTAGTTATTATTTTTAATTGGTTCATCACTTAGACCTTCTACTTAATATAGGAGAAGCTTTTACATCATAATTACT
This sequence comes from Saimiri boliviensis, assembly GCF_048565385.1. Lineage (NCBI taxonomy): Eukaryota > Metazoa > Chordata > Mammalia > Primates > Cebidae > Saimiri > Saimiri boliviensis. The sequence goes on from NC_133451.1 coordinate 56,737,326, forward strand.
GTTAGGTTAATTGTGTCTTTCTGTGGGCTTACTATTACCAGTGAGTATTTTGTTGTTTCTTTGTTTTTTGCTTTGCTTTTACCTTCAGGTGAATTCTTATTGCTCATTAACATATTTTTTCTTTCTGATTGAAGAACTCCCTTTAGTATTGCCTGTCTAGTTTTGATGAAATCATTCAGCTTTTGTTTGTCTGGGAAGGCCTTTATTCTCCTTCATGCTTTAAGGAAATTTTTACTAGATATACTATTGCAGGATAAAAGATTTTTCTTTCAGCACTTTAAATATGTCATGCCACTCTCTCCTGGCCTGTAAGCTTCCCACTGAAAACTGCTGCCAGATGTATTGTAGCTTTATGTCTTTTTTTTTTTTTTTTTTTTTTTGAATCCCTTATCTATCCTTGACATTTGGAATTTTGATTATTAGAAGCCTCGGAGTTGTCTTCTTTGAGTTATGTCTGCCTGATGTTCTATAACCTTCCTGTATTTGAATGTTGGTATCTTTGTCTAGGTTTGGAAATTTCTCTATGTTATCCCTGTCAATCCTTCTTGCTTCTATCTCTTTTTCTCTCTCCTCTCTCTCTCCTCTTTAAAGACAATAACTCTTAGATCTGTTCTTTTGAGATTATTATCTAGATCCTGTAGGCATGCTTTATTGTTTTTTTTTATTATTCTTTTTTATCTCCTTTGATTGTGTATTTTTTAAATAGCCTGCCTTGTGTTTCACTAATTCTTTCTTCTGTGTCATCAATTCTTCTATTAAGAAACTTTGAAGCATTCTTTAGCATGTCAATTTCATTTTCAAGTCTAGCATTTCTGCTTGATTCCTTTTAATATTTCAATCTGTTTACTAAATTTATCTGCTATAACTCATAATTCCTTCAATTTGCTATCCTGAATTTCTTTGTGTTTCCTCAAAACAGCTATTTTGAATTCTCTTTCTGAAAGGTCATATATCTCTGTTTCTCCAGGAGTGGCCCCTGGTACCTTATTTAGTTCACTTGATGAGGTCCTGCTTTCCTGGATGTCGTTAATTCTTATAGGTGTTCTTCATTGTTTGGGAATTAAAGAGGTAGAGATTTATTATAGTCTTCACAGACTGGGCTTGTTTATGCCTGTTCTTGGGAAGGCTTTCCAGGTATTTGAAGGGATTTAAGTCCCAAGCCCAATAATGCTGTGGTTTTTGCAGACTGACTCACAGTGTTACTGCTTTGGTGGTGTTGGATAAGATCTGAAAGAATTATCTTAGTTACCAGGCAAAAACTTACTCTTTTCCCTTACTTTCAAACATATTGAGTACCCCTCTCTGGGCTGAGCCCCATGGAACAGGGTGTGTAATGATGCAAGCACCCTGTGACCACCATCACTGGGACTGTGCTGGGTCAGACCTGAAGCCAACATGGTACTGAGACTTGCTCAAGGCCTTTCCCTTCAGGATAATGAGTTCCCCAGGCTCTGTGAGTATCCAGAGATGATGTCTGGGAGCCAAAGACTGGAGTGAAAACCTTAGCAATATACCTGATGTTGTGTTCTTCTGCAGATAAGCTGGCACTCAAATGACAATACAAAGTCCTTCCCACTCTTCCCTCCTCTTACTATAGGCTGAAGATCCTCTCTGTTGGCTCCCACCACTGCTAGTTCATGGGGTTCTCTAACCCACCACCAGTATTCACTTACAGCCCAAGCCCTCTTCCTCAGCTTTTAGCGAATGTTGCCGTGTCTGGAACTAACCCTTCAGGGTAGTGGATTCACCTGTGGCCCAGGGCAGGTCCAGAAATGCTTTCTAACGGCCTAGTTCTGGACTCAGGGACTCCAATGGCCTTTATTGCTGCCCTACCGCACTGTGGCTGAGCTGGTACCTAGAGTGCAAGACAAAGTCCCCTGCATTTTTCCCTCTGCTTTTCTTTGGCAGAAGAAATATTTCACCGTAGCCACAACAGCTGCAAATGTGATGTGTCTTTTCTGAAGCCAGCACGTCTCAGAACCCAAGGCCCATTGCATACTCCCTGGGTATTAATGGTGGTTTTTCAGGGCCCAAGGGCTCTTTAGTTAGCAGGTAATAAATGCTTCCAGGACTGGGCTCTTCACTTCAAGGCAGTGGTCCTTTTTTGGCCCAGGGTGTGTTGAGAAATGTCATCTCAGAGATATGGCCTGGAATGGGGGCCTCATGACTCTTCCTGGTGACTTAACCTATAGTGGCTGAGCTGGTATCCAAGATGCAAGACAAAGTCCTCTTTATGCTTCATTCTTCTCTCATTAAGCAGAAGGAAGGATTCACTTATGTTGCTGCAAGCTGCACTGCATGGGATTGGAAAAGGGATGGTCCAAGCACTCCTTTAGCTGTACCAGGTAGTATCTTTCTAAGTCACATGCCACCCAAGTTCACTGGCTCTAAGCCCAGCCCAGCACTAGCAATTGGAGTCCTTGTGTCCTAAACTTCCTTTCAAGTTTACCAAGGACCCCAGAGCACTTTACCCCACAGTGGTGAGGCTTGCCATGAAACTCAAGTTCTGACCCATGAGATGGGTGATTCCCCTCTGTCTAGGACTGATCCAAATGCTCCCTCCTTGTTTGTATGCTGGTTGAGCCCAGCATGGCTTAATTTTCCACGGTGACAGGGCAGCACTGAGTTCAATGTAAAGTTTCTCAGTCATTGTGCTTCCCCACCCTCCACCAAAGTGCACAGATACTCTCTCTGTGCCTCATAACCGCTCCTGGGGGATGGGGTGGGGGTTGGCAATGGAGATTCCAGACTGTCTTTCCTGCTCTTCTCAATGCCCTCTTTTCACAATATGAAGCTAAATTCAGGTACTTTGATTGCTCACCTGATTTTTGGTTCTTGTCACGGAGGGTTTCTGTGTATAGACAGTTGTTAAAATTTGCTATTCCAGCAGAAGGGGACAAACAGTGTATGCTTCCATTCTGCCATCTTACTCTGCCCCATAGCTACTTTTAAATACTTGTAAATGAGAAAATGTATCATGCCAGACTTTTGTAATCGGACTTTAATATAACTAACTGAATGCTATATAATTTCTAATGTTTTATGCACTGAGACTTTAGACAGAGCAATCATCACAATCAAAGCTGTTGCTAATAAGTCATAAAAATGAAAGTGAATCTTTACTAGTGCCACATTATAGTCACTTTGATTTATTATACAGTTAAGCTTATTTTTATGTAGCATTAAGATTTTATTTTTCATTCTCTGCCAGAGCTCAACTTATGCTGAAAACATATATGAAATTTCCTTCCTTGAATACTATATCTGTCTTTAATTGACTCATTGTTTATTTATTGTTCTCCAGGCAGGAGAACTACTCAAGCCTAGGAGTTCAACACCAACTTGGGCAACATAACGAGACTGTTTCTACCAAAAATGAAATTAAATAAGTAGCTAGATGTGGTGTCATACACCTGTGGCTGCAGCTACTTGGGAGGGTAAGGTGGGAGGATTGCTTGTGTCTGAAAGTTCAAGGCTCCAGGAAGCTGTGACTGCCTCACTACACTCTAGCCTGGGTGACAGAGAGATACCCTGTCTCAAAAAACTATTGCAAAATAACTGTTACCCTAATATTTGTTAATCTGAAAAAATGCACTAATTGGTAATGGTTTCTGTAAAGTTAGATATTTACCTTATCACTTGTGTAGAATATATATATATATATATATATATATATATATATATATATATATGTCATATCTGTTTGTAATTAGGATTTCCAAATCATAAAGGTGAAATATGGTTTTTCATGCATAAGGATTAATTTCAATATATAAATATATTTGTGTTTTTGTTCTGGCTCAAAAAGACTTGAGATCTTTCCAAAAATGTTAGTGCCCATAACTATTAGTACTGTCAATCTTGGAAAATAAGCATTTAGAGCTGTTTCTTGGACTCGTTCATGTATTGGGGAAGTAATGCTTGGCAGAGAATATAAGTCTACAGGAATACTGTAATACAAAAAGAAGAAAATATACTTTGAAAGTAATAAAAAGTCAAGAAGGAGAGGTAGTTGTTACAAAAGGAGGAGACTAGCTGTCTATGGGTTAGAAGGTGAGCAGATGATAATTGAACTAAAGGGAACCTTTTCACTTAAGATTATTGATGTTGTTGAATTATTTAGAGCCGCTTTGATCCCAGACCTTCCCCGATGATTATCTGAACAACTCTGTATATTTTACTATTACATATTAATGTTCTCCTGGAGATTTGAATTTACTTAGCAAATTTAGTGCATCAATGTTGTATGAAAGATTTATGACAGTTCTTTACCAACACAAACATTTTATTGAAGATAATATCGTAATACGATCCCCTGATTTAGTAACATTGACTTTTTTATTTGTTTTATGGTGATAGTCGTTTTTATTTTAGTTTTACAACTATGCCCATGAAGTCTACCAAAGTCTGGACACATGGTACAGCCTTTAGGTTTTCTGTTATAGGTGATACATATTTTATGTGTGTTTCTTATATATGTTATAGCTGCAAATTTCTAACTACTTAGACACTCATTTTTATCTTCTTTCTCTCTGCACACCACAACTATTTGTCTTTTTATTAGAATTTGGTATAAAAATACCTATGGCCAGTTTCATCAGTTAAAACCTTCTGGACAGTGGAAATTATTTATTTGTATGTATTTTAAAAGTTAGGGTTGCAAAAACAGACTGCTCTCTCACAAATTAGTCTCTGCAAAATGTATTATAATACAGGTTTTTCACCTTTCTAGGTAATGCTAGTAAATCATCTTTGCCTGAGGAGATAGGATCCTGAATTACTTTCTTTTTCTATTGTTATATTTTAAGTTCTGGGATACATGTGCAGAACGTGCAGATTTGTTACATAGCTATACCTGTGCCATGGTGGTGTGCTGTACCATTAATCCATCATCTACATTAGGCATTTCTCTTAATGCTATCCCTCTCTTAGCTCCCTACCCCTCGACAGGTCCCAGTGTGTGATGTTCCCCTTCCTGTGTCCCTGTGTTCTCATTGTTTCATTACCACTTATGAGTGAGAACATGTGGTGTTTGGTTTTCTGTTCTTGTGTCAGTTTGCTGAGAATGATGGTTTCCAGCTTCATCCATGTCCTTGCAAAGGACATGAACACATCCATTTTTATGGCTGCATAATATTCCATGGTATATATGTGCCACATTTTCTTTATCTAATCTGTCATTGATAGGCATCTGGGTTGGTTCCAAGTCTTTGCTATTGTGAACAGTACTGCAATAAACATACATGTACCTGTGTCTTTATAGTAGATCCTTTGTGTCTATATCCCAGAAGGAGATTGCTGAGTCAAATGGAATTTCTCATTCTAGATCCTTGAGGAATCTCCACACTGTCTTCCACAGTGGTTGAACTTACTTTCTAAGTTTGGTTCTAAAGAAAACATAGAACCCTTCAAATGGTTAATAGTAAGTTAGCATTTTCCTGCTGTGACATTTAAAAACAGAAGTACAACACCAAACATGTGTAGTATAATTTTTCATGGAAAGTCATACAACTGGAAAGCAGAAATAATACTAGTAGCATAAATCCACATGGATACTGAAGGGCAACATGAACCTCCTTTTGCCAACTAACAGAAAAGTGGATTTTAATGTAATTTATAAAGTGCATAACATCTAAAATGTTACACATGAGTGCAAGTAAAGGGAAAATAATTATCATGCAATGCTATCATATACATATCTATACATATTTCATAGCTTTAATTCATTATAAAATAATATCAGCAACAAATAACAAAAGAAGCTATAGCATAAATCTCATCCCCTACATTCCTTTAATCTGTTTTACTATAATTTTTTGTCAGAAATAATTGAAGAACATGTGTTTTCATGGTTACATCATGAACTCAAATATCCTTAGAGTATCCTTTGAAAGTAGTATGCCAGTGGTGTTGGCATCCATGTGAACACACAAACACATTTACACACATACAAGTAAGTGAGATCATTGTGACATTTAAAAACAGAAGTACAACAACAAACGTGTAGTATAATTTTTCATGGAAAGTCGTACAACTAGAAAAGCAGAAATAATACTAGTAGCATAAATCCACATGGATACTGAAGGGCAACATGAACCTCCTTCTGCCAACTATACATAATACAAGTAAGTGAGATCATAACTTCTGATGTAAGTATGTAGGGTATTTATTGCATGTATTTCTAAGATACAGGTTAATTTAATGAAAAATATGTTATCTAATGGTGTAAGATTTTAAAAGAGCTCACTTTTTCATTTGTTAAGAAGTAAATGCTATATTTTATCAATTTTTTACTTAAAAATTATTTTGATTTTGTCAGAATAATAGAGAAGACATAATTATTTCATTTTACTGATGACAGAGCTGATGCTCCACCTGGTAAAAAGATTAATTCAAGGGTATGACCCTATGCCTTGTAGAGGCCAAAGGAAAACTTCCCTTTTGCTCGCTGAAGATTCACTGAAAAAAAAAAAAAAAAAAAAAAATCAACTCACTAAAGGCACATAAATTGGATGAAATACCTACAAAATTTATGAATGTATATACAGAAGCCTTCAGAGTGAAGACCCAAGATACAAGAGAAATTGTTCATTTTTATGCTTAAGTTCAATAAATTATCAGCAGCCATATAGACATATGATTATACAAAATGGTATGGCTTAATGCTAATAAAACAAGTGAGTGGGGAAACCCAGCAAGGCCCATCTGTCAAACATCTTCTCGGCCTCTCAGAGCATGTATTCATTCCTTCTGCGTATGGGACAGGATTCTCTCTGGAATGGGAGTTGTATGACCTGCAGTCAAACAAGGTAGGTCAGATAATTCCTTTTTTTTTTTTTTTTTTTTTTTTTTTTTTTTTTTTTTTCCTTTCAAACAGAATCTCATTCTGTTGCCAGGCTGGAGTGCAGTGGCACTATCTTGGCACTCTGCCTCCCAGTTTCAAGCGATTCTCCTGTCCCAGCCTCCCGAGTAGCTGAGATTACAGGCCACTGCCACCGTGCCTGACTGGCTAATTTTTGTATTTTTAGTAGAGACTGGGTTTTGCCATATTAGCCAAACTGATCTTGAACTCCTGATCTCAAGTAATCCATGCACCTTGGCCTCCCAAAGTTCTAGGATTACAGGTGTGAGCTACCGCACCTGGACTAGATAATCTCTTTATGGTCAGTTTTTCCAAGGAAAACTGGAGGGAAAAATAGAGTGATGATTTTAGGTTTTGTGGCTAGCCTTGGGGAAAAGGAGTTCTGGTTTCTATGGCTGGCTTCGGGGGTGAATGGGACTGAGACAAGGGAGCAACAGAAGGTTAGAGAAAAATGTTCGCTTCTTAGGCCACTGCCGAGGCCTTGATTTTGGGGTATTGTTTTCTGAGTCACAACAGCTTTTACTCCAAGTTTAATTATATAAATAAAATTTCTGAACTAATTTATTTTGAAAGCAAAATGACTGGTATTTGTTATTTTCATAGAAAAGTGTATCTTTTATGCATTAGCAAGATAAAAAATTGATTTAAACTGAAAGTTTTCTATTTAAAAAGGAAGTGAATTGGAAATGAGATGTTCAACAACTGTAGTTTTTTTATTTTATTTTATTTTATTTTATTTTATTTTTTTTTAAAGAAAATGTTGTCTCCTGGAGCTCCAAAACTATGTTAGGTTTAGGACGATGTTTAGAAACCAGCTTCTCTTCCTCAGATACCTATGTCTCATCTGTAAATTCAGAGCATGTGATTTGAAATCTTTGCAGTGGGCTTTGGTCTGACATCCAAGCCACGTGTCCTGGTACACATTGCTTTGGAGCAATTTTGAAGGCTTATTATAAAGATAGAAAAATCTATGTTTTTCCACAAGAATAGATTTTTCCCTTCAAATCACACAGGACAAACCCCTCACTTTGTATTTTTGTGTAATAGATATTGGTAGACTTATACTCTTTAATATTCTACGATTTGACCAGTTTTTGAAACCTATAGAGCACAATCTTAATAACTATAAAAACAACATATTTCTTTTCCTAATCAATTTATGTAAATTAAACACAATTTCAAACATATGAATGACTCAACTCAATGAATTCAAACTGTTAATTCCCACAAAGAACAATAAACTTGGGCCATAATTTTGGGAACAAGTGTTTGCATATATTTGATATTGTGTTCATGAAGCTTAAATAACAATGATTGGAAATAAATTATCATTTTTCATACACTTTTCAGAACCTAGATGATATTACAGAAGCATCTATGTACATGCTAAGACTCATAAACAATTTTGTTTAATTTTCTCTATCATACTTCATGCCAGTCGTGGTAGGGACGAGTCTGTCAGCATTCAGCTGTGGCCATTCTGCTAATGGTCTTGAAAAGATTTTCAGAGGTGCATGGAGAAATAAAAATAAATTTGGATCTTCTTTTAGCAGATATGTGGAAACACTACCATTTTGAAGTCTTTCACTAGGATTTCCATCCTCCATGTGTCTTAAGGTGATTTATGTTTTCTAAAACAAATTTTCTAGTATCCTGTCTTCTGCATGATTGTCTGTGAATATATGTTAGATCATGTATGAGTTAAGGAAATTTCACTTTTAAGTGAAGTAAAATCTAATCTAAGATAAATCATAAATAATAATAACTAGCAAAATAATTAAGTGATTAATACATAAACGGAACTACGTTGGTTCAGGTAACTGAATAAACTTTGAGGAAGCTGGCCTTTGAGTTGCTTGATCCATGCCGAAATGACCTCTGTCTTATGTCTGCAAACTCTGCTTTGGTTGCTTCCTTAGAATTCCAATGTGTAATAAACTCCAGTAACCCTAGGGTCTCCCCATCAAGGTTAAAGCAGTTTCAAGACTCGGTAAGTCCAGCAAAAACCCTCTTTATCCCTACTTTTCCATAAAAATCCATTTATCCTTATTGGATCAGGTTGACATCATATCCCTAAAGTGATTACTTGGTGAGAGGATGGGAAGCGTAGATTGCCTTAAACCAGTGTCTCTCATCTGGGGGTGATTTTGTCCCCATGGAATACTTGGCAATGCATGAAGACATTTTTGTTTGTCACAACTGAAAAGCTGTTAATGATTTGTACTGTGAAGAGACTAGACATACTGCAAAATACCCTATAATGCACAGCACAGCCCCCAACAACAAAAAATAGCAAGCTCCAATACCAAGATTGAGAAACCCTCCCTTAAGCTAATCAGTGCTCACCCTTGGAGCTAAGATTGGTTCCCATATGAAGCACATAGTGAAAAATGAGGGAACAAAGCTCCCTCATTTCAACAGAGAGATTGAACATACAAAGGTTACATCTGTATGTTCTTGACAGAAAGACTGAGAAATAGATGCTGGGGAAACTATCCATCCCTTACTTCAAAGGGAATTTGGTATTTTTATGCAGAATAATCACAAAATAATTTATCTTTCACTAGAAATAACAATGCCAACTGTAACACTTTATAAATATATTACAACTATAAACGGGATATTATTAATTTTTCAAAGTAAACTCAGGAGTTCATCTACACACTTAAAATAGGCTATAGTCTGAACTGTGAAAATGTCACCATGTTAATCAGAAATGTAGCATATTATATCACCAAAAATCATTCCTTTGACCTTGGTATTAAATAATTGAATTTCTTACATTTTCTTTATTCAAGTAAGATAGTTCAAGCAATAATCTTTGTAGATTTTTAGGGAGGGAGGTTTTATCCTTGTAAATATTGTTTCACAGTGCCATTTCATTCTGTCAATATTGTTGAAAACATTTTGATAGATCACATGAATAACAGTCACCCACACACTATTTACATTACTAATTAACAGGAATAGAATTTGAGGGATTAGAAGCATTATCAACACTCCAAAATTTCCCTCTGAATGAAATAAGCAGCACAGTGGGTGGTCAGCTGCATTTTTGAACCTAACAGGCTGAATTCTGGAATAGAAATATCAAACTCCTAGGGAAGGGTTTGTCTATAAAGTTTGCTAACAGTGAGTTACACTTGTAAGGAAAGGCGTCTTAAACAATCAAGTCTAGGAGTTTAGAAAACTTCAGAGCTTTTTCTAAATATATATTGCCACTGGTTTTCTACATAACTGGTCATGTTCTAGGTTAAAAGGCCACAAAGTGAAAATGGGCTCCGAGTTCTCCTTTGCTCATAAACACATTCTACAATAAGAGTAGAACCACGAGTATTTAATTAGGCTTTTTTACATACGCTCAAAAATTTTGAAATAGAGCACTTCTATTTCAGCACTTAGAATATTTTCAGTAAGAAAAACTGAACAAGGAATAGTCACTTCTGAAAAATTAAACTTACCAACTCCCATTCCTCTTAGTGTTTGTTTGTTTGTTTTCCCTGACATCTGGGATTCAGTTTAATGGCTCCATTCACCCCAATTACAGCGATTCAGAATCTCAGAATCTTTGAGGTTCCTGCAGCAGCACCATATGCATGCACAAAACCCAAACCAATCAAAGGAGAAAAATACAGTTCCCATATGGTAGTCCTTCAATTCTGAAGGAAAAAATCAGTACCTCAGTATTCATCTTGAGGCACTTAGAGTGCTGGATGCCCTGTGATTTGATTGGAGATCCTGCATGAGAGAGACATTTGGCACTAATTAAATTTGAAATCTAATTTTAGTTGTGTCATAACTTTTGCACCTAAGGTCTCTCTTATCATCACTGGGCTGGGAGACTAATACCAGCCCTGGGCTGGCTTCCTCCCACCAAGGCTGTGCTTCTGATTTTGAGCTGAGACCTGGAAGCCTTCATGTGTCAGTGCCTGCCCTCCATTCCAGGCTGTAGAGATCTAGATAATTGAAAGAAAAGGATACAGAAGCATGGGCCATGGTTAGTACTAACTATAACTTTTAAATTATTTTGAAGTTGTTTAATTGCTGGTATTTTTGCTCTGGAATAAAATGCCTATAAAAACTAAAAAGAAATACCATCATATTTTCCTCTTGGAATGAAATAACCAATGAATCCCATGTTAAATTTGTTTAAACATTTAATGTTGTATAATATGACTTAGCAAAAAAAAAAAAAAAAAGAATCTTGAAATAATATTGCAACTCAAATGATTCTTCCCCTCTCCTTAGTTCAATTTGAACTTTAAAACTCAGTAAAATAATTCCATGTGTTCTACTCTAAAAATAATTGCTGCAGTTTTTGCAGTCCTAACATTTCTTTTTTTTTTTTTTCACACATATACTAAATGAGCCATTGTTAGATAATGCATAGTAAATGGTGTGATTCATTTGTAACAGAAAACAAAACAAAACAAAGCAAAACTTGTTTTTAGCAGTAATCAAACATTTCAGCCTGAATAGAAAATACCTAAAAAGTGGCCAGGCACAGTGGTTCATGCCTGTAATCCCAGCACTTTGGGAGGCCGCCGTGGGTGGATCACTTGAGGTGAGGAGTCCAAGACCAACCTGGTCAACATGGTGAAATCCTGTCTCTACTAAAAATACAGAAATTAGCTGGGTATGGTGGCTCACCCCTGTAATCCCAGCTACTTGGGAGGCTAAGGCACTAGAATCACTTGAACCCAGGAGGTGGAGGTTGCAGTGAGCTGAAATCATGCCATTGCACTCCAGCCTGGCAACAGAGTAAAACTGTCTCTCTGTCTTAGAAAAAAGAAAAAAAAAATAATAATAACTAAAAAGTATATTATGAATACAGAAAGTCTATTAATCTAAAAAAAAAAATAGAAAATTGGGGTTATAAAAGGAAACTACAGAAAAATGGAAATCAAAAGTAAATTATTCTTGTTTTTGGGGAAGCCTTTAAATTTGTCTTATCATATCTTTCACTTCCACAAAAAATAAAGAAGTAATTTTCATAGAATTTAGATCTTGGAAGCATAAATACTATTTTTTACTTTTTATGTGTAGGAATAGAGTTGGAAAAGATTGCTAATTTTGTTTTATCAGTGAGAACTTGATGTTTCATAAGAAAAGTCAACAGCAAATGTGTGTCCACAGCAATACTAAATAGATAATGTGATGGTACTTTGTAGAAGAATCTGGCAAACTCCACTGAAGTGAAAATAAATACAAGGATATACATTCTAATTAATTATGCCATATTCTATGTGAACATTGTGTTAAGTAGTTCTACTTGTAGTCTAGGGATACAAGTAAATTATGCACCGTTCAAGATCATTGATTTCAAACTTAACATATAAGAGAAACCAAAATGCTGTTGTTTCAGCAATAATATTACTTTGATACAAAAAAAGTGCACGTTTTACTTTTTTAAGTTAGTGACACATATCTAATGTTTCTGAATTTCTGTAGACCTTTATGAAAAGTTTATGTATGTGAAATGAGTATTGAGAATTGATGCTGAGCAAGTCCAGGACTGACAGCATGAACAGACTCAAAATGCCCATGAAAATAAACCTTCATCTAAGATATTCTTCCACACATACTGCCCAGACAGAAATCATGCTAAATGCTGCAAACTTAAACCTGACTAAAATAATCCCTCATTACAAGATTTAATGGGAGAGATGACAGATACTTTGCATAAAATACGGTAGAGGCAATGAGAGTGATAGAGTTAAAGTATCACCTGGAAGGGCTCCTAATGCGGCCTGAGGTGAGCTAGAACATGTCCTAGAGAGGGTATAATCTTAACTCAGTCTTAAACTGTACATAGAAAAAGTGGTCCCAGTACATTCTAGGCTTAGGGTTTACCATGGACTAAGGGAGAAGAATGGGAATACACAGATTATGAAGCGAATTAACTCAGTTTGGTGACATTCAAAGTTAAAGTGTAAATCAGAGAGCTGTAAAAGGTGAGATATCTACAGTCAAGTCAAAATAACAGCTTGATTATAATGTTAAGAGCATTGGATCTTCTAATGAGTATGTCAGTTTGCTAAGGCTGCCATAACAAAATTTGGGTGGCTTAAATAACAGAAATGCATTTTCTCACAGATCTAGAAGCTGTAAGTTCTGAATCAAGGTATTGGCAAGGTCTTCCCTTGGCTTGTAGTCAGATAAGTCCTCACTGTGTCCTTACCTGGCCTTTTTGCTGTGGACTTACATCCCTTGTGTCTTTTACTCTCCTCATAAGGACACCAGTCATATGACCTCATTTAACCTTAATTACTTTTTTAAAGGCCCCATCTTCAAATACAGTCACATTGGAGGTTAGGGCTTTATCATATGAATTTGGAGGTAGGGAGAAGCCACAGTGTAGTCCATAATAATGATCCTGAAGAGGTGTCACCAAACAGTTTTCAGTGAAGAAGCAAAATAAAATCTTGCATTAGGAGATTCTCTGTCTTGATGCATAATTAGGATATAGTTAAGGGGAAAAGAATGGGGGTATGAGGATCAACTGGAAACATAACAAGTCCAGATATGAGAGGATTGATCTAGGGTGGCTGTGGAATGAATGGAGAAGGGAAACTGAATTGACCAAAAACCATAGTGTTGAAATTGCCAGGCAGATTCTTCCTGCCCTCTACAGAGACAAAAGCAATGCACTGAGACTGTGGTATTACAGTAAAAAAAAAAAAAAAAAAAAAAAAAAAAAAAAAAAAGTGTTGATTTTTTTTTTTTTTTTTTTTTTTTTTTTTTGAGACGGAGTTTCGCTCTTGTTAACCCAGGCTGGAGTGCAATGGCGCAATCTCGGCTCACCGCAACCTCCGCCTCCTGGGTTCAGGCAATTCTCCTGCCTCAGCCTCCTGAGTAGCTGGGATTACAGGCACGCACCACCATGCCCAGCTAATTTTTTGTATTTTTAGTAGAGACGGGGTTTCACCATGTTGACCAGGCTGGTCTCGATCTCTTGACCTCGTGATCCACCCGCCTCGGCCTCCCAAAGTGCTGGGATTACAGGCTTGAGCCACCGCGCCCGGCCCAAAAAGTGTTAAATTAACACTAATCTTAGCACAGAGTGGTGGAGTTATTTCTCAAATCAGTCTCCATAAAGGCTTAGAGGTTAGGTGGGAGCCTAAACTCTCCTTAGGTTTTCCAAGGAGAGTTTGGTAGGCAGGGGAGTAGGGAATGGGTGCTACTGATGAGTAGGGGATGCAATCATGGAGGTGTGGAAATGGTCCCAGTGTATCAAGTCTGCCTCTGGATGGGTATTCACGGAACTGGTGGAGTCATGAGTCATGAGTCTGGGTGGAGTCAGTCAGTTGCCAGAATTCAGAAGTCTGAAATACATCTCGAAAGACCAATCTTAGGTTCTACACTAGTGATACCACCTAAAGGAACAATTAGAGAAGTCACAAATCTTGTGACCTCTGGCCACGTGACTTCTGAGCAGTAAAGCATTATAAAAGCTATGGCTACATTTTTGCAGAATTCAGACCTCTACCATAATCCTAATCTTGCGACTTTTCATCAGTTTTAAAGAGGCAGTTGCAGCCCCTGAATGAGATCAGTTTTAGGGAGGCGCTATTGTCATCCTTGCTTCATAGTTAAACATAAACTAAATTCCTCCCTCTGTTAAGGTTAGCCTGGCCTATGCTCAGAAAAGAGCAAGAACAGCCAGTCTGTGAGGCTAGCAGCAAGATGGAATCAGCCATGCTAGATTTCTCTCACTGTCATAATCTTTGCCAAGGCGGTTTCATTGTTAATTGGATTCAGAGGGTGAGGAAAATAAAAAAAAGTACAGAATAAATCTAAAGCTTCTGTCTTAGGAAGAAAGTGGTGGCATTCTGTAGGAGGAGATCAGTGAATAAATACCTGTGAGGCCCATTAAATTGGACCAGTCTGCCTCCACTGACTGCCTCCCACCAGCTTCACACGTTTGCACACACAGCTTTGACTTTTTGTACTTCCTATCTGGTTCCATCTGATCCGGTCATGAGGGCATCCTTGAACTTGGCAGAGGCCAAGCACCTAACAATGCTATTAGTTCTTCCATTGATCAAGTTAACAGCATAAACACTGTTAATATCAATTGACTGTAAAATGCTAAAGACTATTTCAGAGTATATATAGAAAAATTAAAAATCCTCTAAATAAATACAGTTGACATTATACATAAACTGAAGAGAAAACAAGACAAATCCCAAAACAATCAAACTAAAACTAAGGGAAATATTAGAAATGCAAAAGGAAAAAAAAAAACACACAAAAAAATTACAACCTCATTTAATCCACATTTTTTTAAATGTATTGAAATTTGTTACTTAGCTATTTTGTTACTGTATTTATTTGGCTCTGTTGCTGGCCTTTCTGAATATTTTACTGTATTTGTACAAGAAGATAACAAGAATGAGGGAGTGAAATTTTTATCTGTGAATTTTATTTTCTAAATACGTCTGTTTTCTTTTATGGACACTATGAGATCATAGATACATGGAATTTACTATAACTTTTATTTATCTGTACTGTTAATTGTCAGTAGTCTAAATCACTAATATATGCAACAGCATAGTGATATAACTTATATTAGAAATATAACTGGGGATATTGGTAGTGACATTCAATCATCTCAGTCAAGTCATGTGACAGTGTTCTTGAAAGAAGGTTATTATCTTCTCTTGGAAAATTAATATTTCACTAACTATATGTGAACCATTTAGAATTGCTTGTTTAAAATTAAGGTGAAAAAAAGTAATAGTTCTTTTCACTTTAAAATTTGTCTTTTTTTTTTTTTTACGGTTTAGCATTCTGTTAGAATGAGAGATAATGCCTATTTGTTAGTGTTTATGTAGATAAGCCTTATCAACTGTGAAGCTATTAACTGTAAAAAGGAAGTCACAGCAGGAACGAGACAGGAAAATCATTGCCAATAATATTTATATTTGTTAGTCTGTTTGCCAGCTTTATATAGAAAAAGATATCTGAGTTCCAAATTGTTTAATGTTGAGATTAATTAAAATTTGCTCATCAGTATTCTCAGAGGAATCTAAATTCATGTGTTATTCCTTACTTTCTAACAAAATAAATTTTAACTCTGCATACGTGCAAATACATAATTAAGGTATGTATTAAAAATTAAAAATACAAATTACCTAAATAAGCAAGGTATAATATGCCATATGTACTATTTTGGACTACACCCTAAATACTATTTTAAAACCTTTATTAGGTTTCATAAAGTCATTTATGAGTAAAATAATGCCTGATTAATTTTCATGGCTATTAATATTTAATAGACTAGCTCTTAAAGAGGTAAACATGGTTCATGGAGAAAACACCCACATTATTTGGGATTCATTTTTAAAGTATTTCATGTCTTAAATCACATTATTAATATTGAGTTCAGTTTCCCTGTGTATATTTTTATTATTTTAGAATTCTTTCTCCTGAATTTTCTTTCCTGTATGTGCAATCCTGATTATACAGCCTAGCTTCACCTAACATTGTTATGTCTTAATCCCTCTTTCCCTCGGGCATGCCCTGTGTTATTTTCAAATGTGTAGCATTGTGATAACAAATATATTAAATTAGGACCCTCCAGCTTCTGATCTGAATTTAAAATGGTCTGTGAGCAGTCATTTTTTAATATACAGAATAAATGTGGCATAAATTATGCATAGTTGTTTTAGATACCTTTAATAACCCACCCCCCAAAGAAATTGAAATGAAACAGATAAATAATAGGTACCAAAGATGTGTCATATACAGGGTGGTTTGTATTTATGTCTAAATACACACATTTTTTAAAGTAAAAATGGGCAATGTTAGTAATTATATCAAGATTATAGTGGCATACACAGAAAGTTCTATACTAACTGGAATGTGTGTATGAAGTCTAACAAAAATAATTGATTATGTTTTCATGAGCATTTTGTGTTAAAATAAGGGAAGTGATACACATACTTTCTTGTAAAAGAGTCTGATTTTATTTCCAATGCAAGGGAATCTATGACATGAACATTTAATATGTAGTTTTATTAAATCTCTAACATTGCACCTTTTCTTTAAGTCAAGTATCATATTCCTGTAACTCATTCTTAATTTTAAACCTATGTGCATAATATGTCAGCAACTACATTTTATAAGGTATGTAATTTCAAATTCCGACATGGTAGATCACCTTCTATCAGGACTGATCTTAAAGGTTGTGATGAACAGAGAAAAATTATGTCTAACCTTGTTAAACTACAACTTAATCTTTCATAATGTAAATGATGTGACAGATTAAAAGTAAACTTAAAGAATTTTTTTTTTTTTTTTTTTTTTTTTGAGATATACTCTCACTCTGTCACCTAGGCTGGAGTGCAGTGGCATGATCTCCATCTTGGCTCATTGAAGCCTCTGCCTCCCGGGTTCAAATGATTCTCCTGCCTCAGCCTCCTGAGTAGCTGGGATTACAGGCATGTGCCACCATGCCCAGCTAATTTTTGTATTTTTAGTAGAGGTGGGGTTTCACTATGTTGGTCAGGCTGGTCTCATCCTCCTGATCCCTGTAATCTGCCCACCTCAGCCTCCCAAAGTGCTGGGTTTACAGGTGTGAACCACCACACCCGCTTCTAAGAATTTTTTCTAAGTCTAAGATAATTTCTCAAAATATAATTTTATTGAATTTATAGTGAGATGGTCAAAATATGATTAGAGAAGATCATATTTTCTCTTGAATTTTAGTAATACTGTAGACAAACATTCAAATGTTGAGTTAATTCTTCTAACATATTATCTGCCTGTCTGTGGACAGATGAAAGAAAAGTGACTTTAATCATGGCAAACAGAACATTATGTAATGCATTGGAAGGGAACATTTTTTTGTGTGTGTTTTTTTTTTTTTTTTTTTTTTCCCTTTCAAACCAGAATCCATTTTATAGAGGTCAAAAAATAAATACTAAAAAGATAGTCGGGTGAAGAGTGTTTGCATATAATCAGCATTAACAATTTGATTAAAAACTGACAACTACTTATCAAAATATTTTAATATTCTTAGGCATAGAGAAAATGTTGTCTTTCTTTCCCCACACAAGACCCTTATGTCAAAATGTTAATTCATGTAGGACCATTCTGTGTTAGGCAGATGTTAGATGCTCTCAGAAATAAACCCTGAAATTTTAGTGGCTTAACACATAGAAATTTATTTTTTGTCCAAATGCATTTTTCAGAGTTGATGCTTAACAGGTGGTTTTCTTTCATATGAAATTGTGATTCCTATTGTCCTTATGGCTCAGGAATCCCCTGCATCCAGCCTGTGGGGCAGACAGAAGAAATGGATGAGATGCAGAAGAACCCTAACAACTTCTCCATACCATGGCCTGGAAAGATCACCATTGCTTCTAGTCACAAACCACTGTCACGAACCAGTCACCTGACCATAGCTGATAAGAGTGTTGTGCTGGTGTATATAGTTTCCAGTGAGCAGCTACTTTCCAAATGCAGGAATTAAAAAACCTAGATTTTTTTCTGTTGAAAAACTAGCTGTGTATGTCATAGTGGCTATAGTAAATTTAATTTGATAGTGAAACCCATTTGAAATATGAGTATTAACAAGCTGTCAGAATGGTACCTCTAGGGAAGCAGGCTTAAGTCCTGGGAGAACAGAAATTTCAGTGAAAAATATCTTCAGTAATATCTTTTTTACAATTTGAAGTAATACTATGTGCATGATTTAATTGTTTAAAAATTAAGGCCAGACATGGTGGCTCATGCTTGTAATCCCAGCACTTTCAGAGGCTGGGGTTGGAGCATCACTTGAGGCCACATTCAAGACGAGTCTGGGCAATATAGTGAGACCTCATCTCTGCAAAAATTTTAACCATTTTCCAGGTGTGTGGTGTGTGCATGTAGTCTTAGCTATTCAGGAGGCTGAGGTGGGAGGATTCCTGGAGCCCAGGAATTCAGGGTTATGGTGAGCTATGATTGTGTCACTGCACTCCACCCTAGGTGACAGAGTAAAACCATGATCTCTCTCTCTCTCTCTCTCTCTCTCTCTCTCTCTCTCACACACACACACACACGCACATATGTGCGTGTGTGTGTGTATATATATATATATATATATATATATATATATATATAAATAAATTTGTATGTGGAAAGGAATGTTATAAGTAGCTCATTTGCTCTTGTGTTTTAGAGTAAGCCACATACATTTCCTGTTCACTCAGCATGGTAATAATGTAAATTTGGTCATTTAAAGAGAATAAAATTGAAAACATGAAATAGGACTTGCTTAATTTTTCTGTTGGAAAATGTTCCCATATTAAAAAAAAAAAACAAAAAATGAATTATCTTTATTCTAGTCAGATTGAAATGTGGCCAATTTAAGCTTATGATGAATGCTACAGAAATGAAAGCAGATATAATGCAATTCTTGGCATGATTTTGATACCCGTCTGTCTTTCAGCCATGAGGTTATTGTGAATTTTATCAAATGAATCATTTATTGGTGGGAAGCCTTCTCTCTTCACTTGTGACAGATCTCCAAATGATAATCTCCTAAATGGCTCTTTAGAAACTAGAAACAATAGTCAAAGACTCACCATTCGCTAGATGGTAAAAAGAATAATGGTTATTTCTGTATTTTGCCCTGAAAATATCCACCTTTTAGTTATTTATTGGATCAACCAAAAATATGAAGAATCTCTTAACTAGTTTCTTAAGAGTTCACATTACCACCATATCCTTTTGGCTTTTGCAACCTAGTATGCAGAATATAGGGATAGATTTTATTACTCTGAATACTTCTGATTACTTATTGCTATATATGGGATGTCTGAAGTGCTGTGCTCTCTAGTTTAGTCTAACAGATTAACCATAAGATTGGCAGTTCCACATTAGGTTATAGTAGGTGTAATCACCAGGACATGACTGAGAGTTGTTGAGAGAAGAAGAAATCTTAGAGCTTTCTAAAATCTCAACCAGGTGCATTTATTGTTTTTATTTTTTTCTTTTTTGTCATACTAAATCACCATATATGATGTCTATATGTGATGTGAAG
This sequence comes from Saimiri boliviensis, assembly GCF_048565385.1. NCBI lineage: Eukaryota > Metazoa > Chordata > Mammalia > Primates > Cebidae > Saimiri > Saimiri boliviensis. The sequence continues at coordinate 56,757,221 of NC_133451.1, forward strand.
TAATTTGACAGAAGTGTTAAAGGAGTAAATAAGCTCTGAAAATTAAGTGATCATACCTCGTTCCTTACCATGGCCTTCAGTGCTCAACACGATGTGAACCTCTAAATCCTATCATCGACTGCTGTGTTCCCCATGCTCACCAAATTCCATTCACAAGTGATTTGCGGTGCTGGATATGTTCTTTTTTATATGTTCTTTAAATTGATCTAGGGAATCTTTGAAGCAGACTTAAATGAGGGTATAGTTTTTATTTTTCTTATTTGTCTTGTTTTGAATATTTTACTACAAAGAAGCATACTTTATATTTGACTTAGTATATTTAAGACAGTCATGAAATTCTTGTATCTTGAAAATTTTCACTGATGTTTTCTTAAAATTGTTGTGTGTTTTAAAAATTGATCAAAGTTAGTCCTGAGCCAGGTGCAGTGGCTTACGCCTGTAATCTCAGTACTTTGGGAGGCTGAGTGTGCAGATAGTTGAGGTCAGGAGTTCAAGACCAGCCTGGCCATCATGTTGAAACCCTGTCTCTACTAAAAATGCAAAAATTATCCAGGCATGGTGTTGCACACCATAGTCCCAGCCACTTGGGAGGCTGAGGAAGGAGAATCCCTTGAACCTGGGAAGCGGAGACTGCAGTGAACTGAGATTGCACCACTGCTCTCCAGCCTGGGTGACAGAGCTAGAGTCCATCTGAATGAATGAATGAAAGAAAGAAAGAAAGAAAAGGAAAGAAAGGAGAGAGAGAGAGAGAGAGAGAAGGAAGGAAGAAAGGAAGGAAGGAAAGGAAAGAAAGGAAGGAAGGAGGGAAGGAGTTCTATTTACATGTTGCAGTAATACATTTAATTATAATCACATTAGTATGTGTTAAAGGAAATATGTAAACTGAGATGCAAATAGGGAGAATATATCACCTATAAAAATGAGCAATGCAATAGCAGTGTTGCAACTTGATACTGCTGAGTGCAAGATTCCAACTGTGAAGGAAGGGACATGTATACTATTTTGAAATACTGTGCATCAAAATTGTCAGTATGAATTTGTCCAAAATTTAGTGGTAAAAATGATTAGTGAGTAATGAATTTATTTCTCCACGTTTAGTTTTTTTTTTTTTTAATAGTACTTTTTTTACAAAGGAAATAAAGTATCTAGAACTCAAAAAAATTACAAAATAAAAAAGCACTGCTGCAAACTATATTTGCAGTATTCACAGTTACCAGCCAGCACAGAAGTGAAAATTGTCTGCGTACTGGAAAATTCAAACGCTGCCAGCATAATACTCAATACAGAACTCTCACTAATAGCATTATGCATGCTTACATTGAGAATCACCTCAAAAAAATTGAATTTATCCCAAGTGGCAAACTTCAGAAGGATCTCTTTCCAAACTTTGTAGCATGCAGTTCAGAAAGTGATTCATCTTCTTAAGCAATTGCTTTTGTCTGCTAGGAGGCAGTTAATGTTTAAGGTCACAACTTATTCTGTGTGCCATTCATCCCTCCTTCAAATACTTTCACTGCAGGATAGGAACCATCAGTTGAGATCCTGATGACTAAAATATAAAGGCTAGCTTCTGATGATTTCAACAAGCCACACTAGATTTAAAGCAACTTTGAGCATAGTAATCACCCTATTGCTAACAGAATAAAGGTAAATTTATCAAATCTAATAGAGAAAGAAAATCCAGGATGTCAAGGAAGGACATATTGTATGTGGAATGATGAGCAATTTATTCAGTGTCTTCTTAAAAGTGACCTCATAAAATAAGTCTTTTCTGAATTCTGTCTACAGTAGCAGTCACTAGCACCAACTCCCATCAGACACACTTATTTTATCATTTCTTTTATTTTTCTTCAGGCATGACTACCAGTCATTATACTCTATTTTAAATTTTTATTTATTTTTGTCTCATCCAACTAGAATATCAGCTCTGTGAGCATAGAGACTTTGGATTTTTGCTCATTGCTTTATGCTAGTGTCAAAAGCAGTGCCTAGACATAAGCAACATTTTAAAAGAATGATATGGAACAAGAAAACATGTATTGTTCTCCTTTCTTACTGGGACAAAAGTAAGGCATTTGCTGTAAGCAATCTCAGAATAGAGAGTTTTGGCCAGGCACAGTGGCTCTTGCCTGTAATCCCAGCACTTTTGGAGGCCGAGGCTGGGGGATCTCGAGGTCAAGATATTGAGACCATCCTGGCCAACATGGTGAAACCCCGTCTCTACTAAAAATACAAAAATTAGCTGGGCATGGTGGCACATGTCTGTCATCCCAGGTACTCAGTAGTCTAAGGCAGATGAACCACTTAAACCGGGAGGTGGAGGTTGCAGGGAGCCGAGTACCACTGCACTCCAGCCTGGCAACAGTCAGACTCTGTCTTAAAAAAAAAAAAAAAAAAAAAAAAAAAGTTTTATAAAGAACCCTTTATAATGAAAGAGAAGTTATTATTTTATAGCATAATGATTGAAAAATGAGTACAATTTGAAAGTAAATAAAAAAATATTAGTTTGGGATATTACTGAGAATGAAGATTTTAGGAAATCTGTCATTTTACTGAGACTTGATTCTTATGAATTTGTTTGTAATAATTGTTAAATTATCTTTAATGTACCCATGTTGCTGAGCATTATATAAAAAGAGTAATTGATCATTTGTCCTGTCCTTCAAAAGTTCACAGTCAAGAGGAATGAGGACAAGTAAAAAATATTTTAATCAGTAATGTATCTGCTAAAATCAAAGCCAGTACAGGATCTGTGAGAACAAAGAAGAAAAACGCCTTGCAATATTAAGGAGAAGCTTCAAAAAAGAGCTACTATTCAAACGGAATTTTGAAATATGAATAAGCGTTTGTTGGTTGGTTAGACAAAAGAAAAAAGAAGAAGACAAGTCTGAGAAAGAATTTTATAGACCAGTTGGAATACTGTGTGTGTGTGCGTGCGTGTGTGTGTGTGTGTGTGTGTGTGTGTATTTGTGTATGTGTGCATGTGACAGAATAGCAGGAGACTCTGATAGAGAAAGAGAAAGGATACTTCGGGGTAGAAGGTAAACAGACAGTCTTACCCAGTTTAGTGAGTTATCTTATTGCTTTTGGTAATTTATGACTTGCATTGAAAATTATCATAGGTTTTCTTTATTGACTATATATATGTGTTTATATATATGTGTGTGTGTGTGTGTGTGTGTGTGTGTGTGTGTGTGTGTGTGTATTAAAATTTCAAATACAGGTTTGCTTAAATTTATTAGTCTTATTTTCTCTTTTCATTATTACATGAAATCAAAGACAACGTTCTTTTCAAAATTCCTTAAAGACATCTTGAGATAAGAAACAAACTTGCTCTGTAATGAATAGGGAAGTTTGCATCTCACAGTCTAAGAACATATATTTCAATAAAACTAGCTATTTCATTATATTCAAGGGAAGACACTGCAAATATAGTAAAGGTCATATTGAACATTATGAGGAAATATGGCAGACAGACAATAGTCCAACAGATACTTATTTTTAAAGCCTGACAATATAAATGATAGGAAAATAAACCATGAACTTCAATCAAGTTATTTGATCAACATAAATTGATCAAAATGGTAGTTTGATAATTGCTATGACTTAGGGATGTGTTGTTGGAACTAAAACAGTATTAGAAATGAGAGTTTTAAAAAGCAATGTCTTACTGAAAATATGAAAACATGTATGATAGATGCCTAAAACTCATATAATTGACATTTAAATATATAATTTAAAGCCATTAATATTTTTGTCTTGAGAGTAAAAGCTATTAAACAGTTAAGTGGGCAAAACCATTTCATTACTACTGGAGATTAATTTTCACTTCAGTAATCAGAGAAAGGAACTTGCATGTTGCTGTCCTTAAGATATAGTGTAGAATTTTAAGCAACACAAAAACCACAAGAGAAGGCTTATCTTTCTCAAACAGCTTGATTATGGAAGATTATTTTAAAAGCAGTGCTGCCATTGGAAAAATAATCTCTATCCAACTATTGACTGCAGCCTCCCACATTGACCAAGATTTCCTTTATGATTTTGATTGATAATTGAAATATGAAAGGCTGGACTTCTAATAGTAATTTGTGACTTTCAGTTCTATTCCTCATATTTTATGATGAGACTAATGTGATAAAACATTAGACTTCCATATTATAAATACATAATTTCTACTTTGGTATCCAAAATCAGAAATGGTATCATTATTATTATTATTATTATTATTATTATGTTGTTGTTGTTGTTGAGATGGGATCTTGTTATATTGCCCAGCCTGATCTCAAACTCCTGGCCTCAAGCAATCCTTCTACCTCATCCTCCCAAATTGCTGGGATTACAGACATGAGCCACTGTGCCCAGCCAGAAATGTTGTTAATTTGAATGTATTCTTAATATTTATACAGGATCCTATAATTTCTGGTTTATCTTTATAATAAATTCTTATATTTATTTTACAGTGAACAGTGCTAATATTTCTTACATTTCATGAAAATCCAGACTGTAATTTTGGGGGTCCTTTCATAGGCATAAGATTGATTAACTCTGATTCCCAAAAGATTCGGTAACGAAATGCAGGATATATGCATTGTTCATTAGGATAGTGTTTTCCCGATATTTTAAATGTGTCAAAATATAACCTCACATACAGAGTAGCATTTTCATTTAATGTGGTTTTTATTAATTCTGATGTATGTTATTCAAGACAAATGGTGGCCTTTAGACTTTTTGCTGATTGAATTCATTCATATTTTCCTCATTTTCTTCTCTCTCTTTTTAAAACATTTCCTTCACTGCACCTTCCTTTAAGCTTGGTAAGTAAAAGAACTTGCTTACTCAAAGCCATTTCATGAACACTGTCTTTCCAGGTCTCTGATTCTTCTCATTATTTTTCGTGAAAAATAATAACCAGTCTCCGACTGGTTCTTGCACCTCTTACATTTTCCCCCAAATTACTGCAAAGTTTCCTGTATGAACAACACCTCTGCAGGTGAGTGAGAAAGAACCTTCCTTGTTAAAGCTCCTCTACATGTACAAAATGGGAAAAGTAAGAGGTGGCAAAGATTCAAACAGCATCTGCTCCCAAATCAAGTCACTTCAATGTGTCTTGCAAGTAGCTCTACTTTGTTTCTTGAAATCTGAATGTTATTTGTATTATATAAATCCTGAAGACATGCTCAATGTTTTCTTCTCTAAGCAAAATCCTCAGTGTATTCTCTGTTAACATGTGTTATAAATCCCACTTGAATATCTATCTGCTTCCATTATCTAGCTAGGATTTTCTCTGACTGCTCTGTAGCAGGAAAATCAGAGTGCTTGTACTAGCAAATTCACATTAACGAATAAAGGTTAGATATTTACTATTTGAAATATTTAATACTGGACTGAGTATAAGGGCTTTAATGACAATAACACATAACTTTGAAAGAGTTTAAAGTCTTATAGGGGATAAAGTCACATCAATAGAAAATATCAGCCTTATATTGTAAGCCTGGAACTGAGTAATAATTGGGGTTATGCTGGAATCTAGAAAGAGATTTCTTGGTGCAACCTTAAAAACAAGGGAGAGTTTTCTGTAAGGGACACTGCCTTGAAAAGTAAGCAGGTAGGAAGGTTTTCTAATAACAAATCTCTGTTATTAGATATTAGATATAATGGGAGTGAGGAAAACTATGTTTTCTCTTTTTATTTAATAAAGCACAGATTATTGTGAATACTTGTTTCAAACTATTATCTTATTATCCTTGTGAATTTCAGTCAAACAAACCAAGGCAGTACATAAAATTACTGTATCAGCTAGCTGTTTCTGTTTAACAAATTGCCCCAACTTGGGGTCTTAACACATTTATCACATTCACAATTCTGTTTGTCAGCTTTGTGATTCTGATCTGATCTGAGCCTAATAGGCTGGGGCTTGATGGATCAACTGGCCACACCCACATTTCTAGTGGTTGGCAGTGATTTGTTTGGTAAGGGGAGGAGGGATCTCAGATGGGATTACTTATCTTAGCTTTATTTCCAAAGAGCAACAAGAAAGAGCAAGGCCTAATGTGCAAGCAATTTTCAAGTCTATGATTTTTACTTGTTTATTTGTTTATTTGGGTTTGTTTTGGACACAGACTCTCACTTCATCACCCAAACTGGAGTGTAATGGCACCATCATAGCTCCCTGGAACCTCAACCTCCTTGGCTCAACTGGTATCCCGTCCTCAGCCACTCAAGCAGCTGTGACTATAGGCACACTCCACCATACTCAGCTAATTTTTATTTGCTTGCTTGTTTTTTATAGAGACAGGGTCTCTATGTTGCCCAGACTGGTCTTGAACTCCTGAATGCAAACCATCTGCCCTCTTTGGGCCTCCCAAAGTACTGTGATTACAGGCATAAGCCACCATCCCAGGCCCCAAGTTTATGCTTGAGTTACATTTTTTAAATGAACCTTTAGGCAAAGCAAATCAAATGGCCAATTTTTGTAGAAGGCAAGTCACAGAGATAATTTGTGGAGACAAAAACAATATTTTTAAAGGAGTGGCTGCACATTCACACTGCAGAGTATATACAGTAGGACAGAAACAACCTGTGGCTGTCTTTGTAATCTACCTGTTGTGCATAGTCTTTACAAAGTTTTATCATGAGTATGTCAGCCTCCTCATGGATGTCCTTTGTTGTTTCTGCCTGATTTTCCTAATCCCAATCATTCATGAAAAACTTCCTCCAACACCTTATTTTCTAGTTTTAATTTATTAACTATTAAGAAATCAGAGGCAAGAAAATTATTTTCTTTGGAAGGAGATATTGATATTATTTTTTAAAGAAATTACGGTGCTACTAAATACAGACATTTGAAATGTTCTGTTTTAGTTCTCATTGCTATATTGCTAGGTTTTTGCAGAATGTGAGATACCCCCCCCCACACACACAGACACACTCTAACCATAACATTGTGTGTGTGTGTGTGTGTGTATTTACATAGTTGTCATACTTTTGATTTACAGCAATCTTTACGATATTTTTTATCCAGTTTTCCCTGGTGTTCAAAGTACTTCTAGGTAGTAATTGAAACTCAGCAGGTGGCTTGCTGCTTTCTGGCCACCGGAGTGCCGTTCACAGCTGAGCCACTGGAGCCACTGCAGTTCACACTTGAAAGTTCTAGGGACTGAAACTGATCTCATATTTTTCTTTCTTTGTTCAATCAAACTATATAAACCATTTGAAAGGAAGCATATTCCAGCAAATAACTCTGTGTTATGGAGGAGGCAGATTTAATTTCTGGAGCTTACCACTAAGCGAAAATGTGCAGCTTCTCATTCTTGTAACGGTAAATAGTTAAAATTTCATCTGTGTCAAGTTTCTCTTGGAGTTTTCATAACTAAAAAGAGTAGAGCTGAGTAAAACTACAAATGAAAAATATTTAAATCAAATCTTATTAAGTAATTTAGGATACTTTAGAAATATATATATATATATATATATATGAAATAAGGCTGGCTTTGTGCTTCTTTCTGTAAAAAAAAAAAAAAAAAAAAATGTGAGGGTGCCCTTAATGAATAGGAATACTTACAAGTAAATATAACAGGTTAAACTCGTACAACTAATTTATCTGCCTTCTGAAACCCTGATTAAAATGACAATAAAGAGATTTTTTAAAGATACATCCTAGAGCAATGGAAAGAGCAAGACAAAAGACCAGAGATAATAGCTGGACAGCTTTGGAAACTGGAAGGTAGATGGCTGAGTGATAACTACATAAGGATAGCTGAGAAACTTTGATTCTAAACTGACTTTGAGAAAAGCTTAAAACGACCTTCATCTGAATGTTTAAGGGAATGATGGCACAAAGTTTTTCCTTAGGTGGAAAGTAAAATGAAAATAAGCTACTTTCTAAGTCAGACTCCCAGAGAAGCCTAGGTACTTGAAGTCTGGGTACCAGTGTCTCTTGTATGCCTAGCGTTCTCTTACCTTCACTTTTTAAAGAAGTAGACAAACAGTTTAACTGGCTTTTCTAATCCAGCGTATAGTATATGTAATGTCAATTGTGACCTTTTTAAAGGATAGTTCATTTCTGTATTATGAACAGATTTTATGATTTTTTTCGTTATTATTTTTGAGATGGAGTATCACTCTGTCACCAGGCTGGAGTGCCATGGCACAGTCTTGGCACACTGCAATCTTTCCCTCCCAGGTTCAAGTGATTCCCCTGCCTCAGCCTCCAAAGTAAATGGGACTACAGGTGCACACCACCACGCCTGGCTAATTTTTTTGTATTTTAGTAGTGACATGGTTTTACTATGCTGGCCAGGATGGTGTCGATCTCCTGACCTAGTGATCTGCCTGTGTCAGCCTCTCAAAGTGCTGGGATTAAGGGTGTGAGCTGTTGCAACTGGCCTATGATTATTTTATGAATTTGTTACTTTTGTTTCTGTTTCTCTATTTGATGTTGTTGTTTTTTAAACCGTAAAGTATGCTTTTAGGACTCTTTAAAGACTTACCTTAGTGAATTAGTACATGTTGATAATGAAAAATCTTAATGAACAAACTTATGGCTTTATTTAACTTTGATTAGTGCTTTTATATCCCTTTTTTTACATTTCTTCATTTATTTCAAGCTTCATTTTTTAATCTATATCCTATCTCAATTATATCGTTTATTTTAATAACTGATGGATTGAGAGTTTGATGTTACAATGAAATTATCACAGATAAAATTTTTGTCTAGATTTTAAGCAGCAACAGTGGTGATAAACACATGACAATAACATTCTTTCTATGAAAGTTATTTATATCTTCCCTTTCTCTAGCCAGTCGACCCCAGGAAACAGTATGGTTGCTGCAAATTTATTAGTGTTTATAGTTGCTGGAGAACCTTATATTATAAATTGTTAAAAAATGGAAAAGGAGATTTATTAATTTTGAATTTTTTTCATTAATAAATGTTCAGTGTTTGGATATTATCATATGTGAACACCTTGATCCTCTTCATTATCTTATTTTAAAAAAATATAATCTTAATATTAGTGAAAACCTTTGTAAGTATATTAACTGTTCTCAGTATAACAAGCGTAGCCCATTTTTTTTCTCAGTAGGCTTAGTTAATTCTTTATTTTAAACAGCGAATCTTTCTTTTACTTGTGGTCATCAAGATAGCAGAGGTAATTAATTGAGTAAAACAAGGAAATTTTAATGTTTTGTTTCCTTCGTGGTTTTAATTTCTGCCATGAAATTTAAAATTAAAGAAGAAAAATAGTTATACCTTTCCTTTTTTGCCTTAAAGGGAGAAAAAGGCAATTGATCTCCACCTCCAGAATTAATTAAAGTGAAAACTAAGGGTAGAAGAAATTGCTGTTTTCATCCGTGTCTGTATTTGTAAGCAAAACTTTAGTCAGACAATTAGACTGCGTAATTCTTCATCAAGAATCTGCCTGCATGTTGGTGGCAGTGTCAGTATATTTATATCAAACCAGTGTTGCTTTTAGTGATTTCTAAGAATTTACAGAACCAAGTTAGAGGCATATGTACTGAACAAAAGAAAATTTGGGGCTGAATTTCTTTTAAACATTTCAAATAAAAGTAATATTTTAAAGTAAAATTATATGGAACCATTGAACTGACATCAGAGACCTGAATCTCTTCATTTTCATTGAAAACATTCTGTTTATCCTTCTAGATTCAGAGTAAAATCCTACCACATGCAGATTATTCTATTAAAAAAAAAAGAAAATGCTTATTCATACCAATATTGACACTATAGCTATTGAATTAAACAAAAATGTCCATATAATGTTCTCACTGGATATTACAAAGGGCACATATCCAACAATGAAAGGATAAACTCATTGGAAAAAAAATTTCTTAATTTAACATTCTTATAATTGCCTCCCATTTTCCTAAAGCTTTTCTTATCAATTTGCTCTGATCCATTAAGTATCTTTTTATGCATGTGATGGGATAGTAATAATTAAAATAACAATGCCTTCTAAAACATCTCTCGTATATAATGAATTACTTCTTTCCTATGCATCTAGAATGATACCAGTTTTATAATCCTTTATATAATTGAAAAAATAGTCCATAAAGTCATTTTATATAGGATTTAATTGTTTTGAGGAACCTGGGTTGAGAAAGGCTGAGCTACTCTATGTCAGATAGTTTACCTATGCCTTGAAACTAATGGATATGAGATGTTGTTAAGAATGTGGCTGGGTGTGGTGACTTGTGCCTGTAATCCCAGCACTTTGGGAGACTGAGGTGGGTGGATCACAAGGTCAGGGCTTTGAGACCAGGCTGACCAACATGGTGAAACCCTGTCTCTACTTAAAAATCCAAAAATTAGCCAGGCGTGGCAGTGGGCACCTGTAATCCTAGCTACTTGGGAGGCTGAGGCAGGAGAATTGCTTGAATCTGGGAGGCGGAGATTGCAATGAGCCAAGTGCACCATTGCACTCCATCCTGGATGACAGAGTGAGATTCTGTTTCAAAAAAGAATTTGAAGTGAAGAGAAACTGTTGTAAGAAGATTAACTATAATGTTGTAATTTTATTTACTAAACTACTCCCAAAAGTAACTTAACTATTTCATTATATATAGTTAGGGAATCTATTTTTAAAATTTATAAATCACTTTAAATTCATAGAAGATATGCCTCATTAATGTCCTCATTCTCAGATACTTTAGGGATTTTTTTTTTGCCTTTTATTTAAAAATACAAATTATTTTGAAAAATTGCCTAGGTGATGATACTGACCCCAGAAGAGCCACAAATATAGAAAGTGAAATTTAGAAAATAAAACAATGTCCTGTGAACTTTGAATCTTGTATGTAATTGCATTAAGGTAAAGTATTGTTTTTCATCCAGCCAGATTATTCAGCAGCCATTTATTTACTGTTGGTATATTCCAAGCAGTGTTCATGCCACTGAGATAAAGCAGCGGACAAACCAGATAAAGTATACATGTTTGTGGGTGGGGTAGGCCATGTTGCTGTTTATACTGGGTGCTCAGAAAAGTCCAGCCATAAACATAATTGGTAGTATTTATTCCAAAAAGTAAATGAACTTTATGTATAAATATTGGACGATTTAATGCTAATTTTTTAACTTTCTTTAGATAATCTTGTTAGAATAAAGCAAATACACACACACACACACACACACACACAGAGACACACAAAAGCACACATATATACATACACACATACCAATATGAATTGGTGTATGTATATATATATCAGCACATACACTAGTTACATTGTTAATTTATAATTTCTCTCTATATCAACCCTTAGATATTTTCTACCTATTAATTTGAGTATTTTTAAATTTGAATATAGGCCATTTGTCCCTTCACATACCTTAGATTCCTAATGAGAGGTCAGGCAAATATATAAAAGTGCTTAATACAATGCTAAGAATTTGGATAGGGGTCAATACAGGGTGATGTAGGATCACACTGGTAAATCGTGAGTCTCAGCACAATATGGTAAAGAAACCTTTACAGAGACTCGGCTTCTTAAAGGAGGAATAAAGATTAACAGAGGTTTGGGTGTGGGTACTCTAGGTATAACATTAAACTAATTTTGAACAGTAAGTAAAGGGTAAAAACTGCATTCATTGGCAGTATTCCCTTTTGCTCTATTTTATGTATTTCTGTATAGCATACAACCATAATCAAGTTTCTGCAAGTGTCTGTTAAGAACTCTTAAGTTGTTGTAGAGTAAATTAAATGACATTATACTTTCTTAGCATTCTACAGTTTAGAAGATATATTTACATGTTTATTTGATCTTAAAATCAAATTAGAAAACTCTGGGTAAAAATAGTAAGTCATTTCTCACTTTAAAATCTATGAAAATAAAATAATTCACTTTTTTACATGATGTAATGATTTATTTTAGTCAGAAATATTACTGTGATAATGATTAAATGTTTACATAGTGACTTTTGTTTAAGTGTGTCTTAGCTCTATTGCTTTTTCTCTAAATAACCATTTATTTGGATTAAACTGCTTATCAAGTATTCATATTTTCATACAATTAATAATCAGCCTATTTCTTTAAACACAAAAGCTAGGTAAGAACCAATTTGGTAATATTCACTGTATGCCATTTATAATCGCCTCAAACATCTTTAAAAGGTAATTTCTTCTCTTTTGATCTAATATCCTATTAGTATTGTCTACCCTATGGCAAAGTTGAAACAGAGCAATTTCTTCTTTAATTTCTTCTTTCTCAAGAGGGATCAAGCACAACAAAATCATTAATCACTAATTAAAAATTTAACTTCAAGACCAAGGATATGTTTCCTAAGTAATGTTTATATAAATCCCTTATCTTATAATTGTATTTTCTATTATAACTTTATGAAGGAAAACTGGAAGTAGTTTGGTGCTGATGAAAGAATGCAGTTTTAAAGTGATATAGATCTAAGTTAAGTAACAGGTTTTACTTATCAGTGAAATTATCTTTACATAATCCTCTTGAGTGTTACTATTATAATCTCTAAAGGAAAATGATATCAAATATTACTATATGTCTTTATGAAAATTAAATGAAATGTCATATGCTACTCAGACACTTCAGTATATCTGACTTAGAAGTAGTGCACAGTTGTATTTTCTTTTGACTTCTCATCTGCAGTTTAAATTAGATGTCTGTCATTATATTTAACTATTAGGTTGATGCAAAAATAATTGTCAGTTTTGCCATTACTTTTAATACCTAAAACAATAGTATACTTTATCAATGTATAATTTTAATCTGGATTTGCTCCTTTTCAAATAAATTAAAATAACCCTCTACCCTTTGTTGCCTCTGGTTAATATTTTTGTTATCAATTATCATTTATCTCATGAATAAGGAGACATTGTATTACTACATTCTGCAGAATTCTGAACCTTTACTTGACCTTGTATTTATTTTCCCTTATTGAAAATTTATCTTTTCTACCTGTAGCATGTGAAAATAAAACTTATATTTTTAGAAATCTTCACATACGTTCCTTCAGAGATGGCACAGTGTTAATTATTAATAACAAATAGTTGGCCTGCCATGACTCACGCTTGTAATCTTAGCACTTTGGGAGGCCAAGGTGGGTGGATCACTTGAGGTCAGGAGTCATGATGAAACACCTCCCTGCTAAAAATACAAAAGTTAGCTGAGTGTGGTGGCAGATGCCTGTAATCCCAGCTATTCAGGAGGCTGAGGCAGGAGAATCACTTGAACTCAGGAGGCAGAAATTGCAGTAAGCTGAGATCATGCCACTGCACTCCAGCCTGAGTGACAGAATGAGACTCCATCTAAAAAACACACACACACATACACACACACACACACACACACACACACACACACACACACATAGTGCCTTTTGGTATATTGGAATTACAAAAGACTGCATTTTTAAAAAGTAGAATAAACGATAAGGTTTGGGTGTTTCAAAGGGGATAGTACCCATCTAAGTTAACGCTGCCTGCTTATATTGCTTTAATTTCCCAATTTAAAAAACCTCTCTTTTGCATTAAACCTTAACAAAACATGAACACATTGCTTTGAAGATTATCTGAGTCTGTGTAATATGTTTGTGTTAGGGTGAGATAGAGGATTGAGCAGATGAAAGTAGGAGACTCAGAAATGAGGCTCTACAGATAGGCAAGGAGCAAACCTGAATAACAAGGATGCTTGGCTCAAATGGGTGCATATTACAGAATAACTCTCCTTGGAGTTAATTTGATAACACGGTACACATTCTAATGATAATGATGATAGTAATCCTAATAGCAGATAATACTTACATACCATGACTATGTGCAAGGCTTGCTATTAATTTACTTAATTCTGTAACCACACTTTAAGTACTAATATTGTCTCCTATTACATTAAAAAAAAAAAAAAAAAAAAAAAAAAAAAAAGCTGACACAGAGAGGCTTAATTACTTTGCTAACATTACACAGCCATGAAGTGGTGAAGCCCGGAGACAAATCTAAACAGTTCAATCCTAGAGTCTGTCTCTTCACTCTTATCCTGCATTGCCAATCTGATCAGCCTTGTTGGTCCTACCTGCTACTGACAGCTACAGTGACTTAATTATTAGTAGGATGAACATAATGCATGTTTTAGATTCTTTGACAAAGTATCCACTTTAAGACAAAGAAGCTCTTAGAGAATAATGAATATTTATACTATGGTTTACTCATGACTGAGTTCATTCAGTAATTTCATTTAACATTTTTCATCTTACTAATGTTAAGTTTAATTTAATTAAAAATGAAGGGTATCAGTCTAAATCACAATGCAATATATTAACCACCCTCCTTAGAAAGTTCTGGTATGGTTCCCTAGCATGGAGGGTGGTTGGTTCTTTTCTCCTGCAGAAAAGATGATTATTTGCATTTTTTTTTTTTTTCATTCTTGTTCAGGTTTTGAGGGTAGTGTTCATTTTGTCTCAGAGATGGCTGTAAAGATGGTGGGAACTGCTTTGCCAAAATTCAACGTACTCTATTTCAAAATTCAGCTTAGGGACAGCCCTGTTAGAGAATCTTAGAATTAGAGAAAATAAAGTTGGACTTTTTTCTTGTTGACAGTATATAAAACCCCCAGAGTAAGTGCTGCCACAGGATGGTAGCGGTGCTTTCTGTTTACATAGCACCTATTTCTACAAAGCAAATACAGCTTCACTTGCATGAGAGCCTCCCAGTCTCTGGAACCCGAGATCTTGCTGCAGCAGTAGGGTAACAAATCCATGTTGAGAAGACAAGTGAGACTTTGGTGAGAATGATATGCTTTGCAGACAAGCAGGGTGTGAGAATTAGTGAAATTTATCATATACAGATGGAGACTCTTTGGGAACCTCTTTTGCTTAAAAGTACTATGGAGATAGAAAATATTCATTTTCATTTTCTGAAAGAAGAACTTGGAACATTTGCAAATAATTGATGCTGACACTATTAGAAATTAGTGGAGAAAAATGTTTATCTTCGTGGCAATGTAGCGAGAGTAATTACGCCCCCATTGTTACTTACTTCGTAGACATGTATTTGTAGTTTAACAACATAAATCTATTCATCTTGTTTATTCAGGGCCATCAACTATTAATATCTCAAGTTGTTCTACATGATTTTTCTCCATTTTTAAAAAAGTCCAAGTGGCCAGACGTGGTGGCTCACTCCTGTAAGCCTAGCACTTTGGGAGGCCGAGGTAGGCAAATCACGTCAAGAGTTCACAACCAGCCTGGCCAATGTGGTGAAACCCCATCTCTAATAAAAAAATAAAAATAAAAAATAAAAAAAATAAAAATTAGCCAGGTGTGGTAGTGGGTACCTGTAATCCCAGCTATTGTGGAGACTGAGGCAGGAGAATTGCTTGAACCCGGGAGGCAGAGGTTGCAGTGAGCTGAGATTGCACCACTGTATTCGAGCCTGGGAGATAGAGCAAGACTCCATCTCAGAAAAAAAGGAAAAAAAAAAAAGTCCAAGTAATTTGAATTCATCCAAAAATTACAATGCAGACTGCCAGAATCAGAGTTATTTGCATTGAACATGTGTCCTAATTGTATCCATGTGTTGAGATGATATTCTGTAGAGACTAATTCTAATCGATTCTGTCTAAACATTCTGGATTTCCCATCAATTACTATGCTAAGTCGCTGACACAATTCCTGCCAGTCTTTGGGCAAATGCCTCCCCGTACTGCTATTTTAACACCCCAGAGTGAGAGCCATATGACAGATCTCTTCATCTATGTATTTTGCATACCCACCTTCTATAAATGTGAAAGACAACTCCTATGAAATCAGTACTTCAAAGTTATTATAGTTTGCATGGATTTTAGTGCACTGTGTAGATTGGAACAGGGCATTATCCCAGTTTTCTAAACTGAATTGACTATTACATTCTCATAGGGTTTATACACATGTAATATTTCAGGCATACTTAAAGCTTCCTATTTTATGTAATGTTTCTTGAAAGGTGAAGTAATTTTTTTCACTATTGATGTTATTAAAATTTTATACATGTAATTTATTCATGACATTTCTGTTTTAATCATAGCTCTTTTACTGCCAGTAATAAGAACTCAGTAAAGAATAGCTTGATTGAGAAAACAATTTTTTTGGAAAAATAAGGTTAGCTGACTTCATATTGTCCTGGGAAAAAAACTGTAAAGACATCAGTGAGTCAGAAAGCTCCATGCTGTTGCTCCTCGTCCTCTCGCTCTCTCTTTTTACCCCCTTGCCCTCTTATAACTCTTTCTTTTTTTGCCCTTTATTTTTTTCTCAATGTTAAAGATTTTTTACTGCTAAAGTGCACAAATGGCCAAAATTCTCACAGTAATCATTTTTACATGTCTGCAGTTTAAGAAATCAGCTACAGTTGGCTAGTTAGATACCAGGAAAGAATATTTGGTTAGGCTGTAAACCTTGGTCACAAAGTAGATATATGAATTTGTGCAAAGCACATATGGAGCAGTTTTACAGACAGGCAGATGGATGGTAGTTCTCAGAGATCAGGTTTGTAGATCCCTTGAAAGAAGGCCACTTAATTGTCATTTAGAAGATACTATAGCAGTCATTGGGTATTATGGTTGAAATAGGACCCTGATTTTCCCTTCATGGTGTATCTTGCTATTCTAAATAATTCTGAATGCTAAATAAATGCTTGCTACATGATTAAATGAATGAAGTAATGGATGACAGACATGTCTTGGGAGTATCTCAACTTCTGTTGGTAATTCTATTATTTTCCCATCTCCCGGGCTAAAAATTGTGGCAATTACCCTTGACTGCTCTTCTGTTTTGTGCCCTTTTACAACACTCTCAAAGGTTTTCTTTTTGTTGTTGTTCCTTTAATATGTTTAATGAATTTGCACTTTTCTTAGTATTTCCAGTGACATCTCTGTAATCCTGACTTCACCTAGATCAGCACTTTCTAAATTCAGTTTTATGGAATAGTCATAACCAGTGAGATATTAATGAGTGTTCTGGAAAAAAAATAATAAAAGGTTTCTAAGGTCAAATAAATTTAGGAAAGCTTCATACTTTATCATCCCTTGGAGATTCACAGTGCACATTAGTACCTTTAAAAGTTCTATAATAAAGAAATTCATTTAATGTTGATTAACCCAACATTTCTTTAAAGCATCTAACCAAGGAACCCTTTTCATCATAAAGTACCTGTTAATATCTTGTAAGACTTGTGTTCTATAGATCAGCTATTGGGAAATGCTGAGGTAGACTCTTAGAAGGAATTCCCATTTTCTCTTTGCTTATTATCTAGCTGGGTCTCTCCATTCTATATCTTGCTATTGAAATAATTATTACAAAATAGCACCAGGTAATGGGCACACAGAAAGTAGTTACCAAACCTTTCTTGGCCACATTAACTACAGATGAAGAAGAAAATGAGTTTAATTAAAATCAGAAATTGCTTCCTAAAATGTGACACTTGTTACTCAACTAAAATGAGCTTAATTTCAAAAAGAACAATCTTAACTAGTAGTGTTTTCTTTAAAAATAAACTCTTATTTATGTACCTATATCAATGAGTTGCCTATAAGTGAACTATGAAACAGTACCTAGACAACTTTTTAGAACACACTCACCAAGTCAAAGATAATTGCTAATAAGACAAGTAATTGCTTTTAATTTTGATCATTGCTTTCTTCATTTTTATTTGCCTATGTCTGATTTTATTATTTTAGTCAAAATGATGAATAATAGGAAATGGGTTTCCCATTTTTAAATTCCTACCTAAAAATAATTTATTTTTGCACACTAGAAATTTTAAGGCTGTAATCTTTTTCACATTAAATAAATGTCTGTATATATTGTGAAAGTCACATTCAGAATGAGAATATCTTATTGAGTCTTTAAATCTCTATGAGTATTAGCTTGTTCTTTTAAGTTAATGAAAGAAAGCAATAGTCATCATCAAAGCATATATTGTTTAAAAATCAATTAAGGAATTGCCCTCTGTGTTGCTCTCCCTACTTTCATTTATTCTTCCCCTGCCTGGAAGCTTAGGAAGAGTCTTTGTTCAGCCTTTAGATGTACTGTCTGTTGTCATCCTTGTTAAGTCCATGATAAAATTGAACTAGTGTCATAATCTAACCTAGATTTTGGCCCTTGATGTTTTATACCAGGAAGCTAATTATCAGCTTCCTTTTAAGATCCTCGTTATACCCACACAACTGTTCTGTTTTCTTGCTTATTTCATTTCTCTTGCTAAGTGTAATTACAGTAATTTTTACTGTTTCCTTGTAAAGTGTAAATACAGAATATCCATATATTATAATCATATAATATATTAGACAAATGACCTTTCTGGATTTCCAGAATGTTTTAACCTGAGTTGATCTACCATATTTGTGTAGCGTTGATGTGTTATATACAAGTCTAAGATATTGACATTTTAAAAGGCTCATTACTAATTTTTTCACAAAATAACACTAATAACTTTTAAAGCCTAGATCTTCCCAATATTAATGGTGTTGTTCACATGTAATATTTGCAAACTGTTTTACAGATTTTCAAATATACCTTTGTGTATTATTTCATTTGGTCCTTGCAGAACCTTGTGAAGATTATAGACATTATTATTCTATGTAATGAAGGAGTGAACTACACGTTAGAAAAAGGCAATTGCATTATGTCCTCATATACACAGTGTTGGAGCTGACTACTGGAACAACTCTAATGCCAATTTTTCTTACTCTCTTATTCTTGAAGGTGTAACTTGATAAAACTGGACCTATATTGCAGTTTGGGGTTTTAAAGCATGAGTATTGTCTTGTCACACATACTTAGGGTTGACATCATGTATTTTTTTATTTGGTACTTGCAGAATCCTGTGAAGATTATAGACATTCTCATTCTATGTAATGAAGCAGTGAACTGCACATTAGAGAAAGTTGATTACATTGTGTCCTTATATACATAGTGAGTGTTGGCGCTGACTATTGGAACGACCCTAATACCAATTTTTCTTACTCTTTTATTCTTGAAGGTGTAACTCGATAAAACTGGACCTATATTGCAATTTTGAGTTTTAAAATATGAGTATTGTTTTGACACACATACTTAGACTTGACATCTGTTTTACATACAATCCTAAGTTTATCTTTTATGTGTTCCTTTATAATATAAAAATAAAGTGGACAGTCTCAGTGTTAATGCTAATTGTAAATCACCTCTGAATTATAGCATTCAATCGGCATATGATTTCATATCAGGTAAGGGCACAGAAATGAAGCAAGTGTTAGTATACTGAGAAGTAAAAACAGTGTACTGATTAAGAGCTGCATACAAAGTCAGACTGCCTTAGCTTAAATTCATCCACTGCAAGCTCTGTGACCTTGCCCAAGTTACTGAAGACTCATTTTTCTTACATGCAAAGGGGCCATCATTAAAGTGCTTTTCTTGTGGTGTTTCTCTGAAAATTAAATGGCATAATATGAGTGAGATATTTAATGCAGTGTGTCTATTTGGTAAACACTTGAAAATTGTTAGCTATGAAAAAAAAATGGCATGAAAACTTCAAACTGTGTGGAAGCCCTAGAACATCAAAACACACAGCTATGAAAAAAAAAAAAATAATGAAAAGGAAGAGAAACAATTGGGGAGATGAGAAAGAATAATTAAAAAGAAATATAATGGCCTGCTGTTTTTTGTTTGTTTGTTTGTTTGTTTGTTTGTTTGTTTTTAGGATGTAGAGGTTGTAAAAAGAGAATGTCCTTCCCAACCTAATGATAAACATAAGGTTTATAATCTAGAAAACCAATTATTTTAGCTCGTCAAAGAGTAAGGCCCAAAGAAAAAGTAATCGAGTGAATTAAAATTCAAATGTGATCCCTCTTACTGTTTACAGGACATAGAACTGCTTCAATTTTTGAAACGAACATTTTTCATTTACAATCTGTAAGAGCCCTATTTAAAAATGGGAATCTTTTTCTACTCCCCATCTCTTTTCCATTCATCTTCACTGAGAACTCATGAAGAAAATCTGAGACACTGAGAAGGGAAATCTTTTAAGGAACTGGCCTACTGAGTCTACCGTAGTCTGAGTGTCAGCCGTGAGAACTAAGAAAAGGGCCTCTGCATTCTGGGCCTTACACTGAGCCAGTGGCAGAGACAGTCTACCCCAGGAGAAGGGGAAGGGAAATTGAGAGATCCCCTCACATCATAGGCACATATGCACAAGACTGGACGGTAAGCTGGGGGAGAGGAGGAGAAAGAAAAGCGGAGACTTACCTTGCAGACTGCTAAAGCCTGAGAGCAGTGGAGTGAACTGAGAGAACCCCACAGATACTCTCCACCGAGTGACCCAATGTGTATCTTCCATTCAAGGAGGGAAAGAAGAGTTAAGAGGAAAGTCTCCTACCTCACAAGTGCAGTGCATTGATGGTAGAGATAAGAACTGAGAAATCCCACAGGTGTTCTGCGCCAGCCTTGCAAAAATACCAGGAAATGGCCCTATCCCATTGGGACAGGCAAAAGAGAGTTGAGGTATACCTCTCATGCATCTGGGGACAGCACATGAGAACTAAGAAAAGAATCTCTAGGCACGGAGACTCTTTAAGTCCTGCTACAGAGAGGGTTCTGATTTTGACCTTGAAATTTAAGCCCATGGTAAACTGAATTTACTTAAAACAGCAAAGCTCAGACTCACTGTATGACTTTCCTAGGGCTGCCATAACCAAGAACCACAGCCTACGTTGCTTAAATAAAAAATATTTTTTCTTGTGATGTTGGAGGCTCGAAGTCCAAGATCAAGTTGATGGCAGGGATGCTTTTTTCTGAAACCTCTTTCCTTGGCTTGTAGACCGCCATCTTCTTGTGTCTTCACATTGCTTTTTCTCTGTGTATATATGTGTCCTATTTTTTCTTTAAAGGACACCAGTCATATTGGATCAGGGCCTACCATATATGTGTATCACTGGTGCACTATATGTAAGTCTTGACATCTTAATGACCTCATTGAACTTTAATCACCTCTTAAAAGACCTTATCTACAAACATAGTCACATTCCAAGGAACTGGGAAATTCAACATATGAATTTGAGCAAAAGGGGATACAATTCAGCTCCTAACCCTTATCAAAACTACACACTAGGCTAACTCATTGGACTGTACTGACACTCTGTCTGAACAAATGATGTGCCTTTTTCATGTGTTATATTATTTCCCTCAGTCCTTTATTTTTTTTAATAGACAATGCTCACATTCACTAAAAAAATTATAATACACAAAAAAGCAGGAAAATATAATTATTTGCCAAGAGAGGAGGGAAGAATCAATAGGATCAGAGGTAGAAATATCTCAAATGTTACAGTTTTCAGTAAGGGATTTTAAAATGCCCATAATAAATATATGAAGGGATCTATTTGAAAAGGTGAACAACATGTGGGCTAGTTTCTCATCAGATGCTGTGGAAGCCATAAGATAATGCAATGACATATTTGAAGTTCTGAAGAAAAAACTGTCAACTTAGTGTTAATCCTCCACCAAAGTATTTTTTAAAAAGAAGGTGAAATGGCAGTACATTCTAAAATTTAAAAAGCTAAATTTTTCTCTAAGGTCCTTATACTACAGAAATACTTTTACAATGTTTTTTAGGCTAAAGAGAAATGTTGCCAGATACATATTTAGAGATCTTTGAGTTGAAGAACATTTCAGAGAATCATATGTAAATAAATATAAAGAAATTTTCATTTACATAAATGGGAATATCATATGCATATGTATAAGAATATATATTTATGTAGGAATATATTTAGGCAAATACATATAGGATACATGTACACACATACTTTTATATAACAAATATACATATATATTTTGTTTTGTTAAACACCCTTGTCTGACTTAAGGAAAAATAATAACAATATAAAGTATTTATGGCATATAAAAGTCAAACATAACAGTAGGAACATGATGGATGAGAGGGTGATAAATGAAAGTACACTATTGTAAGGTTCTTAGGTTTGTCGTGAAATAGTGGACTATTTTTTCAAAGTAGACTATAATATATATCAAAGGTGCATATAACAATATTATGAGCAGAAACTAAGATCAACACAGAGAGCCACTGTTACAGCTTGAACTGTCCCCCTCCTCTCCAAATCCATATGTTAAAGTCCTAACCCCCGGTACCTCGGAACATGATCTTATTAGAAAACACGGTCACTAAAGATGTAATTAGTTAAGGTCACATTATAGTTGATTGGACTTCAAATCTGATATGACTTGTGTCCTTTTAATAAATAGGGGAAATTTGAACACAGGCATGTACACATGCATAGGTAGAAAACCATGTGAAAGTGAAGGTGGAGACTGGGCTCATGGAGCAGAAGCCAAGCAACACCAAAGATTGCCAATATATTGCCAGAAACTAGGAGAGATGATAAATTTCTGTTGTTTCAGCCACCTAGTTTATGGTACTGCAAGACAGCAGCTCCAGGAACCTAATATGGGCATAAATAAAAAGTCAATAGAGGCCTGGCACGGTGGTTTATGCCCATCATCCCAGCACTTTGGGAGGCCGAGGAGGGAAGATTACTGGAGGTTAGGAGTTGAGACCACTGTAGCCAATATGGCGAAAACCCGTCTCCAAAAATACAAAAATTATCCGGGCATGGTGGCCCACCTGTAATTCCAGCTACTTGTGAGGCTGAGGCACAAGAATCACTTGAACCCAAGAGACAGAGATTGCAGTGAGCCAGGTCATACGAATTGCACTACAGTCTGGGTGACAGAGTGAGACTTCATTCCCCCATCCCCAAAAAAATCAATAGGGAAGATAAAATGGAATGTTAAAAATAGTAGAGTCATCTATTTCCAAAACAAGGCAGAAAGAACAAAGAAACAAAATGCAGATTGGATGAGATGAATTCAAACACCTGGATGGTAGACCTAAATCCAAACATTACGATAATTGCATTGAATATAAACATCCCAATTAAAAGACAGACTGGATAATAAGTGTTTGTCAGTTTCTCATAAAAATTAATATATATCAACTTTATGGCCCAGTTAATTTGAATAATAAGTATTTATGAGAAATGAAAACCTACATCCACAAAAACACTTGTGTAAGAATATTCATAGTACCTGTGTTGATAATAGTCAAAATCAGGAAGTAACTTAGATGTTCATACATCTAATGGGTAAACAAACCGGCATATTCCTACAATAGAATATTATTGCCAATAGAAAGGAACAACCTACTAATGCAGGCAACACAATGAAGGAATAACTCTCAGAAACATAATGTTGAATGAAAGAAGCCGGCTACCACAAATTTAATACTATATGATTTCTTGATAATAAAAATCAGATCAGTTGTTTTGGGGGTCCAGTTGAGTGTGGGTTCAGTGAAAGAGAATTTGAAGATACTGGGGTAGTAGGATATCCTAAACTTCACAGTGGTGTGGATTAAATGAATCTAGGCATTTGTCAAAACTGACCAAAATACATTTAAAATCACTTTGTTTTTCATATGTAATTTAGAATTAAAAAAAAATACTTATTCTGGCATCAGTCCACTTTTTAAATCATAGTACAGTTTATCTTTACTGACCACTGTACGCCATGATTTAGTCTCCTGTTAACGTTACTACTACTACAAATATTTAGTAGTAATGTTTATATACTGAGTTCCAGTTTACAAAATATTCTACACAAATAGTGTTTTATTTAGGCTTCAAAATTACTGTAAGTTAAACAGGAAAGGCTCAGTATGATCATCCCTCCCCTGTAAAAAGGATAATGTTGCTCATATGTTTATCTAGAATTGGTGATGTGATCCGTGGTTAAAGCAAATCTTAAATGATGATATTTTGGCTCTGACTCACTTCAGTGAATTTCTTCTATCAAAAACTCAATTTTATGTAAATTTAGTTCCTCCTGCTTTCCTCTGCACTTAATTTGAGTGCTCCCATGCCTCATATATGTGAAGTAGTTCTTTTTAAGCATCATATTGCATAAGGCTTGGTGGCCTTTTGTACTGACCACATTTCCCAAGCCAGTCGTACTACTCCCACGTCCCTGAACGAAACCTGGTTACTGAAAGAGGCCAGAAAACCAAAGACAAAAGTGAAGTTATTTCCTCTTTCAGCATAATAGATTTCGAAGTGGAAGAAGTGATGATTCAAAAGGTAGTCTAAAGAGAAAACACATTTTTAAACTATATTTTTCTTCCAGCCCCATACCCTCACTGCCTCAAGGAGGTTAGGTATGTTGTGAGGATCACTGAAAGGTCTTACGTTTTTGAGGCCTTTGGTCTTTATAACTGTCTTAGGTGTAAGATAGGAGTTTGGGATGTTTAATGTAGTAGATGAATAATGCCATACCTATAAAAATAAAATGGTCATCTACACAATTTGAAAAAAAAAAATAGAAAAATTGTCTCCCAAAATAGGATTGAACATTATTACTGCCATGTTCTGAAATTGATTATCTAAACTAATACTGTATACTTTTAACATAGAAAGGAAATTTCAACAATAACACTTGCAGATGTAGGAAAGGGTGAATATAAATTAAAATCCCTCTGGAGAATAGGTTTATTATCCAAAATAATACTGATTCATGAGGGGAGTTTATTTAACTCAATTAATAAAATATACTTTCTGCTGAAGACTTTACTAAAGCAACCATATAATGAAATAGAGACGTTATAAAATCTCATTAAACAGGATTTTTAAACTATAGTCTCAGTAGTGGGTCAAATTAATGAAAATGTATCCACATTTTCTCTTTCAGAAGTACGTGTTCATAACTATAATTTTTTCAACTTCCATCATATAGCCCATATTAAATTCTAATTAATATTGGCCATCTTTTCTGATGAATTTACTATCTAGATTTCTACTTAGTCTTTCATGTTACAAGTTACATGGACAAACAATTGAGACTGTCTGTATTTCATAGAGGCTAACTAATACTCACACTCATTAAAGGAGAACAGAATTGTCTGAATAAATTACTTCTGACTTTTCTGCTGTCAGCTGGAACCTGGGGAGCCGTTAAGCATATAATAATCTGACCTCCCTCTGTAAGAAGTGGCCAAAATAGTTAACACCTGTTTTTACTTTCAGCAGCCTGACTACTTAGAATCATTTAAACCGCTGTGACCAAGTGATCACATTAGATCATGCTGCTGCCACCAACCAAAGCTGTTCAACAAGCAGAAGGTGGCAAGAGGAAATAATAGAGTATGTCTTCATTTTGAATAGAAAAAAAAAAATGCAAAAAAAAAAAAAAAAAAGGAAAGAAAAAAGAAAAGAAAAAAGAAGAAATTAGATACAAACACCAGGTTTGTAACAGGTATTTTATGAGCATTAGTTGCATAACAGATCATTTCTCCTCTGACAAGATTCACCAAGACATTAACCTTCTGTGGTGTTAACTAAAAAGGTTCATGTTGCCCCAAAGATCCCTGTTTACATATTTAGCTTCAGTTGCCTTTTTAGGACCAACAGTTCCATTATGTGGGATTTTGTGAGCAAATCCTTCTTTGCTCCATCTTCCCACTATAATATCTTGTAGCTGTGGCACAGTATCATCAGCCTTTTGATTTATTTATCTATATCCGTCTCTTCTTCATGCAATAATTCTATGATGGTGAAAACTGTTTTGTTCATTTATGTGTCAGTGATTTCCGATTGAGGACCTGACACATATTAGACAATCAATGAGACTTTTTTTCTTTGCATGTAACACTTTTTATTAAGAAAACTATAATGACTTCCACCTGACAGTGCTTAGAAAATAAGACAATATTTAGTTCCTTACATCTGTTAGTCACCAGGTCTCTGTTATTCTTGAGTGGTACTCGGATGAGTTCTTTTGTTTTTTAATAAAAATACTTTGTCTAGGATAAGCTTGTTTTCCTTTGTGAATTAACCAGTATTTGAGAGAATGAGATTCTGCTTAATACTCTTCTAATACTCAGTTTGTTGGATTCATTGATACATTTTTCAAAGTTTTTTTTTTATAAGCTCTTTTAAAATATACTTTTGATCACTGTATATTGTTTCCACTTAAACAGTTTATATTTTCCAAGTAATATTGAGAAGAAGACAGAATACTGTGCTCATTAAAGGATAGGGTCAGATAAATTTGGCTTCAAATAAAGTACCTGCTAATGTTATTTTCAGCCATTTTTTAAATTTGAAAATAATAATAATACCAGCCTCACATGGTTATTTTGATGATCAATTTTTTTGTATGATTAAATGATGTGATGCCTACTTGGCACAGTGCTTGTCATGCAGTAAATAAAAATAAATACTATTCTTTACTAAAATTACTGTAATCCCCTTTAGACATTGAAATGAGTGAATACAGGATTATATATTTACTCTCATAATAATAATTTTGAATTTTTATCACTTTTTTTAGTTCATCACAGACACTTAAGTGCATTCCTTCTTACTATTAAATATTCAAATTATGATATCCTTCTGCCTTGTCCTTTCATAGTCTTTATTTTATTATCTGACTAATGATACTGTCATCAATTTTATTTATTTTTATGCTTTATTTCTTTTCACATATGTGTATGTATTTGTACATATGTATATGTATGTGATATACAGCATCTTAAAATTTTTTTAAATAACAGTAAAAATGGTAACCATTGAATGATTATTCTCTAAATCACTCTACAGTAATTCTATCATTTAATTTTTAAAGTTGCCTAAAAACTTTGGTTTCATTACTTTGAATTTACAGATGAAAAAATTAAAATTAATTGAGTTTTGTTATAAAGACAGAACTAGAATTTGTATCCATGTCTGAGTACCTGTTTTTTCACACATTGGTAGACATGAGTATGAAATCATGACTTTATGCTGCATTGAAGTGAGGGAGAAAAAGTATTTTCTTTTGTTGTTAGCCTTTTTATGGTAGGTGTGCCATTCACATTTTTGAAGGCTTATGAGTACATCAGTAAAAAAATAAAATTCTGTTTGAGCTGATATAAAATTATTTTGTATTCCAGTGTTTTACATTGATATGGTAATTGCACTATATTGAACTTAACAATAAGAATGCAAAAATTAACAGCAGGCTTGACACTGAAATTTACTTTTTATTATATGAGTAAAAACTGTTTAAGAAACTATATAAGTAGAAAACATGAATTTATTAATAGCTTTTTATTTTCTTTCCACCAGCTTTCCACTGTATATTTTCTTTCTTTCATGGCCTCTCAAATACTGAATATTGCTGTATGTAAAAGGAAACTAGTAAGCTTTCTCCAAAGCAAAACAATCTTCAAATAAATTTTTATGATCCATACCATTCCTACGCTGTGGGAAAACATTTTATCTATAACCACACAGACACAAACACATAACATATTCCTATAAAATGTGTATGTTTCATTTCCTTTTATTTCTTATAATCATTCTTTCAGAGAGATTGAACTAACATCGATTTAAATCATGGCTGTTATTATTTCAATTCCATATGTGCTGATCAGCTGTGCCAAAGCCAGGTGAAGGGGCAGAAGGCAGTGTACACACCCTGTATACTCTTTTAACATTTTATATGCTATTTGACTTTGAGTATTACAGATCTTATACCACCTTAAAAAATAGAATGGGGATAAAATATGCAAAAGAAGAAATCTTTAAACTTAATCCAGGATTCTAGTGAGTAGCTTTTTAGAGTTAGGGAATGAAATCTGCTTTTTTTTTACTTTAAGTTGAAGACAACCCTTAATGAGTGACTTTCTGCTAGGCTCTGTTGAAATGAGACACATTCCTTTCTAGGTCACTAAGTTAATCAAGTCCAGGATTTATCTCCATTGTCATTCTTATCAGTCATAAATTAATTTGCATTGGGAATTTTTTTTGTTTGTTTGTTTTTGTTTTGTTTTTTTGTTTTGTTTTTTTTTTTTTTAGATTTTAGAAATATTTTTTTTGTGCTGAGTAATCCTCTTTTAAGTCTGCGAAACTAAATTTTTAATAAGCTATGCTTCTATTCTCTAACTAGAAGAGAAAGAACAGTCTGGAGTATAAAACATCATTGCCTTTCACTAATGAACAAGGGAGAAAAATGAGAGAAATGGCATTCATTTAGTAGCTGCTGTGTGCCAGACACTGTTAAGCACCTTCAATACATCATTTCAATTACTTCTCATCTAAGCCAGTCATCTGGATATTGTTCCAATTTTACTGATGAAGAAATTGAGGCCTAATGGATGTGGTTATTCTTATGTATAGTTTTATAACTTAAAAGTGTTAGAGACATGATCAGAACACAGTTTTTCATGACTTCAAAGTTATCCTTTTTCAGCGTTTTCTATACTATCTTTCTGACTTTTAAGTTTTTCTCTAAATTATAATGTTTCCCAACAACCTCAAATCTAATTCCTAAAAGTGACCACTTCTATCAGTCATGTTTTAATACCACTTATATTTACTATATATAAGAAAATAAGATCTTACTCTATCTACTGCTCTGCAACTAGATGTTTGCAGCTAAAATCTATTTTGGAAATGTATGCTAGTAAGTATACTCCCACATCATTCCTCTTAGTAGTTACATATGGATGTAACATCACTTATTTGCCAATTTTAAAAAATGAAGTTTATAAATTTTTAAGATGAAGTGATAACTAGATATGTATGCCTCTAGGATATTATATTAATAAGATGAAGGTGTATAATTAATTCATTCTTCATAGCAGCAACATCTAAATTTGCCAAATTAAAGGTTTAAGGCTGTAAGTCTTTTTAAATTCTGAGAACCTGTTTTTTGATTGCTTGTATGCATCAGTCCTCCCTAGATTTGTAGGTGGAAATTTGCCCTTTCTTATTTTCTTTATTTTCTGGAGATTCTTTACTTCTTTTGCTGGATTTATAGTTTATGTACTTTGTAGAAGAGTTTAGCCTTTTATCATTCTCTGTATTTTAGTGATTGATAATTTTGTAACACGTAGCAAAACACAAAACCTCCTTTGGGCTAATTTTAATAATTGGATGTCTTACCATTTTTCATCCTTGTTTGTTTAAAATGAATGTTTAGAGAGACTCCAGTCTCCTTTTTATAGGTAATAAAATAAATATGTCAATCCTAATATTGTTCAATTAGCATCAATAAGGACCAGAACTAACAGCCATGGTACATTTTCTGTATCGGTTATTACCTCTACAAAATATTGACCTGCAAAAATGTGTGTGTATAATATGGACTTGAGTTATAACCCAGGTTGCTTTTTTTGTTATAGTGACCCTTCATATTTTAGGAGGGAATTGTGATTTTTGTTCCAGCAGAGGTGACAAACATTTACTGACCCAGTCTTGCCTAGTCGTTACTGTGACATTTTTCAGGATGGGCAAGTGGACTAGTCTGTTGTCTGGCTGTTTCCTGCCCTTTTAGAAGAATACTGCAAGTAGTAACTGTGGGAAAGTGGAGGAACATTTTAGGACAACTAAATCTACTGAGAGAAATAATAATATTTAATCTCTGTCTTGAACAAGAGTAGAGGTTTTCTGTGTCATCCTATAAGTATGTATAATGTAAATTTATTAAACAGGGTAAATTTTTTTTTATAAAATAAAATATAATTTTAATAAATAAAATACTATTTTTAAAAACATAATCAAAATTAGACTGCAATTAATTATCTCAAAATACGTATTCTATCACTTTTTAAAAATAAACAGTAAAAGAAACACATCCTAAGTAACATGAGAAACAGTGTATTGAGTAAAACATGTTACAATGCTCCCAAAAGTTTTTATCAGTTTCAGTAGGCAGTTATATTTTTAATCCTGTGCTCTTGTCTTGGCTGAGGTTTCTCCATACTTTTTGTAATGACATATTTCAAAAACTTAAATTGTAAATTTTATTTCTTAATGTTTTTACTCACAATATCAAAGATCTTTGAATTCTAGCTTTTATGGTGGTGGTGGTGTTTTATTTTCTTTAAATATATTTTCTGGGTTCTTTTACTTTCTTTTTGTTGACTACCAAATAACTAAATGAGTAAATAATAATAACTTGACAGAGTTCTTTATAAACAGAAGAGGACAATTTGACTTTCCAACTGCAAGGTGACAATTAGAGTGTGTCCTTCACCTTAACCATAGTACACAAAAATTGAAATCACTTTGAAAATAATGAAAATGAATATGGTTTCTATATTATTAAACAAAGCAGTAGTGAGCTGACACTGTTCATGCTTATTCTGAGCAATGAATGATTAATAATTTTAGGAAGGATATCTTTTGAATATGCTTTTTTATTGTCTGAACAAAAATAAAAAGAAATAATGAAAAATAGTAAGGAATCAAGGAAATGACAGAGATTTAAGTAAGTAATCTATCACTCATACTCGACCTCAGTTAATGTGATTCTTGGGGCAAAATTTAATTTTTTTTTCTACTTACTTGGCAATTTATAAATGTTAGGAATAAAAGTTCTAGCTTATGGAGACATTTTCTATGTGAGAAAGGATAGAAATCTTAACAAATTATTAATTGTTCACTAGAAAGTGGAAATTACTCTTTCTGGGGGGATCATATTCCAAGAATAATTGCTATCTCCAAATAGCACAAATGGGACAAGAAAAGTTAATAAAGGTACACCATGAATATAAATCCTATATGTTTATTCTGACTCCTAAATCATAAAATATTGCTAAATATATGTATATTATTTTCTAAATTGAAAAATTACTAGATCGCCAAAATTCCTATGCCATTAATTGCTATATGAAAGCACATCTGATATGCAATAACCTTATCAGCATCCTCAGTTTTGATAATATATCCCAAGTAGTAAAGGTTCTGCAATTTGGAATCAAAATTCCTTACAGACTAGTATTTGTTTGCAGGAGGGCTTAAAGTATTATTGAGTAATATTTTCAAAATAAATAACTTTTTAAGGTCACTTTAATAATGTTTAAAAACAAAATTTGATTAAAAAATATATTAAGTCAAAAGATGAAAAAGTAATTGGATTAAGTGTTTATTGTTAACAATTTTTTCTGACATAGTTTCCATGTACATATTCAAAAGGAAAGTATTTAATACCCTTTAAAAGAACTGGAAAAAAAATCTATCAGAAAAAACATAGCTTATTTTCTGTATTTTGGCAAGTATTCAAAGAGTGACTTATAGTGTAGATAATTTTATCAGAATATTGAGAAGTTTTTTTAAAGATACCAAGATAATGCACGGAGTACAAAGCATCATAATTAAAATGGGGAAATTTTTCATACTATTTCATAAAATTTTGAATTATAGAATTTTAATATTACTTTTACATGTATTTTTTACCCAGTCTGAATATTAAAGATACATATTATTGTTGAAACCAACATGGAAGTTTCTTCGGATCGATTCGTTAAATAAAGCAGAGTTCAGCAAGGAATGATCATCATTATGAACTAAGCCTGTTTCAACATATTTTGTATGTTTTTTGCTTTCTTGCTACAGTGACAGAGTTGAATAATTGTGACAGAACACATCTCTCCTACATGACCTAAAATATTTACATCTGAACTTTTTAGAAAAACTCATGCTGACCTCTGAAATATTAATGACTACATGCTATACATAAATCATCAGCCATATTATGGTGTATATTTTAAAAATCACTTTGTAGAAAAGTATCTGGACACCTACAAGCTCACCTAAGATTTTCTCTATGTATGTTTCCCTGACCTACAACATTTATATTTCTGTCGTAATTATAACATCTTTATCCCCCTGTAAGAACAGGTTTCATATAACTGCTATTAATAGAATAATTAATGCTTTAATCAATTACTGAGCATTTACTATAGGCATAAAAGTGTGTTAAATACTAATGATACAAAAGTGAATAATGTTCACAATCCAGAGGGCAGGTCATTGATAATATAAATCAATCCATGCTGCTATACCCTGAATAGTGTCTGCCCCCCATTCCCCCAAACCAGTATGTTGAAACAAATCAGTTTCAACATATTTGACTCTTTGGAGTTAAGTAAGTGAGTTTAACCTTAACTTATTTAAGGTTAAATTAGATCATAGGGGCAGGGTTGTAATACAATAGGATTAGTAGCCTTATAAGAAGAGAAGGGGAAAGACTCATTCTCTCTCTCTCTCTCTCCCTCTCTCTCTCTTTTTCTCTCTCTCTCTCTCATAAGAAGAGAAAGAGAATGGGGTGCTCTCTCTCCTATCTCTCTCTTTATCACACACACACACACACACACACACACACACACACACACACACTCACACACACACCATATGAGAACACAGAAAGAAGACAACTGCCTGCAAACCAGATAGAGAGCCCTCACCAGAAACCAAGCCTGCTGGGCCTTGATCTGGGACTTTTAGCTTTCAGAACTATAATAAACAAATACATGTTATTTAAGCTTCCCTGTCTGTGGCATTTTGTTATGGCAGCCTGAGCTGACTAAACTGTATATGTTGTACGCCCAAGACAAAATGGAGTTAGGCTGGAAGGAACCACAACTATTCAGGACTCTCAGTTGCAAGAAGTTCAACCCTAACTAAAAATGCCTTAGAGAGAAGGAAATCACTCTTTTAATGGAAAAGTCCAGGGTTGACCTAGCTTTGGATATCTCTTCATCTAAGTGCTCAAGTGATTTAATCAGAAACCTGTCTTCCTCCAATTCTTTTGTCATTTGTATTGGGCTTCATTTTTAGGTGAACATATTGTCCCTCAGCACCACCAGATTTATTTGATTAATCTTTCAAACGGAGTTTTAAGATAACCAGCAAACTTTTTTTCCATTGCGTTTAGCAAAAACTCCAGACTTGGGTATCATTCGCCTCTCTTAGAGGCGAATGATATTGGATACCTATCCCTAAACCAATTGGATGATGGACATGAAGTGGGTGGACATGGTTCACATACCCGCACAGATTCAGAATATGAATAAATGACCCCCCCCCCCCAGAGAAAAATCCAGATGTTCTTGTAGTAGTAAATACTAGGTGGGCAAATAGATGTCGCTATATTCAATTAGCTCAAAAATCTGTTGTTCTCAAGAAACTTCGATAGTATACTAGTTCCATATATTTAGGATTTCCTCCAGTGACTTTTTTAATACTTTGGGCTAAAAAGAATGTGACTTTTGACTTAGGCAGCATACATGGGAAAATTACTCTATGGGAGAGGATTAGACTAATTTTTTGGTAAAATTTTGAATTTCTCATATTATGTACCTCCTGGTAGTTAATTCAGAAATTTGAAACTTCCAACAAATCTTTTGGTTTTTAAAATATCCCTGAACCTGGAAACCATCATTCTCAGCAAACTGACACAAGAGCAGAAAATCAAACACCGCATATTCTCACTCATAGGCGGGTGTTGAACAATGAGAACACATGGACACAGGGAGGGGAGCACTACACACTGGGGTCCGTTGGGGGGGAATGGGGGAGGGACGGGGGGGTGGGGAGGTGGGAAGAGATAGCATGGGGAGAAATG
Organism: Saimiri boliviensis; assembly: GCF_048565385.1. NCBI lineage: Eukaryota > Metazoa > Chordata > Mammalia > Primates > Cebidae > Saimiri > Saimiri boliviensis. Next base: position 56,790,669 of record NC_133451.1, read on the forward strand.
ACAGATACAGGTGAGGGGACGGAAGGCAGAAAACCACACTGCCATGTGTGTACCTATGCAACAATCTTGCATGTTCTTCACATGTACCCCCAAACCTAAAATGCAATTAAAAAAAAAGAGAGAGAGAAAAAAAAATCCCTGATTATGGAAATATCATAATTTATACTGAATGTGACTTTTTCATTAAAAATTTATATTTGAATTTTCTCTTAACATTAAAAATTTTCAAAATTCATATCAAATTTGGGTATGTGTACAAATATAGCATGATTTTAATATTAAGTTTGATTTTTTTACTCATGTGATTTTAAACATTTCTAGATGAATATATAAAATTGTTTTTTTCTGCATATTACCAACTTATTTTTATTGATGGATGTCACAAACTTCAATCAATACTTTAAAAAATACTATTCTGCATGCATTTAACAAATCTGACAAAAGAACAGTATCTAGTTTACTTGCAATGTAACCATGATATTATAACCAAACAGTCAATTAACATATATTTAAAACCGTTAGGTACAGGTAACAATGAAAAACTTCAGTGTATTAATCTGATGGCATCCAAACACTATGCACATGTTCATGTAACACTACTAGTAATTACCCTGAAGCACAGGCAAATGTAGATGGAGGACTCTCCCTAAGAAGCAAGTTTAAGGGATTAAATATCATCATCATCATCACTACTGAGAATAAAGCTGCTGCCAGTGGATAGGGGCCCTTCTTCAACATTCCCAAAACCACCCGAAGTCCCCTTCTCGTCAGAATAGTCAAACAACTTCTCATCAGAATCTTCCTCCTCATCAAACAACGTCTCGTTGGAATCATCATCTTCGAACAGCTTTTCATCAGCATCTTCATCTTCCTTTCCACTTGCATCTTCATTTTCCTTGTCGTCTGACTCTTCGAACAGCTTTTCATCCACATCACCTTCTTCCTCCATTTTATCAGCAGCTTCAAGCCCCTTTTCATCTGCGATTTCATTCTCTCATTGGACTCACCACTAAATTCTTTTTCATATGTATCCTCTTCTTCCTCTTCTATTCTATAGGAACTTTAAATTAAATATTAAAAGGATGTTAAGACTTCTGTAATTTTTAGAAATATATTCCATTTCATGTTCTATTATTTTCTAAAATAAAAATAATTATGAATATGTATTACATAGTAATAATACTTGAGTCTACTTTTAAAGAAACTAGGTCAGGTGCAGTGGCTCATGCCTGTAATCCCAGCACTTTGGCAGGCCATGGCAGGTGGATTATAAGGTCAGGAGTTCAAGACCACTCTGGCCAACATGGTGAAACCCTGTCTCTACTAAAAATACAAAAATTAGACAGGTGTGGTGGTGGGTGCCTGTAATCCCAGCTACTTGGGGGCCTAAGACAAGAGAATTGCCTGAACCTGGGCAGCAGAGGTTGCAGTGAGCCCAGATTATGATATTGCATTCCAGCCTGGGAGACAGAACCAGACTCCATCTCAAAAAAAAAAAAAAAAAAAAAAAAAGAAACTTTATTTATTTATTTTTTTTGTCAACCTTTGTCTTTTTATTTTATTTTACTTTACGTTCTGGGGTGCATGTGCAGATCTTGCAGGATTATTACAAAAGTATATATATATGCCATGGTGGTTTGCTGCCCCCTGCCACCTGCATTCCAATCTCCCCACCCCATGCTATCCCTCCCCTAACCCCCAAACCCACAATAGACAGACCCCAGTGTGTGATGTTCCCCTTGCTGTGTCCATATGTTCTCATTGTTCAACATCCACTTATGTGAGAATGTGTGGTGTTTGGTTTTCTGTTCTTGTGTCAATTTGCTGAGAATGATGGTTTCTAACTTCTTCCATGTCCCTGCAAAGGACATGAACTCGTCCATTTTTATGGCTGCATAGTATTTCATGGTGTATATGTGCCACATTTTCTTTATCCAGTCTATTCTTGATGGGCATTTGGGTTGGTTCCAGGTCTTTGCTATTGTAAACAGTGCCCATTGAATGTATATGTGCATGTGTCTTTATAATAGAACATAATCCTTTGGGTATATACTCAGTAATGGGGTTGCTGGGTCAAATGGTATTTCTAGTTCCAGATCCTTGAGGAATCGCCACACTATGTTCAACAATGGTTGCACTAATTTACACTCCCACCAATAGTGTAAAAGCTTTCCCATTTCTCCCCATCCTCTCCAGCATCTGTTGTCTCCAGATTTTTTAATGATCACCATTTTAACTGGCATGAGATAGTATGTCAATGTGGTTTTGATTTTCAGTTCTCTAATGACCAGTGATGATGAGCATTTTTTCATATGTTTGTTGGCCACATAAATGTCTTCTGTTGGAAAGTGTCTGTTCATATCCTTTTCCTACTTTTTGATGAGGTTGTTTGTTTTCTGTCTTGTAAATTTGTTTTAGTTCTTTGTAGATTCTTGATATTAGCCCTTTGTCAGATGGGTAGCTTGAAAAGAACAAAGCTGGAGGCATCATGCTGACTGACTTTAAGCTATACTACAAGGCTACAATAATTAAAACAGCATAATACTGGTACCAAAACAGAGATGTAGACCAGTGGAACAGAACAGAGGCCTCAGAAGTATCACCATACATCTACAACCATGTGATCTTTGCCAAACTGGACAAAAACAAACAATGGGGAAAGGATTCCCTGTTTAATAAATGATGTTGAGAAAACTGGCTAGTCATGTGCAGAAAGCTGAAACTGGACACATTCCTTACACGTTATACAAAAATTAACTCTAGATGGATTAAAGATTTAAACATAAGACCTAACACCCTAAAAACCCTATAAGAAAACCTAGGCAATACTATTCAGGTCCTAGGCATAGGCAAGGACTTCATGACTAAAACACCAAAAGCAATGGCAACAAAAGCCAAAATAAACAAATGGTATCTAACTAAACTTAAGAGCTTCTGCATAGCAAAAGAAACAAACAGTCATTAGTGTTAAGTGACAACCAACAGAATAATAAATTTTATTCTTTAGCTCACATCTGTAAGTATATAGAAAGAAATGAAAAGGAAACAGTGTTTTGAGGAAATATTATCTAAGACTTGCAATTTTTCTTAATGAGTTGTCTTTTCATTATTATTATTTTATGTGTGACTCTTATTATCAGCTGCATTGAAGTATAATAACATTGTCTTCTTTGTGGCCAGCAGTGTATTCACACGTACTATATGACTTTGCCTTTATAGGGTTCATACGACAACCTCTCAAGTGTGGATACAATTACTATCTCCACTAGGTAGATTAGTTTGAAGACTAGAGGAGGTTAAGTAACTTGTATAAGCTATAAGAGCTGACAAGTGACTAAAGATTCATCTTCAAGTTCGCCTAATTTCTAAGAGAATATTTTTAACTGATACATGCCTGGCTCTCTACCACTGTGATGCAATTTGAAACTCATACATTCAAAAAACACTTTAATAAAAGCAAAAGTATATAAATTTTTCGTCAGCAAAGTATTATTTTCTTTAGTAGTAACATGTTTTCTCATGCTAACCCATATGCTATTAGTATGAACTACAATAAATTAAATTAAACAATTCATACTTTCTGGAAAAAACAAAAATACATTTACATTTGGAAAAAAAAATAACCTAAAGTTTGAGTTATTTTTATTTGAGTGTCTGTTTTGCTTGTTTAGCATTTTGGGTCAAGATGGGTTGTGGTCAGTAGCAAGCAAGGTCTTTATTTTTCTCTTAATTGTTAAATTCATTCAAAAAGTTTTCTAATTAGTAATTTCCATCTGGTGAGTGCTATGGGAAATTGTGATATAAAATGACAAACTATACTTTCACATGAATGAAGTTCCCAAATAAGATTTATTTTAGTTCTTAGGGAACTCCAAATGGACTGTTAACTTGAATTTAATTCAAATGAAACAAATCAAATGTTTATATTTTTAAATTTTGACTAAAAACATATTTTTCTTTAAATTCCTGATATTCTAGATATATTTGGAATGTGGTTACTCAATGATATTAAAAAAAAAAAATACCTGTTTCTTTGTCAATGTTGAGATTCAGAATTGGTGGTTGACTTAGTTACGTCTGTGATGTTTTCCCCAGTGGCGTGCAATGCATTTTCTTAATCACAGTTTTTTCATGTTGAAGTAAAGCATTAGATGCTTACTTTGTTGCCAAAAGGGCAATAAAATGAAAAGGTAATGTTCTGATGAGGCATACTTTTCATCTTTCAGTAGATAATCACACGTATTTTATGAATGTTCCTCAATGCTATTTTTTGGTACTATCACTTATATGTGTAACTGTAACACAGGATTTTAAAATGTCTTTTAAAAAATTAATATGACTCAATTTATGATGTCTATATGATGCAAAACATATGAGTGACCATTCATTGGGTGAAATAATGTGCAATAAAGGTACTTTTTCTTGGTTGAAATATGCAAAAGTCACATTCTATGAGGCTTTTTTTTAATTGTTGCATGCGATGGCCTCAAGAAGTCCTTGAAGATTAGGGCAGATATTTATTGAGACCAATGTTCCTTAGTTTTGGAATCCCAACTTCAAAACCACAGATAAAAAATGACTATATAGATGAGTTATTTGGTTTCAGGGTAAAATGAAAGTCAAGGAAACATTTTACCAAAAGTATTTGAAAGGTATGCCAAAGGTTTTATTTTGTTTTGTTTTTTACAAAAGATATTTGTGTAAATTCTGGCAAGTTGAGATTTAACAGTTGTATGCTACATTCTAAGACTGGGTCACAACTGACGGAAAGGAAATCCAAGGTAGAATTTAGGGAGTTATAATAAAATAATGAATTTTCTAGCTTTAACCACATCCTCACTCAGTGTATACCATCATGCTTGCTAGTTGACTAATTATTCAGGTCCATTTAAACATTTTAGATGTCCATTTAAACATTTTAGATGTTCATTTGGACATTTCAGCTGCTTAATTTTTCTGTTTTGCTATTTTCTCTCTCTGCTAAACTCCTGCTGCATTTCTAAGTTGGCATGCTCTTAATGGCAGTTTCCCAGTATTCCTTTTCCCCTTGCAAAAGCACCAAACACATTCTTCAGTTTGCACACTCTTGCCAAATGTCTATTATTTTGATAGTTTTTATTTGCAAGCATGTGTTTATTTATCAAGTGGATTAAAATGCTTGAAATACAGTAGCCAATGAAAAACATGTGTTTCCCCCCTTCTGCTCTTCTATTTGTACTTCACTCTTAGAGTTCTCCATTTTCCCCATCATTTTTATGTAACTTGCTTCCAACTGAGAAGCCTTAAGAGTGGCTTTCCCTTAAGCTGACACAGGTATTGCTCTATAATTAGACTATAGGAAATGACACAGAAGGAAACAGCCATCTTCTTTTAAACCTAAAGGGACTGTCTGTCATCTCTGCAGCACACTCAAACTTCATATCCCCCAAGAGCTACAATCTGCAGACATTCATATATGTCTTAGGTAAATAAATGTTTATTTATCTTTGCACATGTTTAAAATGTATTGCCAATCAATGGTAACTCAATATCTGAGATTATGGAAATGTTATTCACATAGATAATTATTCTCTCTATAGATTCAAGTTTTTTTTTTTTTTAATGTGGTATGAAACTTCTGATTTAACACCAAGAACCAATAAAGAAAGTTGTCTTTTTAATACTATATTGAACCAACTACAGTTACTTGAACCATTTTTCAAGTTTTATTTTTGAGACAGTCAAGGCCTTCTGAATAATTTTGAAAATGTCTCTTTACTTTGGAGAAAAAAGCAAACAACAACAAAAACTTCAAATGTTATAAATGTATGCATATTGCATTGGAAAGGACTAAACACTTCAGACATATCTGTTAGAAAACCAGAAGATGGCCTGTTATTTCTTTTGACATTGGAAATTGAGGTTTAGACTAAATCCTTTGAGAATAGCAGTCAACATTGGAAAGGAAGACAGGAGTCTGCTTAGCGGGGTGCTGCCTCTGTCTGCCCACATGGCATGTTCTAGCATGGTGTTGCAGAGGATCAATGCTTGATGAAAGACACTCGAGGTTTGCTAGCAGCCATTCAGTGCTCTTACTGTGTGCAAGTCAATACACAACCAGTACTTCATTTGTCATTTTCCTAAGGTTGGTCCACCGTACTTCATGCTTCCTTTTGTATTCTTTGTCTTCGTGGGTTGCCCCACCATCCGTTCATATTCCAAAGCTGGAGTCTACCTTCTTTCCTCCCTCCTTTTAACCTCTGACATTTCAACTAATTATTTAGACTTGCCAATTTTCCACCTTACATATTTCTTGACTTGACTTATTTTTCCATCTCCACTATGATATCTTTATGCCTTCAGATCTGTCCTTTACTTTACTCATTCATTTTCTAAAAAAAAAAAAAAAAAAAAAAAAAAAAAAGACAGGCTTACCTGGATCAAAAGCAGTGAGACCGTATTATTCCTTGCTTATAAAATATTCTATGATTTCATGTAATCAGCTATATCAGTCCAGGCTCATGTAATTATTAGCTGGATAGCCTTTATATAACTAACATAATTTCTCAAAGCCTTAGTTGTTTTCACTGAAATGACTCTACTAGAGCCATTGTGAAGATTACATGTGATAAGGTAAAGAAAACACATTGCATAATGTTGGACACAGTGAAAGCGATCAACATGTGTTAGCTACTATTATTTATTAACGTGTTATATAAAATCTCTATATTTGAGCCTTGCTTACCTCTCAACCTTTTTGCATCTCAGCCTGTGCCTTCTAATCTAAGAGCACCGATGACCTCCAGATCACTATAATACCATCCCGTGTCAATTCCCTTTCTCTTTTGAGAGTAGTCTCATTCATTTCACTAAGCTGATGAACACTTGTCCCTTAACAACCAATTCTGGAGTCTCCTTTTTCAGGAAGCCTGCCCTGAAAGCCCTTACTCTGCCCAGGTTAGGCATCTGGGTTGGTTTCCTGGGGCTTCTGTAACAAAGTGCCATAAACAGAAATTTACTCTGTCATGGTTCTAGTGGCTAGAGGTGCTAATGTATCAGCAAGATCATACTGTTTTAGAAGGCTCCAGGGAAGAATCATTGTTTGCCTCTTCTTAATTTTTGTTTGTGGCTATTAATACTTAGCATTCTTTGATTTGAAGCTGCGTCTTTCCAATCTCTGCCTCTATTACCATATGTCATTCTCCCTGTGTGTCTCTGTATCTGCATCCAAATTTCCCTCTTCTTATAAGTACACTGGCAAAATTGGATTGAGGGCCTACCCTATTCCAGTATGACCTCATCTTACTTAACTACATCTGCAGCAAGCTTATTTTGAAGTAACATCATAGTCTGAGGTCCTGGAGGATAGCTCTTAAACATACCTTTTTGGGGACTACAATTCAACCTGTAGTAGTGGCCCTTGTGTATTTTCTTATCATCTGTGCATAGATGCACTAAACCTATCATATACTGATAACCTGTCCAGATGCCTGTTTCCTCTAAGACATACTGAGTTCTTGAAAGCATATTCCATGTCTAAGTTATATTTGTTCACAACAGTGGATACATGGTAGTTTTTTAATACATGTCGATTAAATGAATAATCTAGGCTGGGTGTGGTTGCTCAGACCTGTAATCTCAGCACTTTGGGAGGCTGAAGCAGGCAGATCACCTGAGGAGAGGAGTTTGAGACCAGTTCTGGCACAAATGGTGAAACCATGGCTTTACTAAAAATACAAAAATAAAATAAAATTAGCTGAGCGTGATGATGGGTGCCTATAATCCCAGCTACTTGGGAGACTGAGACAGGAGAATAGCTTGAACCCAGGAAGTAGAGGTTGCAGTGAGCCAAGATTGTGCCATTGTACTCCAGTCTGGGCAAAAAGAGCAAAACTCCATCTAAAAAAAAATGAATAATCAAATTTACTATTTTAAAAACAGATCTTATGATACAAAAGATTATAAGGATAAAAATATCACATAATGTCTAATAACCTGCTTTATATTTTCCCATTATTACAGAAATAGGAAACAAAAATACCTTGAATTGAGAACAAAGAGAAGTCAGTTATTTTCCCAGGGTCTTCATTGTTCATACAGCCTTAGGGAAATTACTTAATTTCTTCATGCATATCTATAAAATATAAATGAAAGAAATGATAGCTTACATATTCACTTTCAGATATTTATATTTTGCATTTCCCATTTTGGAACCACCAGAGACTCAATTTAATCAGAAATTAGAGACTACTTATGTAGAGCCTGGTATTCATGCTAAGGACTTTGGTTTTCACTCTGGAGGAAATGGAGGGTCATGAAAATCAAGTGAAGATGACAAAAAAGAAATAAAAAAGCTGTATTGAAGCTGTTTATGAAGGGATACACAGGAGATAAGGAGGAGCCCACACAGGATGTGGGACTGATTGGATATTGGGAGAACAGAGGAGAAAGATATTCAGGGAGCACTCTTAAATGAATTTGTGGAAGACACCTTACCAAATGCCAAACACGACCCTATAGAGGCTGGAATCTAAAATTGTAGGCTTTGGTTGAATCATATTCAACCAAATATCAACCAAAGTGTGAGGCTTTTTAGTGTTTCTCTTTGTGTATGTGTACCTCAGTGAGACCTCTTTATGATACCATGTAATTATAAAATGTTTACATTTTCTCTACAGTTTCCCATGTCATATTAACTTTGATGTAAGGAGGTACAGCTCTGTTATAGTCCCTATTGTTTTACATGAATATAGTAAAAATCAGAAGGATCAAGTTGTTTGCTTGCACAGTTGTTACTTGGAAAATTGTCTTTTGATTCAGCATCTTTTTGTTAAAGAATATATGTAATTTTAATCATACATTTCTCTGACTATTCCCACATGTATTCCCATTTTTAATCATTTTTAATGAATCAATTCTTATTTAGTCATTATTTATTTGCAAGGAAATCTCCCTTAAAGCCAAAAATACTGTTTATGTGGAGATGGAGATGGTTTTCAAGTCTAGGAAGCCCGAATATGTCATACACAAATGAATGACATCGGTTACACTTGCTATATCCCTTAAGATGGTAACAGTGTTAGTTGATCTGTCTTAGAATGACTCTCATGACAACTTATGATATCTTATAATAAGGGCAGGCATTGTCACAATTATTGTATACTTCAGTGATAATCAGTATTTCTATAAATATGTCCATGCTCTTCTCTACCTTTATGCATGCATACAGCTACAATTTTTTTTAATCTTTTTATTTTCAATTTCAATATAGATTTTCTTTTCAGGTCGATGAAGTAAGAGTTGCTTCATTTTAATGGCTTTCTAACATCACATAGTAGGAATTTATTTTAATGTATTTAATCAGACTATACACTCAAATGCCTTATATCACATGAATTTAAAGTAAAACAAGTGTTCTTTAAGTCTGAAAACTATTTTTATATGTTTCCGTTTTGTTTTGTTCTTAGTTATTGTGGTACAAATTTTATAGTGTCTTAAATACTAGGTACATTTCATTAGAAAGGGGAACTTTTTTTTATTGCACTTTAGGTTCTGGGGTACATGTGCAGATCGTGCAGGATTGTTGCATAGGTACATACATGGCAATGTGCTTTGCTGACTCCATCCCCCCGTCACCTGTATCTGGCATTTCTCCCCATGTTATCCCTCCCCAACCTCCCCTTCCCTTGCTATCCCTCCCCTAGCCCCGCCACAACAGATCCTAGTGTGTGATGCTCCCCTCCCTGTGTCCATGCGTTCTCATTGTTCAACACCCGCCAGTGAGTGAGAACATGCAGTGTTTGATTTTCTGTTATTGTGTCAGTTTGCTGAGAATAATGGTTTCCAGATTCATCCATTTCCCTACAAAAGACACAAACTCATTTTTTTTTTTTTTATGGCTGCAGTGTATTCCATAGTACATCGGTGCCACATTTTTGTTGTCCAATCTATCATCAATGGGCATTTGAATGTGGTTTCTTTACCACAAACCCATCCTCTAACCCCCATCCTCTTCTTCCTTGCTAGCAAAACCCTATTTGTTCTCTCTTTTGTAGTGGCCAGGTCCTTAAGAAGTGACTGTGGCCCTTTCAGGTCCTAAGATGATCGTGTAAACATCATTCCCCTTGTGTGATTATTCTAGACATAGGTATGTTGTTATACCCATAGGTAGTGACTCATGTGGCCAGTGTTCCTTAAGGGGTAGTCTTCTGAGTGACTTATGTGTAGAATATTCTTACTCTTTAAACAGCAAAGCTGCTGGATGAGGTGGTTCATGCCTGTGATCCCAGCACTTTCGGAGGCTGAGTTGGGTGGATCACCTGAGGTCAGGAGTTTAAGATCAGCCTGGCCAACATGGTGAAACCTCGTCTCTACTAAAAATGCAAGAAATAAAAAAAAAAAAAAAAAAAAAAAATTAGAAAAAAATAGCCAGGCATGGTGGTGAGTGTCTGTAGTGCCACCACTCTGGAGGCCAAGGCAAGAGAATCTTGTGAACCCTGGAGGTGGAGGTCGCAGTGAGCCGAGATTGTGCCATTGCACAATCTAGTCTGGGAAACAGAACAAAACCCTGTCTCAAAAAAAAAAAAAAAAAAAAAAAAAAAATGGCAGAGCTTTACTTTATTTTGATACTGTGTGTTATCATCTCTAAGTAACACCTGGAAATGCAGTAACCATCTTAACCATCTTAAGACCATAAGACAAATCCAAGATAATTTAATAGAATCCAAGCCATGGGAACTCTGGTTAAATCTCTGAATTAATAAACTTCAGACCAACTTATCTTTCAATGTTTAATATAAAATGATATAATTCTTATTTTTAAGAATTTTACCTTTGCTGTTTTTTGTATAAAGCATTCTTATATAAATAGAGATGCCATCACATTTCTCTTTATTGCTTCCTGGTGATAATCATAAATGGAAGCAGATAGGACATAGATTGAGATGTGTCTCTCTAAAGTCATGGTCGGACTTACTATATCAGTGTCAGCCTGCCTAGCTTTAGTACTAAGTGATAGATAAAACATGTATGGAGAAAGGGGCCCATGAGAATTATTTATTTTCAGTCACTGGCGTTTATGAGTCCCGCTTCATGGTTTGTTATGCTATGCCATGTCTGTCACATTATTCTTATAAAGCAAGACAACTAAGATTATTTTATGTAGTATAACTTACTACTGTACTCTTCAAAAATTGGTATGTGACAGAGTTAGATGCCAGACTTCACTTCCCTCTGCTGTGTATTCTGGTTTGGGTAATCTTTAAAGAAAAAAAAAAAAAAAAAAAAAATGAAGGCTAAGTATATATTCACACACACAGACACATACATGCACACATACATAGTTATTCCTTTGCTTTTGTTTACAACTTTATGAAAAGCAAATATAAGAAGTCAAAGGCATTTTTCCTAGCTCATCTTAATTTTTTTCTTTTTAAAGGCTTTCATGTTACTTCAATATCTAGTGTTAGTAAAAGTCCCTTTTCTTTCCAATTCTCTTTCTAAATGTTTAATTCTTTTTCTTCTCTTTTCAATCGTGCATAAGTCATTTGACTTGGAAATATCACATATTGACAAGAAAAAGTCTTAACTAAATGATTCAGTATGACATTTCTTGTCCCAGCCCAGTCATGCGAAGAGGACATTTTTGTTGCTCAGAAAAGAAAAGAATGCCTTACAGCACTCTATTGAAGTATAATGAATTAAGTCTGTCCCTGACCTAAAGAAAAAAAAGAGTAGAATAACGTAAGTAGTTCAGTAAAATGCATTCAGCTGGTAATATCCTCACTAACTCACAGTGAAATGGACATTGTCTTAACTTCAGAGAAATATATTAGTATATTGTATAACATATGTGATATGTAAGGTGCATATAAAATATTGTTCCAATATATTAGATCAAAATAAGCAATATTGTTATTTGCTACACTTTCAGATAATGAATTCAGGCACATACTCCAACACATTTGGTTAAGCATAGATACAAGAATGTTCAGCTCTAAAATGCTGCCACAAGTAAATAGTAATAAATGATTACAGATGCCATTCCAATTATTTTTAAATGCAAACCTTTTACCATTTTATCTGGCCATTGATAAAGCATTTAACTACTGAAAGAGTACAGCTTAGAAATTGCTGGTACAAAAACAAGGACTGAAATGCTTTTCAAAGCAATTTATGTAAACTTGTTAATTTTGAAAGCACATTTCCATTTATTTTGTATGCATCTTTCTATGAATTTTATTCATGTGTCTGACATGGCTAATCATTTTATTTTTGGAATGAGCTCTGTGAAATATTCTATGGATGTTGACTGATGACTATGATAAGTTGTTTTATCAAATATTGTCCAGAGATGTGTGGAATAGTGGGAAATTGGACTTCTTTGCAAGATTATCACATTTTCAAACATATTTCTATGTTTTCAGAATATTATTAAGTCAATTTTATATATTCCTAGTAAGACTTTAAGGTTCATACATTTATAAATATACATTTATAGTAAGAAAATCAAAAGAGGTTATTATTTTTTAAATTGCCACTGAAAATTTTTAGGGCACAAGCAAATAAGATCTTCTAGTACAGTAGAGAATTCATAAATTGTATTTTGTCAGAATAAAATGATTTATTTCAGTCCATTAACATGAGTCATTTTTCATTTGTTTATAGAAAAATGTAGTAATACTGAAACATAATTTAATATAAATGAGTGGATTTGGTTAAAAATTTCTTAATGTTTGATATTTCACATTTTATGAGATTTTATGTAAGTCCAAATTGAAAATACATTCCAATTTCCATAAAATTCTTTAAAAGTTTACCTTTATGGGTTAGCTAAAATGAAGCTCAGTTTCCCTCATCTACAGCAATGCACTTTGTATGCTGAGAATTCCATTGTGATAAAAGCAAAACAAACAAACGTAATTTTAACCAAATTAAAGTCAAAATGTTTATTTGTACTGGAGGATAATATGTATAAATGGGAGTTTACACTCCTTTTAAGAAAAATAAGTACACATTACAGGAATAATGAACACTTTAGTCATGCTCCATGGCAATGATAGGCATCTTACTGTCAGCCTTCAAGGTGCCCACCCCAAGAGACACTGTTTTCAGTATGTCTTTTTACTTACTTGTCATAGGATGAATAATGACCCCCACCTCACCCTGATATCAGAATTCTGATCTTCTCCATAACCTGTGAATGTTACCTTATATCATTAAAGGGGCTTTTCCCATATGATGAAGCTTTATACCTTTTGAGATAAGCAGATTACCTTAGATTATCAATGTGGGCCCCAAATGTAATCATATGGGTCCTTTTCAACGTGGCTTAGGATGATGAGAAAATGGAAAATGCGATGTGACTTTAGAAATGAGGAAGAAATGGTGCTGTGTTATGGGGCCACAAGCCAGAGAATGACTGCACAGCCTCTAGAGTCTCGCTAAAAGGAAAGAAACAGATTTTCCCCAGAACCTCCATATGAAACAAATCATGCCAGCATCTTAGTTTTAGAAAGAGTTAGTTTGGTCTTCTAACCTTCAGAACTATAAGAGAATTAAGTTGCATTTTTTTAAACCTTTAAGTTAGTGGTAGTCTGATATAGAAGCAACAAAAACAACAACAACAAAAAAAAAACTAATACAATATCCTAATGCAAACACCTAGGCTATTTTCTACACTCTTTCTTACTCGTCTCGTTGGTTATGTTTTCACTTGCTGGTTTCAAATTATATTTCTTTAAAGTAAAGGAATGTTAGTGAAGTAACATATAAAAGGATATAGGAAATGAAAGAATTGGAGCTAGAGAATTGCTTTATGAATCACAGATCTTCATTTAAATACACCGGCACAATGTCCTCTGAAAGATCATATAGTACTTTTAGTTTATGATTTAGAAACAATTTTCTCAAAAAAAAAAAAAAAAAAAAATGGAGGCCTGGCACAGTGGCTCATGCCTCTAATTCTAACACCTTGAGAGGCCAAGGGGGAGAATCGCTTGAGCCCAGGAGTTTGAGACCAGCCTGGGAAACACAGTAAGACTTCTTCAAAAAGTAAATACAATGAGCTGGCCTTGGTTATGTGTATCTGTGGTCCCAGCTATTCAGGAGGCGGAGGTCAGAGCAGAGCTTGAGCTGCAGAGATAGAGGGTGCAGTGAGTCGAGATCGTACTGTTGTAGCTGAGCAAGTGTAAACAGGAGCACCACGCACTGAGTTTGTTGAGAGTCCATTTTTATGCTGGCGTCCAAGAGTCAGCTAGAGCTCAAATCCCTTGGCCAAGAATCAAGGGCGGTCCACATTTTTATACCAGTTTAGGATCAGGTGGTGGTAAGCAGATTATTACAGAAGCGGAAGAAGCGGGTTAGGGGAGAAGGGGGACCTAACAAAAAGTTCTGCTTAAAATTGTTTTTTCACTCAGGATGTGGGGTAGCAGTGTGGGGTAGCAGTTACCCGGTTACAGATACAGCATGTACAGGGCTGGTGGGCCCTGTTTCTCAGAAAATTGGTTACAAAGGTGCCAGGCGTCTCAGACCACAAGTTTTTGGAACAGAATGCCCTACATAATTCAGGATGGACAAACATAGCTCAGGGTGGGCAAAATGGAGTTGGCAGGATTGTTTAAAATGTATTCATTATAGCCAAGCTCAAGCTAGGGTATATCAATACCACTGCACTCCAGCCTGTCCAGACTGGACTACAGAGTGAGTCTCTGTCACAAAAGTTTTTTTTTTTTTCTTTTTTAAAGCCAGATTAGGAGCCCTATTACTTATATAACTCTTCTTAAATTGCCCTTTAAACTGTCAATGGACAGCATCATTAAACTTTTTAATAAATGCTGAATGTATGGCTATAATATATATATGGAAGGATTTCTTTTATTTTTATCACGTTTAATATTTTTATTTCTTAGTCATTTAGTTCTCTTTTTATTTGAAATCAAAGTTGATGTTTTTATGACCTATGTGTTTGTTTTCTGCAATTAGATAGTTGTCTCATCTTTTTTGGTCTTCTAATTTCAGAATGAATGTCATATCAGCAGGTCTCAGGATGACAGACAGTAGAAAATAAGGAAACTATGATCTTGAGGAGGAAAAAAAGAGACTTGTCCTGTTGATTGACACAGAGCAAAATACTGTTGATATTCTTGCATTTATTTATGTGTTCTTCCATTGCTACATTTTATCCTGAGAACTAAAAACTCATAGCTACTGTGATAACCTAACCTATTTTGAGATTTTTTAACATTGTTATAATATGATGTGGCTTTTTAAATCACAAGAAATTTCTAAAACATTTTTTCTCTTGGAGAATAATTCCATTTTCCTATATGAATCATGCACTGATTCATCATATGTTATATGCTATGAACTTCTTGAGTATACTAAGTGGATGTGTGTTTTTGTATAACACATGCTTTTGTATAAATGTTATATAATAAGTGCCAATATAAATTTATGTGATTAATTTTGCTAACGAAAAGACACAAAGCATACTTTTTTAAGCATTATCCTATTCTATCTTTTAAAAATCAGTGCTTTTCAGTGGAGTTTAATACATGACTGAAACTTCATTTAAAAAGTTCCTTAACATTCTGAGGAATAGCTTGTTTGTATACACTGACTATAGAATGTGATAAGCATATGTGATTGAAGGGTTTATTAACCTACAACCCCTGCGAATTACATTTGCAGTATGTAAACACCATAATATTTTACTTAAATTATTTTAACGATACTATGTTAGGTCAATAGTGCTGTACAATCAACTTAAATCATCTTTATCTATTATGTGAGAATTTTAAAAAATATACTTATGTTTAAGTCTAATTTTTATGTTTTATACACAAGTATGTTATAATCAAACATGAGATAGTGGGCTGCTAATTTTTATGGATAATGGAAGTGAAAGAAACACCATTTTTTTGCAATCTCATTACCCCTTAGTTTAGTGAGGTCCGAGTTCTTGTCCCATGACCAAGGCATGTAAACACCAGAGAGTGAGTAAGGCAGAATAGGATTTATTAAGTGACAGAAAAGCTCTCAGCAGTGAGAGGGGACGCAAAGATGGTTGCAGTAAATGGGGCTGAGTTTTGGGTCTTTTATGTGGCAGAAAAAGAGTCTTCTGTGGGTTCTGCCTTAATGGGAGGGATAAAGTTACCCCCATGGGTATTGTGTCTGTGCGTGCCCTGGGTTGACCATAGTGACTCCATCTTGATTACCCATGAGTGCCTAAATGAAACCCACAGGTGGTCTAAAATCACAATGCTAATCGCATTATAAGGAGTTCAGGGTCATGTTAGGATGTCCTAGGTCCTTATCTGCACCTATACGGGTAGCTAGAAAGTCCCTTCTGAACAAGTATCTTGGTAAAAGAGGAACATATTAACGATATTTCTTCCTGCTAGCTACATAACAGAGATGGTTCAGGTATGTTCCAACAGGCATTGTCTCTCTTCTGAGACTCTCCCTATCTGCCTAAATAACCCCTATCTACCTCCTCTCTCATTTTACTGAATTTGGCAGGAAAAAAGATATAATAAAATTATTACTATTTTAAATGTAATAAGTTTTCTGAATAGTCAATATGCATGTAAATCCAGCAGTATCGTTTTTACTATATGGTACTGTATGTTGTGGCAAATATAGGAAAGGTTTACCCAGAGATGACATTTTCATTTCACACTTAGAACTAAGTTTTCTTTTACACTGAAATCAACCATGTTGAAATGGACAAGTTAACAGTAAATGATTCTCTATCCTATTACTAATCCTGTGATTAGGGAAGAAGTGTATTTTCCATGGCAGTCATCATATGACATTCTTGAATTAAACAAATTGCTTTAAAATTAGTACTAATAACTAATAGAACTGAACATACTAACATATATTAAACTTGATCAATAGATGACAGTTATATGTAAATTGGAGGTTTATATGTGGGTTAAATTAAAATTGCATGTCTTTTTGATTGTGAAAAAGTCTGTATATAAATAAAAAGGTATGATGCCATTACTATGTTCAGAAATTTATCTTTCCAATTTCTGTATGCCAATTTGAATCGTGAGGACCTGGTTATATAATGCCTGATCTGCATCATGACTGAATGAATTCTGGGGCACTCAGATATTTCACAGATGGTATTTATTTCATCAGATTATCATAGTATTCTTGAGAACCTATCAGGTCAGGGTGAATTAAATCAGGACCCCAGAGTGACCATGAAATGTATGACTCATTCTCCCACAAGACAGCAGTATCATGATTTTCAGGTCACTGTTTTGGACTCCACTGACTATCATTTGATTACTGAGAGTCTGAAAAGCCATTTAACAACTACATTCCATTTTCAATTCTGTAAAATTGAGGGTAGCATTATTCATCTCAGAAAGAAGTGACAAATAGGTTTAAAAGTATTTTCTCCCATTCTGTAGCTTGTGTCCTCACTTGGTTAATTGTTTTATTCACTGTGCAGAAGGTTTGTAATTAGATGCACTCCAATTTCTTTATTTTTTCTTTTTCCACCTGTGCTTCTGGGGTCATATTGCCCCCAAAAATGCCCAGATCAATTTCAAGTAGGTGTTTACCTATGTCTTCTTCTAATATTTTTTATAGTTTTAGGTTTTACATGTAAATCTTTAATATATTTTGAGTTGGGTTTTGTATATGGTGTAAATTAGTGATCCAGTTTCATTCTTCTTCATGTAGGTATCCAGTTTCCCCAACATCTTTTATTGAAGGGTGACTAGTCCTTTCCTCATTGTGTATTCTTGGCATCTTTGTTGAAAATTAATTGACCATAAACGTGTGGATTAATTCCTTGGATATCTCTTCTGTACAGTTGGTCTACACATTTATTTAGCGATTGATATCCAATGTATAGCAGGAATTTAAATACCTAAATAGCAAGAAAACAACCTAATTTAAAAGTGGACTCAGTCTATCTGTAACTAAAAATGATAAATATTTCTTGAAAGAAGACAAATGGCCAACAGGTATATTAAAAAGTGCTCAACTTCACAAATCATCAAGGAAATGTGAATCAAAACCACCATGAGATATCACTGCACACCTGGTAGGATGGCTATAATCAAAAAGACAAAAGATAAGTTTTGATGAGAATGTAGAGAAAAGAGAATCCTTATATACTATTGATGGAAATGTAAATTGTTACAGCCATTATGAAAAACAGTGTGTAGGTACTTCAAAAAATTAAAAATAGAACTACCATATGATTCAGGAATTTCATTTCTGGGTATGTACATGTAAAATAAATCAATCAGTAATTAAAGAGGTATCTATAGTCTCATATTCCTTGCAGTACTAGTCACAATAATCGAGATATATGGAATTGGCCTAACTGCCAGTCAGCAGATGAATGAATAATAAGTAAATGTGGTATACATAAATATATAGTGAAATATTATTCAGCCTTGAAAATGAAAGTAACTCTGTCATTTGTGATAACATGTATGAACCTGGAGAACATTATGCTAAGCGAAATAAGTGAGACATCGAAAGAAAAATACTACTTGATATCGCTTATATGTTGAATCTAAGAAAGTCAAACTTCTAGAAGCAGAAAGTAGAATGGCAGTTGCCAGGAGCTAGAAAGATAGGAGAAATGGGGAGATGTTGATCAAAGGGTGAAAAGTTTCAGTTATGCAGGAAGAGTCAATTCTGGAAATCTACCGTACAGTCAGATAACCACAGTTAACAATACTGTATTGTATACTAGAAATTTTCTGTGAGAGTAAATCTTAAATTTTCTCACCACACAACACAGAAAAAACTGTGAGATGATGGATATGTTACTTAGCTTTATTGTGGTCATCATTTTCCAGTGTATACATATATCAAAACACCAGGTATGAGGGATACTAAAAAGCATGTTTTTAATTTATTGTTCCAATGTTTACATTAAAAATAAATGATGAAACTTTTAGGCATTTGAGAACATTAGATTACTTTTTCTCACTTTTTTATCTATAGTATTTTAGAATGTATTTTAAAAATTTTGAAATAACTATAAAGGGAGTCTTTGTGGACTGAATTGTTTACAACTCTTTAATTATATCTTAATATATTTTAACTTACAGTAGCTGAAGTCATTTAAAAAAAGAAAGCCAAGTAAAGGACAGATCCTTTAAACTCTTGTTTTCAAAATATAGCTAGTCTTCAAACAATCTATATTATAATGTGTCCCACATAAAAATAGTATTCCAGAGATTGAATCTACCTTTTTTCTTTTTATTTTTAATAATTATAATTTATAAAGAATATTTCATATTAACATAGTAATAGAATCATAAATTATTTTGAAAGGTGAATGTTACAAATTATATAGAAGAATATTATAAAATATATAGAACAATGATGATAATGACTATAAATATAGACATAACATTTTTTGTTTTATATACTACTTAACAGATACTATCTCATTAATTAGAAGGCTTTCTTGACTCATCTTTGGTTAATATTAAAAAAGCAATTTGGAACTCACAATGGTAACTAATATTTACAACAGATAGTTGCTTTTACAATTTTCTTACATATAGACTAATAATTAGTATTTTACAACTTGATAATATGTATGTGAATTGGTTGATGCACGTTTAGATAGATAGATAGATATGTATAGACTCCAGATTATGTTTTCTAATCTAATCTATATAAGCATAACCATTTGAAATCCCAATTGATTCAACATGACTTTGCAATATATATTTCCATAATTACAAATTTTAATAAATGCTCTAGTAAGAAATGAGTAAATGCTCTAGTAAAAAATGAGTAGTAAGCTGATCTGTTTATAACATACATTGATTATTTAAATAAAAGGTTGGCAGTTGCCTGTTTATGTTTGAAAATTACAAGAGTAGATATTGCTTCTAAATATATTTTTTTAAATTAGAGCTGTAGTAATTTACAAGGTTAATAATGGGAAATAAAATGACTGTAGACCAAGATAGTAAAAAAAGGAGATATGTATGTATGTATATATATTTTTTTCACACATCAGATTTAATATTGTATTTACTGAATATATATATTAAATTTTATAGTGCCACTTTTCAATTATGTCTACTTTGAATGTGTTCCTGATAATTGCTAATTTTTCTATAACAAAGACAAAAATAACTTTATGAGTTCATATCCCTGCCTATTGTATTAAAAACCTGAGCTAGATTTATGAGGTTATTTATTTAAGGTGTAATGTGAAAATTGTATTGTTTTAATTGCTAAAAACATGTCACTTGACTTGAAAAGCTTCTTCAAATAATTTCTTTATAGTAGGAAAGATCAACTTTTTTAAAAAACAGTATCAGTACACCAAAACATCAAAGTAACATATTTCCGGTGCATGTGTGAGGACAACCACATTTACTTTAATGTTATTATACATTTATTTGATCATCAGCCTCTGGCATAGAAAAACCTTTTAATGTGTTAACTCTCAGGATTAACTGTTATACTAAATTGCCAGATGATTATGGGATATTGGTTTTTATTCATCTTTCAGGAATAACACAGAATATATTTTTCAGCTTAAGACATTCATTAATGAATCAAAGTTAATTTAGGGACTAAACAAAATCCTCATTAAACCTGACAAATGGTAGCCTCAGGTAAACATAATGTATTTTCACACTAAATCAAAGTGAGTTCTGCTCTAGATGCTCCTTATGTTGCCAGTAACCTTGCAAGTATTCTGAGGTCATGTCAGAGAACAGAACATCTCCTTCAGGAATTAACAGAAAAATCTAGCCCTGAGGTGTTATATTTCTGAAATAAATAAACAAGAACATAAAACGGGATGATTATAGTAACTCATATTATATACTTAGTGTCAATATTAAGGGTAGGAAAAGCCATTACTTTTCTATAGAAAATATACTTAAGGATACATTTTTGAATTTAGAAAGTTTCTGAGTAAAATTCACACTAATTAGTCCACTGTGAATATTGATATCTTTTTCAGAATTATAATTAATTTTAACATGTTTATTTTTCCCCATGAATTAGTCAATTCAGATTTGTTTAGCCTATTTGCCACAAAAGTGTCCACGTTTGTATTTATGTTTTTTTTTCCCCTATGGTTTTATTTATTTGTTTATTTTTGTATGGATATAGTAGATGTATATATTTATGGGAACATGAGATGTTTTGAAAAAGGCATTCAATGTATAATAATCACATCAGGGTAAATGGGATATTCATCACCTCAAGTATTTATCTTTTGTGCTACAAACAATCCAATTATATACATTGAGTTATTTTTAAATGTACAATTAAATTATGATTGACTATAGTGAATCATAATTGTGCCATCAGATCTGATCACACCAATTGTGCTGTCAGATGCTAGGTCGTATTCATTCTTTCTAACCCGTCTTATACCCAGGAGTCATCCTCACTTCATGCCCTCCCTGCTCCTCACTACCCTTCCCAGCCTTTGGTTACCATCTTTCTACCTTATAGCTCCATGGGTTCAATGGCTCCCATAAATAAGAACATGCAAAGCTTGTCTTTCTGCACCTGTCTTATTTCACTTAACATGATAACCTCCAGTTCTATTTTATGTTTATGTTTTAATAGTGGTATGTTATTATTTTTATAAATTTAAATGCATTCTATTAAATGATAAGATATTGGCATTTGTGATAAGTAATCCATGAGGATCATATCATTATTTGACTGAACAAAAATAACATAACAATTAATTCCTAAAATGGTTTTAATCAGTAATATTATATAATTTACACAAAACAAATTCAAATATCCATTTTAATATTTAAATATTAACACTTTTCTAATATGTTAGGCTTAGATAAAGCTTTTCAATACCACTTTTCATACCTTTAAAATGAATGTCATCATAGTCAGTGAATTTATTTTACAACTGCCTAATAAACTCTGTGGTTATATTTTCTAAAATACTTTTTTTTTTTTTTTTTTTTTTTGTACTGGACTGAGTCTTTCCTATCAAATAGTCTTTCTTACTTGTGTCCACATTAGCAATATCCTGTGGACTAGTTAGTGTTTCTTCAGCAATATTTAACTTGTAACTAGAAATCATGCTGTATTGGACCAAATACTAAATTAGTTAACAGCAAGCTGAATAGATTGATTTTAATGGCTAGTTTCTAAAAAGTGTACTGCAGATATTTTCTTAACAGGCCTGAAGCCCCAAATCAAGCAAAGCCTTATTTAAATCTGTGTAACAGGAACTAAAATAAAATCAGTGTTGATGTTGATAATAATTTAACTTTGCATAAGCTTACTACTCTTTTCCTTTCTTTTGACTTCAGATGCAATAACAGAACCCAGTGTGCAGTGGTGGCAGGTCCTGATGTTTTTCCAGACCCGTGTCCAGGAACCTATAAATACCTTGAAGTGCAGTATGAATGTGTCCCTTACAGTATGTATATTCCTGTACTTTTTTTGGAAAGAGAAAAGATATTAAACTGTGTTTTGCATGCATTAACAAATATTCTCTATGAAAACATAAATCACATAAATTTAATGAAGAAATGGGCTAATATTAATTTTTGAGGATCACAGACCCTCCCCGCCATCAGAATTAGATATTGCCTACCCTGTCCTACAGAATTTACTTCTAATTATTTCTGTATATGAGTGCCTATTCTAACACACTTTTCTTAATTGATGCAAGAATATGAAACATTTAGAAAAAGATTAGCAGAGTGTTATACCAATCCTCTAGGTCCAAGCAGATAAGAAGTGAACATGAACAATACAATTGTATATATAATGTTTAGAAATGGATAAATTTTAAATTTGATAGAAAAATTATATCTAAGCTTCATCTGCTATCAACATTTTGAGAATTAGAAATATTCTCATTCAGAGAGAGTAGACCAGATGGAAAGAAAATATAAAGATTAAAAGAACTAAAGTACTCTTTAGACTATCTGTTTTAAAGTTTCAAGAAGTATGTCTTTGTGATGTTTTTATCAGGTATGGTGTATGTCAACAACATATTTTTTTCTTCAGGAATAATGAAGAATCAAAAAATATAAAATGAAACATTTTCTGACTTTCCCACTCAAAATAAGAATCACCATTTCCAAAAAAATTATCTAACTTGTTAATTATTTATGAAATTCTTAGTGAAAATCACTCAGAAAATTATGTATTCTTATATAGATACTCAGCTCATCCCAAAGATAGAAAACACCTGGGATCAAAAACAAATCCTAGGTTTCAGCTTCCTTTGATGTTTCATAAGAAGCAATGTATCTGGGGATCAGCAAGTTTACTTTTGTAAAAATACTTCTAGGCTTGCTTGCCTCATTCATGCTTATTAAAGAAGCAGGACATTATTCATGAGCTGAAAGTATACATACTTCAATAATAGAAATTTTTCCAATAAGAGATTAATTGAAAATTTAAAATTATAAGGCAAACAATTGAGAGAAAATTTCATTAGCTTCATTTATAGAATGAATGATTAGAGAAAGTTTATCTCGTGAAGTTTTATAAGCTGATCTTCATTGTTATGAAAACACCTCAAAGTACAGGATTTATTGATATCTCATTTAGGTTTTGCTTCTTATACTGTTATCTCTGTAGGCCCTTCTATGAAAAGAAAAAGCCCCTACTGACCATTACTCTTGACTAGTTATATTTTAAAGAAATAAAATGTGTAAACCATCTTGGAATTGGAACAATTATACTTGGATTGCATAATAAGACCTTTGTGAAATACAAAGACTCCTGTTCTACAAAGGCATTTTATTAAAAAATCCAATAAGCTGTACCTTGCTTTTAAAGACAGTTTTAGCAAACTTGCATTCATATTTTTATGTTCATATTTTGAAACATAAAAGCTGAAGTGAAATTTCAGATTGTAGATTTTATCATAATTTTTTTTTAAATTAAAGAATTTCACAGCTGTCTCTTCAATTTCCTGTATTCCTTTAGAATGTCTTTGAGGATAGCCACTTCAAAATCCTCTGCCAAACTCATTCTGAAATATCGTCTACTTAAATCACTTTAATATAAGCAAGAACTTGCTCATACACTTTTGCATAAAACGATTATGGTTTACCACAGATTTCCTCTCTCATAAATTTTTGGAGATGGGCAATTTGGTTCCTTAATATCCTATATTTATAGAATTCTGATAATCCCGAAAGTTTACTGACTGCCTTAGAAATGTGTCTATATTATATTAAGATATTTATCTGATAATTTCATTAAATAAGAATTATACACCAGGTATACCCACTTGCCATTTTATACACTGTTTAATTTATAAGTTGTAGCCTGATCGAGTCTGTTTAAATTATCTGGAGTATGTTTACTTAAAAGTGTAATGCAGAATTGGAATTCATTTAATAAACTTAGCATGATTTGAAAAGAAAATAATTCAAAGGAAAGTATAAATCATAAAATAAAATAAGTGACTCACTTGAAAGGTAGATTCGTTTAGGAGAAAGAACCAGAAATCAGAGACCACGGGTGTGTTTGTTTAGTCTGTTTTGTGTTGCTATAAAGGAATAGCTCAGACTGGGTAATTTAGAAAGAAAAGTTATTTATTTGGCTAAGGATTTTACAGGCCGTACAAGGATAGCACCAGCATCTACTCCTGTTGAGGCCTCAGGGAGATTTTACTCATGGCATAAGGTGAAGGGGGAGGAGGTACGTCACGTGGCAAGACAGGGAGCTCTCGGACTCTGTTTAATAACCAGTTCTCACATGAACCTATTACCGTGGAGAGGGCATCAAACCATTAATGGGGGATCTGCCCTCATGACCCAAACACATCCTATGTGGCCTACCTCCAACACTGGAGGTCACATTTCAACATGAGATTTGGAGGCGACACACACAGAACCATATCACTGGGTTTATAATATAGTCTGATTACTTGACATAAAGCTAGGTCCTTTTCCTGGATCTCACCTTGTAGACCTTCCCTGAGCTGTTAATAAATCCTGATTTATAACAACGCTGAGCTGTTTCTCTTTTTTTAAGCATAATATCATGACTCTTTAATAAGAAAAGATTTACTTATTTAAAATAGTTATAGTTTATTGACACTTAACCACATGCCATTTTCTTCATGGATAGTGTTTCCATGCGTAGTTTTTTTAATATTCACAAGATCCTCCCTGTTGCGTGTATTACCATTTTTCTGAAGAGGAACTGAAGTTCAGTAGATTAAGTGAAATGTCCCATGTAAAATGTAGACTAGCTAGAGAATGACAAAGACTAGATTTGAGTCTGTTTCTAGTACCTCTTCTTAAGGACCTAGCTGTATTTCTCTCCATAATTGTTTTTTATTTATATTTTCATGAGCTATTTAATCTCCTGTAATATTTTTAACTCATAATTTTCATCAGTATATTAATGGCATGTGGTAAAAGAAAGTGCTTGAAGGGAGCAGACCCTTTTTCTTAGTCCTTTGCCTATTTATTTTTAAGATGTTTTTGTTCTTTTTCTTAAAGCAGCTGGATCACTGCAAACTTTTATTCTCCCACTTTTTAAAACTTTATGGTGAAACTGGTTTGTACCCTGAAAATACTACTTGCAATTTAGAATGAGGCTCCTAAGTAAGATAGTTATTTTTAATTACCTGTATTAGAGAAAATCCGTGTGCTTAATGATATTTTTATGATTCTTGATAAGAGATCCCTATTTCATTAGTGTGATGGAAACTTTAGGCTTAGGATTTAATATTAATATTAAACAACTGAACAAACAATGTTAATTTATGTTTGTTTTACAGTTTAGTAATATCCATTTCTATTTTGGATTTATGGCCACAAACTTTAGTGTTTATATTAATATCTTTAGAATTTATGAATGTTTTATTCTTAATATTGATAAGTGGAAGAAATATTATTACTGACTTTTTTCTTTAGACATACTTGTGTGTGTAGGTTTGCATGCCAGTATTCATTTTTAAAGTGAGACTTTTTCATGGAAAAATGTAGAAAAACAAAATTTATAGAAAAACTTAATAACGAAGCATATTAAAGGTAATATAGACAGAGTCAATAAAGTTCATTGTATCACATAAGAGGAGTAAAGTTTAAAGTATCTGAGAAAACTTGTGATCATTGCACAGAATTTTAGTAGTCACTAAATAGGTACATAATTGAACAACGACAATTTTAGAGGAATCGTAGCTTGAATCAATCAAATGATATGATTTTTAAAGGTGCCAGTGAGAAAGAAAATAAGAGCTAATTTTTAAACTGTTTACCGAGACCGACTTCTTTGAGTGTTCTGTGCTCATTTTTTGAATCACTGAATTTATATTTAATCTTTTATACGTCTTACCTTCTTAGGTCTGTTCTGTATTTTCTTGTTTGGGTTCACAGACATACTTTTTCCGACAAAATTTAGAACAGATGAATCGATACTTTTCTCTGTTCCTGGCACACCTTAGTTCCACTGTGACTTTTGTAGCCTTTGCCTTTTCTTAGGAGGTTTGATATTCTTCCGTAGTGGATATTTTCTCCCCAGGAGATGACCCAAATATTCAAGAGGTTAAACCTCACATTTACCAATGACATATTTTTGTTCTTCCATCTTTCTTCTTCTTCTCACCCTACCTCCTTCCCTTCTGACCTGATTTGAGATTGAAATTGTGGCATCTAGAGCTGCCTTCATTCAGCAGGGTTATAAGGATGACTTGTGTTAGAGAGAAAACAATAAAACAACTAACTACTTACTCAGAGTATTTCTGAGCATAGCATCTTTACTTTATATCCTGCTGACAAATTGTCTTTCTTGGGAAGCATACAATTTCACGCACATTACACTCAAAAGGTGTTTGTCTTCTCTCACAATCCAGCCTTTCTATTCAATTCTTTCTCTTTTTTTTTTTTCGAAAGTATAAAGCATATATTACGTATTCTAGCAATCTTCTCTCATGGTGAATTTTCTTAGGAAATTGTATGCAATTTGGAGAGACACTAGAAATGCGTGTTTGATTAAAACAATCTTGTTATAGCACTTAAGACTTTCTTATTAATCAGTTAGCCATTTGAATAGTTGTGTGCATGATTATCTTCAGGAGCAGGCATGAAAGATAAGCATAATTGGAAAATTGATATTTATAAATAATTATGTAACTTTCATCTTTTTTATTAAAAGAAAAATGTATTACATGTTTAGCCTTTAAAATAATCTAAATATTTAATTACAAATAATTAAATATATTTTTGCAACTAATGTCCAAATGAGTGCATATTTAAATTTGTACACATTTGGTTCCTGTTATGTAAATAAATAGTTACATATTTTTTAGCTCATCATGCTGAAATTAACTGACATTTTTAATTTTAGAAAAATCACAAAAATGTCCAAGGTATATTTTAATTCCCAGTGCCTTTTTGTGATTCATACGTACGGTAAGTAGACATTCAATAAATATGTATTGAAGGACGGGAAATAAAAAGAAAATTTAGTCAAATGGCTTCCCCAAAAGCACTGTGTTCATTGCCAGAATGATAAACACAAGAAACCCTTGTCTGCAAATAAGACCTTATTAATTCAAAAGAAAGATCTATTTTTAAAAATATACATAAATAAATATTAGTTTTTCTAAATTGCTTGGTGATTGTGGTCCTCAAGTATGATACCAGCAACCAACTTTTTCTCATATTATTATTATATATGCCTTTGTATAATATAGCAAGCATTGTCCCTTGTTTAAATATTACTCTCTCTGTATCAGCTATATAATTCTTTTTAGAATTATATTTATAACAACAGCAACAAAATGTTCTTTTCTTCTCTGCCAGTCCTCTCCCTTACCACAGTTGTTTTTTTTTTTTTCCCCTCCAAATAATTCCTCTCTCCTTCACAATATCTTTTACAAAGCTGATGATTCATAAAGCTCTCGGAAATGGACCAATGATTAATTAGTAATTAAC
This sequence comes from Saimiri boliviensis, assembly GCF_048565385.1. Classification (NCBI taxonomy): domain Eukaryota; kingdom Metazoa; phylum Chordata; class Mammalia; order Primates; family Cebidae; genus Saimiri; species Saimiri boliviensis. The sequence continues at coordinate 56,818,562 of NC_133451.1, forward strand.
TTAAATTCTGCTTATATGCCAAAAATATTACATATTCATAAACATTGCTATCATCATCCTGTTTAGAAAACAAGAAGCATAACTAGAGTTACTTTCTTTTAAAAAAATTGTTTTTTGTAGACCCAGAGTCTCGCTATGTTGCCCAGGCTGATCTTGACACAATCTTCCTCCCTCAAGCAATCCTCACTCCTAGGCATCCCAAAGTGCTGGGATTACAGGCATGAGGCACTGTGCCCAGCAAATATACTTTCTTACAGGTTCTAATCATAAACTCCCTCCTACCTTTGTTGAACTGCTTCATATGTGCATGGAAATTGTACTCAACTAGATTACATTACTTGCTTGTGAGACCACTTTCTTTTATCTTCCTTTCATTCAACATCTATTGAGTACCTACTGCATTTGAGGCACTATAATAAAATATTAGGAGTCAAAAACTAAGGTAAAGATTCTGTCAAGTGGAACTTAGAGTCCTTACATTTACAATGTTAGCTTAAGCAATTAAGCCTTTTACATTAGAAACATACAGAGAAGGCACACTGATCCAAAGTGGCTGACATTTGACTAGGATGGTGGTGGTAATAGATGTCTTCACAGACACTGTTCTAGAGAAGGTGACCCTTAGAGAGCTGTCTTTTTTTTTTTTTTTTTTTTTTTTTGAGACAGGGTCTTGCTCTATCACACAGACTGAAGTGTCATGGCACATTCACAGCTCACTGCCGTCCACTGGACCTCCCTGGCTCAAGCGATCTTCCATCCTCAGCCTTCGGAGTAGTTGTAGGCACATGCCACCACACCCAACTAATTTTTGTGTTTTTTGTAGAAATGGCATTTTTCTTGTTGCTGCAGTCTTTCTGCTCTTTAGCTTAGCTGGGTTCAAGTTTTTATCTCACAACCAGGAAGAATTAGGCACATGTATACTGGAGACTAAGTGGAGTAAAATTTATAAAGCAAACAGAAAACTCTCAGCAATGAGGGGACACAGGGGTGGTTCCTGTACCTGAAGACGGGAAAGTCCCCCATGTGGCTGGGTCTGGGATCTTTTATGAACTAAGAATGGGGAGAATGTGCCGATTGGTTTCTGAGTGAGCAATAAAGATTAAAGTGAAGACACCACTCAAAGGTGGGCATCACTGTAGAAAATCAATCAGGAAAGGGTAGGTATATGTAAAATAGGTGAGGGGTGGTTATCAGAGGAAAGTGCACCAAACAGAAAGTCAATTTCTCAATCTAGTCCAAGGTTTTAACTAGTAGCTTGGCTTTCACGCTTAAAATGTCTTCGGCTTGGGGGTAGGGTTTTACTGGGGACCCACCCCTACCTGCCTAGGCATTTGGCTGCCTCCTGCTGCTCTCACTTTGACCAGGTTGGTCTCGAACTCCTAGACTCTAGGGATTCTTCCACCTTTGCCTCCCAAAGTGCTGGGACTACATGAGTAAGCCACCACACTCTGCTCAAGCTGAATCTTAAAAGTATGAAATAGACTTCTATGAGAGAAGAAGGGTAATCATTTTAGCAGAGGGGACAAGATAGATCATAAATTACATGGAGAATGTAAAACCAAAACCATTTGGTATTTGCATGAAAAGCAAAATGCAATAGGGACAGAAAATAAACCCATAGATGGGCAAGGCAGAAATCTTGTACCTCCCTTTCTGCCGTGATTCCTTCGGAATCTAGTACCAATTGCAATGTACAACATAGAGAAGATAGTGAACCATGTCTGAATGTCATTAATTAATATGTTATTACGAAATGTTTGCTTGAAAATCTGAGAAAACCAACTTTGGCTAGTTTAAGTCAAATAAAGCAGAGGTTTTTGTTGGGCAAAGACATAGTGTTAATTCCAGAAACAAAGGGGAGAAAAGGTGAAAAAACAGGTTTCTGAGAAAGTTAGAGCCAGTGGTCTAGAGAGAAAGAACTCCTAGACGGACTAGTCAAGACTCTGTGTTCCCTCTGATCAATTCCTGAAATAATTTAGGCTGGGATATAAAGACTTGATGAAACCCAGCAGTGGAGTATTGTTATGAAGGAAGAAGAATGGGCTGGTAAAGAGCTAAGCTTATGTGTGACCAGTAAGGGTCAGATCCCCACAAAGACTTTAGAGCAAAGACTGCAGGGCAGTGGTGGTGGGCCAGATTCAGCCTGCCGTGGGGTTCCCTAGGCCTCCGAAACACCTAAAAGTCAGCTTTAACATAAAGTGTGGAGCGACACAGACCTTGTATTCCTTTGTGCAGCAACAGGCTAGTTCTGATTTGGTTCTACCCACTTTGAGTGGGTTCTTTCTTTTCTGTTTGTTATATTTTTCAGTAATTCATTGTACTGTATTCTAAAGGTTCACCTGAATAATTTCGGATGTTTCCTTGCTTCTGAAAGGTATTTAAATTTGCAACTGTTCCTCTAGAGTTTCATTCTAATAGATGTAAAAGCACTCTAAATTGTTAGCTTTTTTTTTTTTTTTTTTTTTTTTTTTTTTAAACACGATCTCACTCTGTCATGCAGGCTGGAGTACAGTGGCACAATCACAGCTCACTGAAACCTCTACCTCCTGGACACAAGTGATTTTCCCCCTCTGTCTCCCTCCCAAGTAGCTGGGACAGCAGGCGTGTACCACCACACCTGGGTAATTTTTAAACTTTTAGTAGAAACAGGTGTCTCATTATGATGCCCAGGTTGATCTCAAATGACCTCAGCCTCCCAAACTTTTGGGATTACAGACATGAGCCATTGTACCTGGTCCATTGTTTTCTTTTAATTCGCAAAAGCTAGTAATAAGTTCTTACAGCAACAATAATTCTATCACAGAGGTTTATTGCAGCCCACTGTGGTTCAATACGTGTGCTAAATGCCAGGGAATGTGTCAGTCCCACTGGTAAGGCAAATAATGAGCACATGAACCAATACATGCAAATAATCAAAGTTTATGATAAAAGAGAAGAAAATAAATATGATTCTGTGATAAAGAACAATGAAGGGACTGACTTGCAGAGGGTGTGATGAAAGGCAGTTCTAAAGAGGATATTTGAGATCTGAAGAATAAGAATTAGATAAGCTAAGAATCTTGGAAAGAAATTTCAGGGCAGAGAGAACAGCTCCAAGGATCTTGGGGTAGGGAAGAGGTTGGCCTGTTCTCATATGTGGTAGAGAGACACTGTGGCAAAAGTCCAGTTAGATGAAGTCGATAGGCTTGGAGAGCTACTAACCAGCAATTAGCACTGTCACCACTACTGATAATGAAAAGCAGTTTTTTTCAAGTTTCGAGGATCTGTTGAGAATCAAAATATGTTCATAGAAGAAAACTGAATAAACTGACCTTCTCCTTCTAATGTATATTGCAGAAAATATTGCCTTATACTACAGTAATATGAAGTTAAACTTACATCAAATAAAACACACATCAGATGCTATCAACATCTAGATAAGCTTCATATAGGCTTAATTAGATTAACAATATGTAAATATACACTCTGATACTAATTAGTAAAGAATCAAGATAAATTGAGAGCATTAAAAAATTAATTGGATTGACAGAGTTAGGAAAATATTTGGTTAAGGAAGCAAAACTCTATTATAGACATAAATAAAAGACTGAAGAGATTAGCTCAACCATGCTCATTTAGCTTTATTCAGAATAGTAAAATATAGAACTTACGCACTTAAGTTAAATTTAAAAAAAATTATAACTTATTCAAATCAAACAGTATAAATGTGGGATTAAAATATGTTGTTTTAAAAATATAGCGCATATAAGACAAATAGCAAAAAACATGCAAAGGTAAGGTTTTCATCTCAAAGTATTTGTTGTTCAAAAGGTCTTATAGAAAGCATATTGTGTGAGATCTATGAAGTAAATTTCCAGATAAAACAGTTCTAAATAAATGTAAAACATGTTGTGTGAGATCTAGGAAGTAAAGTTCCAGATAAAACAGTTCTAAATAAATGTAAAACATGTTGTGTGAGATCTAGGAAGTAAATTTCCAGATGAAACAGTTCTAAATAAATGTAAAATTGAGTAAAATGCTATATATGCGCGTTGTTGATTTTCTTCTACTCCAATCATAAATCTTATGAAACTCAAAATTTTAAATAATTGGTTTAGAAAGCTTTTCATTATTCAAATACTTAGTAAAAATATTTGTTTTAAATTGACACATAATTGTACACATTTGTGGGATACAGTGCGGTATTTCTATACACCTGTGCATTGTGTAATGATCAAATCAGGGAACCAACACTTCAGAAATTCATCTGTTTATGATAAGAACATTCAAAATACTGTTTTGTCTATTCTGAAATATACAATATGTTACTGTCAACTATAGTCACACAACTGCAATAGAAAAACCAAACTTATCCTTCTCATCCAAATGTAACATTTTACTTGTTGATACATCTTTCTTCATTACTCCCTCCTCCCCATCTTACAGCCTCTAGTAGTCACTGTTCTACTCTTACCTCTAACAAATCAACATTTTTAGATTCCACATATGAATGAGATCATGAAGGATTCTTCTGTGCCGGGCTTATTTCACTTAACATAATGTCCTCCAGGTTCATCCATATTGTCACAAATGACAGAATTTCTTTTTTTTGTTGTTGTTGTTTAAATGTAACACGATATCTCATTATAATTAGCAATTAGTAAAGGAATATCTATGTTAATACTTTTGTTTATATTTTGGAGAATTTATCAAATGGCAGGGTATCATAATTCTTGTTAATACCATAAAATTTTTAATTGCCTATTTTTTTCCAAACCCTTTCATTTTACCCAGAGTTAAATAAATACTTATTATGTGATAGGCTCAATAAAGTTCCCCCAAAGAAGTCTATATTCTACTCTTCAGAATGAATATGTCACCTTAAATGTCAAAAGAGATTTTGCAGTTATGATTAAGTTAAGTATATTGAGACGGGAGATTATTCTGGATTATCTAAGTGGTCCCAATCTAATCACAAATGTCCTTATAAGAGGAAATCAAGAGAGTCAGTGTTGGGAAGGGGATATAAGACAATTGAAACAAGGGTAGAGTGGTATACATTGAAGATGAAGTAAGGAGCCACTAGCTTCTAATAGTTTCACTTTCTAAATAAAGATTATTCATTTCTAATGCATTCTTTTAAAAATGTAAACTTATACCTTCTCTGTCATGGACTAGGGAAGAGTGGGATGTACAGTATACCATTATAGATAGCAGTTATTTTAATTTCATTTATGAAAATATTAAATTCAAGGCAGACCCAAGTCAAATTAGCATTTAATAAAATTTATTTTTACTATATTACACTCATCTACTATTTATATGAGGTAACAAAAATAGTGAATGTGAAAATAAAGAGTTGGTTGTGAATATATGTGTTAGATTAATGGATGAATAAATGTAGTGAGTTTTCTATTTATATTTTCTCATATCTTCAAACAGGAAGAAATTTTTCACAGTAACTGACTTGTAAAACTTGAATTATCTGTATATTTATTTGACTTACAGGTATGCTTTTGTGTGTTAATTTAATTTTACCAACATTTTATGAAAACTTAATTATGTTGAAAACATTATATGAAGTCCAAATTCCCCCCACCCCCACCCCCTGCCGTGATACAAACATGACTAGTTCCTAACTTCCAGAAATATATAGTATTCTCATCGTTCTATTGTCATCCAAGTAATTATATCCAGATAGGCTCAAAGGCTGAGAAAGGAACTCTATACCATTTGGTTCTTTATACTGTATATCACAAATATATGTTTTCTTCTCTCTATGGCTAATTGCTTTTCTACTTTGGCTGAAGGAAAGAAATACAGAATAGAGTAATAAGTTATTTGGAGAAAAAAGAAGTGGCTGTTTCCTATTATGTCTCTATGGCAAAGACCTATTCTAATTATAATTTACTTCTGTTTTAGGTCTGACCACATTTTCCCTGTCTTTGCCTTATCAATTTCCCTCAAGCGCCAGAGAACGTAACTAAGTGGTTAAGAGTAGGAGCTTTAGAATCAGCCTTGAGTTTGTGTTCTGGCTTTGCTGGTTACTAGCTATGTTCTAATGAAGTTACTTTACTACTCTGAATGAATCCCTTCACTTAGAAAATGGAAATGATAATCGATTGACATAGTTTCCATGAAAAATTAAATTGAAATATCATCAAAAAGTTTTGTACAGTGATGGCCACATTAGAAATGCTCAGTATATCACAGCCATTCAAATTAATACACCTATTATATCCCACTCATTTGTAATGTGTTCTGATAATCAGTGCTATCAGGCACTGGGGCTTGGAATTATGTAATCCCCCTAATTTATCCCAGGATTTGGGGAGCTCCAGGCATCTTAGAGTTATAGTATTCTCTACTTCCCTTGACTATTTGTGTAATTTCTCAGACAAGACGTTTGTCTTAATTCTTCATTTTTTTTTTTTTATTTTTTTTATTTTTTATTTTTTTTTATTTCAAACCACTGCTGGATTTTAGGTCCCACTCTGAACCACACAGAGCTTTTACAAAGATATCTGCCATATGATTTAGCTCTTAAACCAGTTCTCTTTTATTGGGTTGCTTTCTTTAACCCCAGATGATAGCTAAAATAAATCAGACAAATTTTCTTGTTTAGTTATTTATTTACTTTTATTTTTTGGAGGCAGGATCTCACTCTGTGACCCAGGCTGGAGTGCAGTGGCATCAATGACGGCTCACTGTAGCATCAGGCAGAATTTCTGAATCTACACTCAGCTTACTGGGTTATTTTGTCACTGAAATTTCCTGTTCTTCGGCCCTTTTGTACTTGACATGCTGGTACTGACAGTTTCATGAATCATATGTCTTTTATTTTCTTGCTTTCCTTCCACTGGTGTTAGCTTTTGGTACTAGTTAATTTCCATCCAGGCCTAGTTCTCCCCATACATAACAAGCCCCTCCCTCTTCTTAAGGAGTTGCCAATGTCCTCAAATATTTCCAGGTGATCCTTGGGTCATGTTCTTTTAGTTCATTCAATGAATATTGGCTGAACCTGATTATATGTGTCTTGACATACTGTCTCTAGATAATAACAATGGATTTTAATTATAAAACAATCTAAACCATCTTTTAATTATGTTTATAGGTGAAGAACTTAAGACGTAGAATAAGTGAAATAGTCCATGATTATACAATTAGAACTCATTGGCTCTTAATTGCCTTTTGACTTCTCTGTCCCTCATGCTACTTTGTTTCTTTAAATTTCCAAAGTAATTTTTCTAGACTCTAGAGCTGGAATGAGTGATTAAGGCTTACTCTCAAAAATATAAAAGCTTAAAATATATTCTCTTTAATTGAAATTTGCATTCTATTCAGTTTCTCATTTTAAATCAGATTCTTCTAGACAAATTTTAGAATTAAAAATGATCCCGATGTGACTGATTGATTGATTGGTCTTTTGTTGCTTTCAATATGATCTATAATAAGGCAGTTGGTGGCGTATGGCCATATCAAAAGACCACCTTTCTCAGCATTATAAAAGTACAGTTTTTCTGTACATATGGTTGGTTCTCAAATTTCATAGTCTTTCTTATAAATTTGTTTCAATTTCACCTGAAGAAAGCCAGTAGATGAACATTTTTTCAGGGAATATGGGTGTAAAATTTGCTTTTATGTTCACTACACTAAATCACTACATACTAACCATTTGCTTTTTGGATGCCTTCAAATATGCATTTGAATTTCTTCCGCAAATATATTCTGGTCTTAGTTTTTAAACAAGCTTGAAATAGGTTCAATGCTTGGTAACAGAAACTTCATAGATATCAAAAGCTGTCTGAAGTTGTCCAGGTAAAGTGGCTCATACCTCTAATACCATCTCTCTGGAAGGCCAAGGTGGGAGGATGTCTTGAGCCCAGGAGTTCGAGACCATCCTGGGCAACATAGTGAGACGCTGTCTCTACAAAAAAACAACAACAACAAAAAATTAGCCAGGTGTGGTGGTGCATACGTGTAGTCCCAACTACCAGGGAGGCTGAGGTAGGAAGATTGTTTGAGCCCAGGAGGTTGAGGCTACAGTGAGCCATGGTAATACCACTGCACTCCAGCTTGAGAGACAGAGCAAGAAGCCCCCTCCTTTTTTTTTTTTTTTTTTTTTTTTTTTAATTTAAAGTTTAAAAAACTATCCAAAGAAAACTAATGGAATTATGGAGAGAAGGAAAGAATGAATTTCTCAAAAGATAGGACATGGTTTTCCTTGACTTTGGTTTTCCTTGACTTTTCCTACTATGGTTTTCCTTGACTTTTTTTGCTGTCTCCTCTCTTCAACTTACCTCATTGAGAACACTTTTGATGTTACATTTAATAAGATAACAGGAAAGGATCAGAGGAGCGATCATATTCACTTTTGCTGGAGAAAAAATGTATTTATTTCTACAAGGTTTCCTTTATTTTCTTCTTGGCTTCATTCTGATTGCTCAAGGACCAACAGAATTGGCAGCTGGCTACTTGTATCAGCGTCTAATAAACTTTTAATAGCAGTATTTGGTCTTGTCCTGCTGTATCGCCTAACAAGAGCTACTCATTCAGACACATCAAGCTAACTTCCAAGAAACTTGCCTCCTTAGCAAAGAATATTACTGGAGATGTTATCAAGAAAAATCTCTAAGAACTCCTCTTTCCACTTTATTAGGTACTCAGTAATCCTCATATAAAATGGGTTCAAATAGCAAGTTTGAGTTTCATTAATTATGAATGACTCCTCTGCAACAGGTGGCTTATATTTCTCTTTCTAAGAATGAATGATTTCAGTGTAAAGTGAGAAACATATGTTACTCTGTGTCTTCAGGATTCCGTATTTCTTAATTCACTTATCAATATGGTCCACATTTGTGATTAGCACCGCTTCTAACACACAATTCAAGAATTTATGACGAATGGTGTTACTTGATCAAACCTTGACAGTCGCTACTGCTTAGGTTTCAGATGATAGTTTCTAAAATGTTGAAATATCTTATCTTTGTCCTCAGTAGCTGGAACACTATTAAGAGCTGTTTACTAAAAATCCCATTTATCACTGGTGTTGAAGATGGAGGGCTGATAGGGAGCAATCTATGAAGGCTATGTTGGCTTTTTTTTTTTTTTTTTTTTTTTTTTTTTTTTTTTTTTACCTAACTTGTGGAAAATAGGACCTTTTTTCTTTTTTCATGGATATTGGAGATAAAGAGTCTCATTGTTTACTACAAATATCCAAGTGAATCTGATGCTTTTGAAAAATGGTTTATTTCTTCAATGCAAACCCTTACCTCATGGTCACTTTGACTATTTGAATAAGTAATGCATGTAACAGAATTAAAATAGGTTCCAGCACACAAGTAGTGGTTGATAAAAATTTGCTATAATGACTTTAACCAATTCTATCTAATATGGATATTCAGCCTATTTTTGGACAAACTAAACCATAAAATTCTGAATATCAAGCTATAAAAATTACCACATTCTTCTGATTTAAGCTCTTAAGATATTCTACCTGGATGTGCTTTTAAGAGTTAAAATTGCCGGGCGCGGTGGCTCAAGCCTGTAATCCCAGCACTTTGGGAGGCCGAGGCGGGTGGATCACAAGGTCGAGAGATCGAGACCATCCTGGTCAACATGGTGAAACCCCGTCTCTACTAAAAGTGCAAAAGATTAGCTGGGCATGGTGGCACGTGCCTGTAATCCCAGCTACTCAGGAGGCTGAGGCAGGAGAATTGCCTGAGCCCAGGAGGTGGAGGTTGCGGTGAGCCGAGATCGCGCCATTGCACTCCAGCCTGGGTAACAACGGCGAAACTCCAGCTCAAAAAAAAAAAAAAAAAAGACATTGACTAGTGTTCATTTATCTTCAGATCCTTTTAGTAGACTGTAGACTCTTACAGAAACTCTGATCTAGTTTTATATTAGTTATGGTTGCTAGGTAACTTTTTGATGCAAATTAATCATTAAACATTTAGCAGCTCATTTTTTGATTGGAGTAGAAACTAGAGAGACTTAGAAGATGATGGCCCAGGAAACAATTGATTGAGAAAGAATATTCTGGGGTGTTTAATAAAAATAGATTATGACTCTCCTATCCTACTTGATTTTCTCCTTTTTGTCATAATCAGAAAAGGAAGAGAAATTGCTAGAGAAAATTAAGAGCTTCTTCCTAATAGTAAATGCTGTTCACTGAACAAGTACCCTGTGCCAGCACTAAATACAATATTATCTTATTCTCACAGTAATCTGTTTAATTAGGTGATACAATTTTTATTTTAAACCTCAGGAACTTAGAATATGAATTAAATAGCTTGTCCAAGTCATCAATTCTTTTCTACCCTCTTCTCTGAACTTCCTTTCATTCCCCTCTATTTCTCAAACCCCATATAAAGAACCCAGAATCAAACTAGATACTGGTTGTTTAATTCTGTCTGCCTTCTAAGTGTCCATTAGTTACCATTTAGTCTCTTTCTCTCTCTTCCTTTTTTTTTTTTTCTTTTTCTTATGTATTTTATTTCATTTTATTTTACTTTTTTGAGATAGTGCCTTGCTTTGTCACTCAGGTTGGAGTGTAATGGCCTAATACCAGCTCACTGCAACTTCTACCTCCCAGGTTCAAGCAGTTCTCCTGCCTCAGCCTCCCAAGTAGTTAGGTTTCCAGGTGCCCACCCTCATGCCCGGCTAATGTTTGTAGTAGAGATGGGGTTTCACCATGCTAGCCAGGTTGGTCTCGAACTCCTGGCCTCAAGTGATCTGCCTGTTGAATCTCCCAAAGTACTTGGATTACAGGCATGAGCCACCGTGCCTGGCCTCTCTCTCCCTCTGTTAAAGATAGTGTTAATATTTCTTTAAATTTTTGAATACCCATTCCCCAGTTCAACCTATTACAATTTTTATTTTACTTTGAAAAGTTCCATAATTCTACTCCTTTAACAAACATCTAGTGGGTATCTTTAGTGTTTTCTTGACCAGTTGTGGAAAAATGTGAGCTCTTACCTTGAAAATTAGTATGCTCCAATCAGTTTCCTTTTTAGCAGCTCCTCATGTCCCTAAACAATTGTATACTTTGATTTGTTATAATGCTTCCCTATGTGAAAGTAGAACTTGCAGGAAAATGCCAATGCCAAAACTTTTGAATAAAACTACTTAAAGAACCATTTTTTTTTAATTCTTCATTTTGTAAGGCTTAATGATCTCCATTTTGTGAAAAGTAATAATTGGATAATAATAGAAAGTATGATATTTTTGTTTTATGCTGTTCTTTTATGTTTTAATTCAAGTTACAGGTATTTAGTTTTCTAAATAAATACTATTATTACAAGTATTTATGTGTAAAGTAACCAAATTAAACTGTCGTGTTCACCTTTCTAAAGCTTCAGAGGAATGGATAGCTCTATTTTTATTTATTTATTTATTTATTTATTTATTTATTTTTTAACGTGATAGACACACCAAAGATACAGCATACCAGAATTCTAACGGGCGAGTCTAAAGCTTATAATGATAGATCCCTAAAATCAGTTTTATTAAATCACCAAGAAGTTTTAAAGTGGTGGAATAAAGATTATGTTAAGTCTGAGATTAAGCTGTCACATCAGAGTAATCTGATTTTAAGGAACGCTCCATCACCTCCATTAGTAGTCACATCCTTGACAGAGACAAAGTTCATCCAATATGAGTTCTCGTTGCGGGTGAGGTATTGATGTTTTGTGTTACTTTGGTCAGTCAATAAGGTTAAAAGGATAAAGTTTATTTAGTTTTCAACATTGCCTTCTTGAAGTCAAATGTCTATTTAATTAAATTTTCCAATATTTGGCAAGAAAGGACTGGCAGTGTCAGCTTTCTTCAGCTTGGTATTAAATAGCAACTTGTGAAATTTGATAAAGACTATCTATAGTGACATGAAACAGATATACTTTGATTCCACTTATGAGAGCAATGAGAAGTCCAAATTCTTTGTCAGAGCAGTTAATAACTTCTACATTTCTTAATGTTAAAAGTATGAATTACGTATTTGGGTCTTAAGTATGATATCCATTTGCTAACTGACTTTTGGTGATATAAAATTCTGCTTCTGCAAAGATTGAACAACAACAAAATACATATATATGCAGTATGTAATTCTCAAAAGATGGTAATAATGACTTCGAAACAGTGTGTCTTTTACATTTTATCTGCAACTCAGGCACCCATTATATAATCGTGCTATTTTTCTATCCTATACTATTTTAAAATTTGTTCATTTCATTATTAATTTTTTTTTTAGAGACAGAGTCTTGCTTTGTTGCCCAGGCTGGTCTCAAACTCCTGGCCTCAAGTGATCCTCCTGCCTTAGCTCTTCAAAGTATTAGGATTACATTCTTCTGGCCCTAGTCCTTTTAAATATAGGCATACTTCAGAGGTATTGTGGGTTCAGTTCCAGAACGCCAGAATAAAGGAAATATTGCAATAAAGATTTTATCTGTTGTTTTCCCAGTGCACATGAAAGTCATGTTTACATTATGCTATAGTCTATTAAGTGTGCAATATATCTATAAAAAGAATGTATGTATATTAATTTAGGAATACTTTATTGGCAAAATGTGCTAACCACCTTTTGGGCCTTCAGCGAATACTAATCTTTTTGCTGGTGGAGGATCTTGCCTCAACGCTGAGGGCTGCTGACTGATCAGGGTGGTAGTTGCTGAATGTTAGAATAGCTGTGATAATTTCTTAAAATAACAATGAAGTTTGTCACATGGATAGACTCTCCCTTTCACAAAAGATTTCTTTGTAGCATTTGACCCACAGAATAACTATCAAAATTGAAGTCAATCCTCTCAGACCTTGCTACTGCTTTATCAACTTAGTTTATGTAATATTCTAAATCCTTTGTTGTAATTTCAGCAATTTTCACAGCATCTTTACCAAGATTAGATTCCATCCTAAGGATCTACCTTCTTTGTTCATTTTTAAATAGCAACTCCTCATCATTCAGTTTTACCAAAAGATTGCAGCAATTCAGTCATATCTTCAAGCTCCACTTCTAATTCTATTACTTCTCTTGCTATTTGTACCATATATTCAGTTATTATCCCCACTGAAATCTTGAACCCCTCAAATTGATCCTCAGGGGTTGAAACCAACTTCTAAACTCCTGTTAATGTTGATATTTTACTCTCCCGTGAATCACAAATGTTTGTAACAGCATCTAGAATGGTGAGTTCTTCCCAGAAAGTGTTTCATTTACTTTGTCCACATCAGAAAAATCACTATATATGGCATCTTTAGCTTTATAAAAATGTATTTTTTAAAATAGTAAAACTTAAACATTTAAATTACTCTTTGGTAATGTACACGGGCTGTAGAATGAATATTGTGTTAGCAGGCATGAAAACATTAATGTTCTTGTACATTATCATCAGAGATTTAAGGTGACTAGGCACATTCTCGATGAGTAGTAGTATTTTGAAAGTAATCTCTTTTTCTGGGTAGCAGATCTCAACAGTGGGAATAAAATTTTCAGTAGACTATGCTGTAAACAGATGTGCTGTCATCCAGGTTTTGTTATTTCATTATAGAGTATAGGCAGAGTAGTTTACCATGATTCTGAATTGCCCTAGTATTTCAAGAATAGTAAATGGGCATTGGGTTTCACTTAAATTCACCAGCTACACTGGCCCTAATAAGAGACTTAGCTTGTCATTTAAAATTTTACAGCCAAACCTTATCTTTTCCTCTTTAGCTAGAAAACTACTAGATAGCATCTTCTTCCAATAGAAGACTGTTTTGTCTGCATTGATAATCAGTTGTTTAGTGTAGCATAGCATAGTAATATGTTGTTTAATTGTCCTTCATTGGTTATCTTAGCTCTCTGAATAAATTGCTGCAGCCTCTGCATCAGCATCTGCTGCTTCATCTTGTACTTTTATGCTGTGGAGATGGCCTCTTACCTTAAACCTCAGAAACCAATTTCTGGTAGCTTCTAACTTTTCCTTTGCAGCTTCCTCACCTCTCTCATCCTTCACAGAAATGATGAGAGTTAAGGCTTTGCTCTGGATTAGGCTTTGGCTTAAGGTAATATTATGGCTCATTTGATCTTTTATCCAAACTGCTGAAACTTTATTTCAGCAATAAGGCTGCTTTGCTTTCTTATCATTCATGTGTGCACTGGAGTAGCACTTTTAATTTCCTTCAAAAATTTTTCCTGTGTATTCACAGCTTGACTGATGCTAGAGGCCTAGCTTTCAGCCATTCTGAGGGAAGAATTTCTTGATCAAATTTGTCATTTCTGAATCTGCATATGACTTGAATTCCCAAAGTTATTGGGAATATCCTGTTGCAGAAAGTAGTGTACTTTCTAGGACAGAATTTTTCCTGCCCAGGACTGGTAAGTTACCTGACAGTGATATTTAATCTTTATGGTAATTTTACTTTTATAATAGTAGATTAAATGTGAATTTAATTATCTACTTATTTTTTTTTCTTTAACTATTTAGTGTACCTGAAGTTCAAGTACACTGAATATTTTAATTGCTTATATTTTAATTGCCACAAAAAATCTATTTCAAAATTCTACCTACCACAAAAATCATTTTTAAAAATTTTTATTGTATAAGTATTTACTGAATGCCTTCTATACGTATGATAGGTGATATACTCCACAAGTTCTTTTTTTTTTTTTTTTTTTTTTTTGAGATATAGTCTTACTCTCTCTCCCAGGCTGGAGTATAGTAGTGCAATCTCACCTCACTTCAACCTCTGCCTCCCAGGTTCAAGCAGTTATCCTGCCTCAACCTCCTGAGTAGTTGAGATTACAGGTACCCACCACCATCCTCAGCTGATTTTTTGTATTTTTATTAGAGATGATGTTTCACCATGTTGGACAAGGCTGGTGTCAAACTCCTGGCCTCAAGTGATCTGCCCACCTCAGCTTCCCAAAATGAAGAGATTACAAGCATGAGCCATCATGCCCAGCCACATTCCCTAAGTTCTATGTGGTCAGGAACTGTATCTTTCCTATCTATGTTCATACCCCCTTATGTAACAGACTACCTAATATAGTATTTAGTAGTATTGATTAAATAATCAATTGAAGATTAAATACAAAGATAGCCTCAATATCCTTTAAAAGTTTAGCACCAAACAGATGAAATAATACAAATGTACAAATGTCTATTAAAATGATGAATGGGTAAAATCCAAAAATATAACATATAAGGTTCTATAGTAGGAGAGAGAACTATTTAAAAAGAAATAGCAAGAATTGGGCTGGTCAAGGTGGCTCACGCCTGTAATCCCAGCACTTTGGAAGCCCAAAGCGGGTGGATCACCTGGGGTCAGGAGTTTGAGATCAGCCTGGCCAACATGGTAAAACTCCATCATTACTAAAATACAAAAATTAGCAAGGCATAGTAGCAGGTGCCTGTAATCCCAGCTACTCAGGAGGCTGAGGCGAAAGAACTGCTTACACCTGGGAGGCGAAGGTTGCAGTGAGCCAAGACTGTGCCATTGCACTCCAGCCTGGGTGTCAAAAGTGAAACTCCGTCTCAAAAAAAAAAAAAAAAAAAAAAAAGAAAAAGAAAAGAAATATTATCCAGAATTTCAAGGAAGAAGTAATATTCCTGGTGAAGGATACTAAACTAGACCTCAAGAAAACTTTGAATCAAACATTTGCTATTGTTTGAACTCTGATAAAACTAGGTAAAAACATCAAAAAGTTCAATGTAACCAAATCAGAGGACCCCGTGCAGGAGGTGTGAGTGGCAGAGGTGTTTTCAAAAAACGATCGTCTGGATTCCTGTCTGTTCTGAATCCTCCAGGAGCTGGCATAATAATTGTATCATACTTTAGTTATATGTAGGGTATATTGCTCTTTATATTTATCATTTAACCAGAAGAAAATTCTGTTATGCGAAGCCCAGGAGTGATCATTAGGTTATAGCAGATCATCTTGCTTCATACCATTAACTCTCAAGCTATGGAAAAATATTTAAAATTAGGAAATACTGTTCAACAGCCTTCCTACCATTAGGAATTGGGAGTCAGAGAAGAGAATATAACTCGTTCCCTGTGGAGATTCTAACTCTTCCTTTGCCTCACCAATACCAAAACGTACTTGCCTATTTGAAGTTATATAGTATTAATGATTGTGAACATTACTGATTCATTAAAAAAAATATATATTCATTGAGCTGGCTCCAGTGCTGTGCTATGCACTGGGTGGAAAGCTACGCCAAAGGAGAAAAGAGGTTGCACTTATTCAAGGTCTTGTGATATTCTCAAATATGTTTTTTTTTTAATTCCAGTAATTATACGTGAAACAAATTATTGATAAAAGTTTTAGTAGTTTGTGAGTTTGTTTTTGAAATATGTGATTAGGTATTATAGAGAATCGTTTTACTGTACGAGTCTCCATTCACTGATGGTGTGTTGCAACCTTTGATTCCAGCCACGGCTTATAAACAGATAATTTCGTATTACATAGACTTCCCGAAAATCCACTTAAAATTATGTAAATGGAAGACTATTCTTACTCGGTGGGTGGCATTATTTAATCCAGTTAAAATTACTTTCTTTTTAACTGTAGGGTTTTGACTTAAATTAGTTTATCTCGAGGCTTTAGCATCTCACTTAAACCATTAGTGTGCTTCTTCCTCTAGGGACTTCCGTTTATACTTTCCCGTTCAGAATGTAATCCTATCAGAAATGGTAATAATACTTTGTACTTGGTAACATCTTTCATCCAAAGAAGTCTTGAGCACTTTAAAACATGATCTTGTTATTAGTGTTTGCAGCATCCCCGAGATGTAGCCAGGCAGCCACAATAGCTGCTTTCAGGTTCGCAGCTGGAAAAATGAGGTAGAGGAGAAAACTGAATTCTCCAAAAGTGATTTTAAGAGTCTACCCTGGTATGACGTAACAAGCATTTTTAAATGGTGGAAAAACTGAGGGAAGGGAGATTAAGCTAAATATCAGATGCATTCCAAGAGGATGTGAAATTAAAAAAATATATATTTCTCAACAATTATAATTTTTAATATTTTATTATTTTTCAGTAATTGTATATTAATTGGCTACTCTATGCCCAGCACTGTACTAGGCACTGAGTATA
Source organism: Saimiri boliviensis (assembly GCF_048565385.1). Lineage (NCBI taxonomy): Eukaryota > Metazoa > Chordata > Mammalia > Primates > Cebidae > Saimiri > Saimiri boliviensis. Next base: position 56,835,615 of record NC_133451.1, read on the forward strand.
GCATAAAACAAGATAAGATAAGGTGAAGTTACAGCGACAGACACATGGCTCATATCCTACAGGGCCTTGTAGGCCAGATAAAGGATTATGTATCGTGCTGAAGTTTGTTGAAGGGCTTAAAGACAGTTTTAAGTTTAAGGGGAAAAAAAAAAATCATTCTTGGTAGAATGTGAAATCAGGGATATAGAAAGGTAATCAGATCCATTAGGTTTTTTATTTCTAACATATATGTTGTACATTTTTGGTCTTATCTCTTAACCACATGTTCAATCATTTTTAGGCTAGAGTGCAGTGGTGCGATCTCAGCTCACTGCAACCTCCACCTCCCAGATTCAAGTGATTCTCCTGCCTCAGCCTCCTCAGTAGCTGGGACTACAGGTGTACACCACCACACCCAGCTAATTTTTGTATTTTTAGTTGAGATGGGGCTTCAACATGTTGGCCTGGTTGGTCTCATTCTCTTGACCTCATGATCCACCTGCCTCAGCCTTACATACTGCTGAGATTACAGGCATGAGCCACCAAGCCTGGCCAATTCTTAAAAACATAATACTTAATTCTAGAAATCCTGTAATTAATTCTATGCAATCATGTAAGTGTATAGAAATAGATGATGCTAAACGTATTAAATTTTATTTTATTTATTCATTATTTTTGAGATGGAAGAATGTATTAAATTTTTAAACAAAGTAGACTATTTCATTCATTTGGAAACTAATTGAAAATTGCTTAACTTGGAAAAAAGTACTGCGGATAACCTATGCTTACAGGAAGTTACAGCCTGGTAGAAAAGTTCAAATCTGTGATCAAATAACAAGGATATATATATATACAGAGAGAGAAAGAGAGAGAAAGAAGACATATGTGTGTCATGTGGGCTAGATAAGTTGTTATTAGAATGTAGAAAACCATTACTTGAGGAAAGAATAAGGAGGGACAAAGAGGTTCTACATGAGTCAATCCATAAAATGTATACAAATATATTTAACAAATTCAACAAATACTGTATTATTTCCAAAACACTATACAAAGTGATGAAGAGGATATAAATGTAAATAACACATTCTTTCTATATTCAGTGTACTCATAATCTACTGGAAAGTATAAATAATTACTTTGAGAACTGTAATACTAGGTGTGTTGCTATATCACAATATAAAATATGAAAAAAAGAAATTCAATTCAACTAGGAAACCCAAATAGGTTTTACACTAGAGAATAGTAGAAAATAAAATAGCAAGTTTTGATTGAAGAGAGAACAGAACTTTCCTTACATGTCAGTTTAAAAGAAGACAAAAGCCTAGCAAAACAATTTTAGAGAATAATATAGCAGTTGTCTTCAGGGTACCATGGATTCAGGAAAGAATAGATAGGTAACTGAATTAGCAGTTGAATGCCATGCTATGAATGCCAAGTAATTACAACTGAGCTAAGGTGCCAATGGTTGTAATAGGAACAGATGAGATTGGGGTGAGGTAGTAGAGAAAATTGGACAGAAACTAGCAAATTCTTTAGTGCAGTGGAAAGTTAATAACTGAATTTTAGCCATGGTGATTGTACAGTAGTGATATCATAATTTCCAAAATTAAAATCAATAAATGTTTACTTGTAGGATTCAGTCATTTGAGGATTAAAAATAAGTCTTAAACATATTAAGTTTGAGGTGCTGGTGAAATACAGTGCTCAACAGTAATAATAGCGTGGAGGTCAAGAAGGAGCTTGGGGTAGGAAAGATTAGCAATAGCTAAGAGTGAATGTTTGAGGCATTTTACCTGAAGAGTTAATTTAGTTCTTAAACCTTGCTGAGAAAATACTGCTTAACCCAACTTGTAAGTAGAGAACTAAAGTTTGGACTCCTTCAGAGTCATTACACAGAATGATACCACAATACTGTCACTCAGAAATAAACTAATATATGATAATCATTTGTATGAGGTGCGATTGAATATTTGAGAGCAGTAGGGACGTCTAAAAATTACTAAAGAAGAAAAAGTAGAGAACAAAAAGTTGGCAAATCTAGAGGGCTGGAGAAGGAAGACAAATGGAGATGTATATAGAGAAAGTGTGTCAAAGTTCAGCTAATGCAGAATCTAGCAAATAGCTTAATGTCACAAAAAGTTGGAGTTTAAAGAAACAGAAGCACCTTAGCTTTATAGAATTCTGCAAGGCAGCCTATCTCAAAGTAGTTCTATGGAATATAAGCCAATGTATTTGATGGGGGAAAAATGGTTACATGATCAAGAAAGTTTATAAGACAAAATAATAAGATATCACTACCCTCATCTCCTAGAAGCATATTAAAGGTTTGCTATTTTTTTTTTTTCTTTTGAGATGAAGTCTCTCTCTGTGGCCCAGGCTGGGGTACAGTGGTGTGATCTTGGCTTTCTTCAACCCCTGCCTCCCAGGTTCAAGTGATTCTCCTGCCTCAGCTTTCCAAGTAGCTGGGACTAGATGCCTGGCTAATTTTTTTTAGTAGAAATGTGGTTTCCCCATGTTGGCCAGGCTGGTCTTGAACTCCTGACCTCAGGTGATACACCTGCCTTGTCCTCCCAAGTGCTGGGATTGCAGACATAAGTCATTGTGCCTCACCAAAATAACGGAAGGTAGGTAATAAACTCATGATAGCTTAGAAGACACCTGCTTTTTTTTTTACTTAGGATATAAAGATTTTAACATATTTTTTACAAAAGAATCATATTTTGGGATATGATGAAGATTCTAGAAGACAATCTTGAGTTGTTAGGATCTGAGGAATGTTAAAGAAGTGGTACTGGCTGGGCGTGGTGGCTCACGTCTGTAATTCCAGCGCTTTGGGAGGCCAAGGCAGGTGGATCACGAGGTCAAGAGATCGCAACCATCCTAGCCAACATGGTGAAACCCCATCTCTACAAAAAATACAAAAATTAGCTGGGTGTGGTGGCACATGTCTTTGATTCCAGCTGCTATGGAGACTGAGGCAGGAGAACTGCTTGAACCCAGGAGGCGAAGGTTGCAGTGAGCCAAGATCCTGCCACTGCACTTGCAGACCGGCAACAAAGCGAGACTCCAGCTCAAAAATAAATAAATAAATAAATAAATAAATAAATAAAAGTAGTACTGAGATAAGAGCACAGTTTAAATCTGACATAAGGGTGAGGAATTAAAAAAAAATGAAGAAAAGTTATGAAACAGGGAATTATGGAATTGTAGAATTAGAACAGAAGTCACTAGTTTAGTGACTGTGTCTTAGAGTTACTGAGTAAAGTGGTCACTTGCAGGGCTGACCACAGACTGACTGAAGGGGGTTTAGATATGTAAAGGATGATTGAAATATCAGCCACTCCTGCCAAACTTCCTTCTGCTAAATACTCCAGCTCTTTTTTTCATGCTTTCTAGATGTCATTTATTTCTAATTTCCACACCTAGGCTAATTGTCCTTAATGATGTTGCTCTCAAAATAAGCTACTAAGAACAGAAAGGAGTATTTTGGCTATCTTTCCAGGGCACTATGCATTGTTTCTTTTGACACCATGATCAGAAGGCTTGTTCCCTTTGAATCCAGCCAATTTTATTCAATTTACATGGAGTTTTCAGTGGCTATACAACTTTTGCACATGAACAAAACACCATTTAAGGCTATTTTATAATTTTCACTTACATTTTATTAACATCAGCCCTTTATTCCTGGTTGGCATTTAACTAATTTTTTACAACATTCATTCTGACTTTCATTTTATTCGAGCTGCTAGTTCTGTGTCAATTTCAGCTTTTACTTTTATGCCTTTGATTTCTGCAACTGAATAATTAATATTAAAGTGATCAGTATAAGGAAAAGAAGTTTGCCAAAAGCCTCTGGAAATCACTGTTGAAAATTAACTTACCCAAGAATCCCTTTTGGTACAGTCATTGTATCCAGCTCATTGGCTACACCTTTCAGTCCTCCTAAATGAATCATCACTACTGCTTTTATTTCTGCATTCTACTTACATAGATAGATAAACAGATAGATGAATAAGTAGATATCAAGATTAACTTTATCAAATTATGAAGAGTGTAGTTGAATCTTCACTCTTGTGTTTTCTTGATATTCTAGTTATATTCATTTGATATAATTTGTGACTTATTCCATTTTCATTCTTAGGTAATGAGGAGCCATCTTTTCATTCATTCTAGAACCTTGCTTGTATCTTAATTCAGTATCACTAATATGTTTTTTAAACATACATTTCCCCCATTTTGAAACAAGGTATTTATTTGTCCTCTTGTTTCTTTATAACCTCCTTTGTATTTTATTATTTTATTTGTGAAGTAAGTCTTATCATAATGAGTGAGAATTCTTAAGTAATTTACATAAATTATCTATGGCTCAGTTTCCTTTTCAGTAACATGGAAATAATTATAGTATGTACATTATAAAATTATTACAGGCAGCAAATACATTTAAATGCTTAGAACAGTACCTGAGATAATGTAAATGCTCAACAAATCTCAGTCGATATATTTTTCATTACCCTGCTCTCAAATAAGAAGCATGACCCATTTACAATCTTCCTGTGGAAGTGCTTTTGAGAACAGAAAAATTTTAAGTAAAAACAAAAGTTTCTTTCAGTTACTATGCTTGATGAGTAAAAGGGTTATGCTGAAAATTAGTATTTACTTTTACATAAACATCTTGTATTAGACATCCATCTGGTTTAAAATATGGAAGAATGAAAACTGCTTATTCTTTCAACATCAAAAAATAAATTTTTGATGTTGGAGTTAAAAAACAAATATTAGAACAATAGGATATGATTTAGAAAAAAAAAATGATACATTTATAAGAGATAGACATCAAGACTGTCATTTCTATTGCTAGGAGTGGCAAATTAGGACAGTCTTGCTAGGTAGTGACAGAGAGGGGCAGATGAAAGAGAAAATGGACTAAAAAAAGACCAAACTGTGCCATCACAGAATCTATGTCTCTGTTCTCCACCAGGCTGCATGATACTTCTTTATATGTTCCTTCTATTGTTTGCTTTGATGTTTATTTTAGCCTTTTTTTTTCCTACATAAATAAAGGGTTTGTTGTAAGTTAGAATGGAGAGAAGATGAGAAACAATATCTGTTCCCCAGTAAGTGGTCAGTTAGCATTGCAGGCATAGAATACTTGCTTTTTAAAAATGCTGACCAGCGTACACTTTCTTTAGATATAACACCAATGGTTTTTAGAAGACCTAATGTGTAACCATGTTTAAAATCTAATTAACAATGCTTCACAGGGCAACTCTATTACTTGCTGAAGGATTTTAATGGGAACATAAAAATTATAATTGCTAACGAAGGTCACATATAGGCACACTTTGTTATTTGATATCATAACACCAAAGATTGATTGAAAAAAATGTATCAGAATCTCCTCACTTACCAGTAAGTAACTATTTCCATATGATGTGACCTGTGAATACAGGCGTACCTCAGAGAATTGCTGGTTTAGTTCCTGATCACCACAATAAAACAAATCTTGCAATAAAGCAAGTGATATGAAATTTTTGGTGACCTAGTATATGTAAAGGTAATGCTTATACTATACTGCAGTCTATTAAGTGTTTAATAGTATTTACATCTAAAAAAGTGCATACCTTAATTAAAAATGTTTTATTACTAAATGAAATATTAATTAAAATATTTTATTGATAAAAAATTGTAGTGATCATCCAAGCCTTCAGCTAGTCCTAATCTTTTTGTTGGTAGAAGCTCTCCCCTCGATACTGACAGCTGCTGATTACTCAGGCTGGTGGTTGCAGAAGGTTGGAATAACTGGTAATTTCTTAAAATGAGACCAGTGAAATTTTCACATGGATTATGGATTGACTCTGCCTTTCACAAAGAATTTATCTGCAGCATGAAAGGCTTTTTTGTTACTGTTTGACTCACAGAAGAACTTGTTTTAAAGTTAAAGTCCCTCCTCTCAAACCCTGCCACTACTTTATCAACTAAATTTCTATAATATTCTTTATTGTCATTTCATCAATGTTCACAACATCTTCACCAGGAGCAGATTCCATCACAAGTTACAACTTTCACAGCTCATTCATAGGTAGCCTCTCCTCGTTGTTTAAGCTTTATCAGGAAATTGCAGCAATTCAGTCACCTCTCCAGACTCCATTTTTAATTCTAGTTCTCTTACTGTTTGCACAATATCTGCACTTACTTACTCCACTGAAGTCTTGAATTCTTCAAAGTCATTCATGAAAGTTGAACTACCTTCTTCCAAACTCCAGTTAATGCTGAGATTTAAATCTCCTCCCATGAGTCACATAGGTTTGTGCATCTAGAATGGTGAATCCTTTCCAGAAGGTTTTCAATTTACTTTACCCAGATCCATCAGAGTTATAACTATCTATGACAGCTATAACCTTATGAAATGCATTTCTTAAATAATAAGACGAGCATTGAAGTTACTCTTTGGTCCATGAGCTACAGAATGAATATTGTGTCAGCAGGCATGAAAACAATATTAACGTTTTTGTATATTTTCATATCAGAGCTTTGAGGTGGCTAGTGAGGCATGTTCTTCAATGAGTAGTCGGTGGATCACTTGTGTATGTATATAAGCAATATACATTATTTATATTTATGTATTAGATATATATGAGTGATATATATTAGACATATATTAGATATCTAGATATATATTAGATATATTTAATATATATTGCTTATATATATATATTAAAAACTAATCGTTGAAAAAATATACACATACACACACACACATGCAGACACATGCACACATATTGTGAGACAGATTCTCACTCTGTCATCCAGGCTAGTATGCAGTGGTGCAATCTTGGCTCATTGAATCCTCAATGCTGTACCCCCTCACCCCCACCCACTGCTTCACCCCTTCCCCCACCCCTAGGCTCAAGTGATCCATCCACTCTAGCCTCCTGAGTAGCTAGGACTATACACGCATGCTAGGACTATGCATGCATGCTACCATGCGTGGCACTTGTCCTCCCAAAGTACGATGATTACAGGCATAAAATACTGTCCCACTGAGTGTAATATATATCTAATAAATATAAACATGGCACCAATTGACTTGCTCCATGCTGGATTGCCACAAACCTTCAATTTGCAAAAAATGCAATAACTGCAAAGCACAATAAAATGAACCTCAATAAAATGAGATATGTCTGTGTTAATACTCTGAAGGAAAGGTAAAATACAGAGGGATAATCTTGATTTTTTAAAAATAAATAACAACTTAACAACTTTTTTTAATATGCCTAGTAAGTTCATATTATTTTTTCAATTGATTTTAAAAGTGTTTACTGTTGATTTGTTAAGGTGATGTTAATTTTATATATATATATAAAATATATGTTATATGTTTTATATATATTATATAATATATATATAACATATAATATATAATATATAACATATAATTTATATATAGCATATATATTATATATAACATATATAACATGTATATGTTATATATTATATAACATGTTATATATAACATATATATAATATACATGTTATATATAACATATAACATGTATATTATATATAACATGTATTATATATAATGCATGTTAAATATATGTTATATATAAACATATATTATATATATAATGTATGTTAAATATATATGTTATATATATATTATATATGTGTGTATATATATATGTATGTGTGTCTGTGTGTGTATATATATATATATATATATATATATATATATATATATATATATTTGAGACAGAGTCTTGCTCTGTTTCAAGGCTGGAGTGCAGTGGCACAATTTCAGCTCACTGCTACTTCCACCTCCTGGGTTCAAGCAATTCTCATGCCTCAGCCTCCCAAGTAGCTGGTATTACAGGCATGCACCATCACGCCTGGCTAATTTTTTGTATTTTTAGTAGAGACAGGGTTTTTCCATGTTGCCCAGGCTGGTCTCAAACATCTGAGCTCAGGCAATCCACCCCACTGTGGCCTCCCAAAGTGTTAACATTACAGGTGTGAGCCACCATGCCCAGATGAGTAGTAATGTTTTGAAAGGAAACCTTCTTCTGAGCAGCAGCTCTCAAAAGAGGGATTAAAATATTCAGTAGACCATGCTGTGAGCAGATGTGCTGTTATCCAGGCTTTGTTATTCCATTTATAGAGCACAGGCAGAGCACAGAGTAGATTTAGTGTAACTCTGAAGGGCCCTGGGATTTTCAGAATGGTCCATAAGTATTGGCTTCAACTTAAATTTGTATCTGCATTGGCCTCTAATAAGAGACTAGCCTGTTCACTGAAGCTTTGAAGCCAGACATTGTTTTCTCCTATCTAGCTAGGAAAGTTCTAGATGGTATCTACTTCCAATAAAGGCTGTTCTAGCTACAATGATAATCTGCTGTTTAGCGTAGCCACCTTCATCAATTATCTTTGCTAGATCTTCTGAATAACTTACTGCAGCTTCTACATCCACACTTGGTGCTTCACCTTGCATTTTATAATTATGAAGACAGCCTCTTTTTATAAAACCTCATGAGTCAACTTTCACTAGTTTCAAATTTTTCTTCCACATCATCATTTCTCTCAGCCTTCATTGAATTGAAGAGAGTTAGGGCTTGGCTCTGGATTAGACTTTGGTTTAAGGGAATATTATGGCTCATTTGATCTTCTATCCAGTCCACTAAAACTTTTTCCGTATCAGCAATAAAACTTTTTTGCTTTTTTAATATTCATTTGTTCAATGGATTAGCACTTTTAATTTCCTTCAGTAACTTTTCCTTTGCATTTACAAGTTGGCTATTTTGCACCAGAAGTCTAACTTTTGGCCTATTTCAGCTTTCAGCATCACTTCCTTACTGAATTTAAACATTCTAGCTTCAATTTTAAGTGAGATACTTGGACTCTTCCTTTCACTTGAATAGTTAGAAGTCATTGCAGGATTATTAATTGGCTTAATTTAAATATTTTTGTGTCTCAGGAATCAGGAAGGCCCAAAGAAGGGGAAAGGGAGAGAGACAGGAAATAGCTGATCGGTGGTGCAGTCAGAACACAAACATTCATTAAGTTCGTCATCATATATGGGCATGCTTCATGGTTCCCAAAACAATTAAAATAGTTACATCAAGTATCAGTGATCACAGATCCCTGTAACAGATATGAAAAGTTTGAAATATCACAAGAATTACCAAAATGTAATATACAGACATTGAGTAAGCACATGCTGTTGAAAAACATGGCACCAACTGACTTGTTCCATGCTGGGTTGCTGCAAACCTTCAATTTGCAAAAAATACAGTGTCTGCAAAGCACAATAAAATGAAGCTCAATAAAATGAGATATGCCTGTGCTAATAATGTGAAAGAAAGGTAAAATTCAGAGTGATAATGTTGGTTTTTTAAAAAAAAAACAACTTGTCAATTTATTTTAATATGCCTACTTAGTTCACTTTTTTTCCCAAATTTATTTTAAAGGTATTTGACCTTGATTTTTAAAGGTATTTTAGTTTAATGTTGCTCAAATGTGGACATGTTCAGTTTTGTATTTAGAACTTAGAAATATTTTTTGGTTTTCTAATCAGACATTAGAAATATTTGTAAGTGTATGGAGATTAAGGAAATGAAGAAGAATAAGTAAAAGAAAGAAAAACCGTGGAGTTTCATGTGCTCAAATCTATCCCAGTATGCCTCCATGATATGTTAAGGCCTTCTACTCTTCTGAGACCCCCTGATGATAGACTCATATGTGCTTGATACCTCTTGCAAGCATAACAAGACCCCATTAGAGACGTTGTGGAGGGCTCAACTCACCATGTCACTGTTTGTATTCATTTCAAATTCAATATGGGTAATGCTCTCTTGCTTTTATTCTTTCTCATCTTTTGTGGGTGTAATGTGTGATTTAACTAAATTTCTTAAATATGCTACATTCACCATACCCAAATTTCAGCTGTTCCCTTCTGAGATTCAGGTTTTGTGGATCACTTGGCAGAGCTTTATTGGATTATTTCCAAACTTGCCGTCTCCTTTTTGTTTAGTATTGTGATGCTTTCATGTTTATTCATGGAAAGTATCATGTGAGTTTACACTGGCTCTGGGAGAAAGGGCCACTGTGCCAACAAAAAATGTCATTTGGTATGGAGAGGGATTTAGAGGTATTATATATTGTCTTACTCTAGTGAACTAATGTATCAAAGTCATAAATCTGAAGTTTCAAATGTTTTTTAAATTGAAGTTGCTGAGTTTTTTGGTTTTTGTGTTTTATGTTATTAGTGAGAGAGGTTTGCTAATTCTTACTCAATATTTAAAATTTAGCCGGGCCCGGTGGCTCAAGCCTGTAATCCCAGCACTTTGGGAGGCCGAGGCGGGTGGATCACAAGGTCAAGAGATCGAGACCATCCTGGTCAACATGGTGAAACCCCGTCTCTACTAAAAATAAAAAAAATTAGCTGGGCATGGTGGCACGTGCCTGTAATCCCAGCTACTCAGGAGGCTGAGGCAGGAGAATTGCCAGAACCCAGGGGCTGGAGGTTGCGGTGAGCCGAGATCGCGCCATTGCACTCCAGCCTGGGTAACAAGATAACAAGAGTGAAACTCTGTCTCAAAAAAAAAAAAAAAAAAAAAAAAAAAAAAAAAAAAAAAAAAAAAAATTAAAATTTGTTTTTAAAGGTACTTTAAAAAAATCTAGCTACTGGTTATTTAAAGTCTCAAGGTCTTCAATCATTTTTAATTTGAAATTAAAATTATGTTGAAAATTCAGGTTCCATAGATGGATAATTTATTTTTTTTTTCCAACTTTTATTGGAAGTTCAGGGGTACATTTGCAGGATGTGTAGGTTTGTTACATAGGTAAAGCGTGCCATGTGGTTTACTGCACAGATCAGATGGATGATTTTTTTTTTTTTGTAAGAATAGAAAAACAATTTAAAAAATCAAAGAAATACATGATATTTTCTGTTTATATTATAAAATACATGATATTTTCTGTTTATATGAGTCTTTACCATTGATCCTTCAGTCATGTTAATCATTTTGTGTATTATAATAAGAATATGTTAGTCTCTAAGCATTTACTCTGTGCCAGGCTTTTTATAAGCATTGCAATAAGCCAAGGAGATAGAGACCTTTATTATACTTTCATTTAAAAAGGGAACTGAAGCAAAGAAAGATTATATATAATTCACTCACTGTTACACAGGCAAATATTGATAGAATTGACTGGGATTGAATTTGAAATTAATTATGTGACTTGAAAGCCTGATCTCACAACCCCTCCCAAAAAAAACTTTGCCAATAACTGTGCCCCCAACCCCCCAAAAAAATAATCCAATATAATATTTATTGAATAAATTGTTTTTACCTAGATAAATTTGAATTCTGCCAGTAGTCGCTAGTATAAACTGTATTAATGATTGCAGTCAAATTCTGGTGTATCTAAGAGAGCTAGTACGTTGGCATATAAGATTACACTGCATGATAGAATGAAATTTAAGTAGAAAAAATGCATCTAACATCCTGGAGTGGCTTGTGGGTCTCATTGACTTTTACCATGATATAGCAATGCTATCTCTTAGACAAATACTCAAGGAGGCATGTATTTTTATTATAGTCAAGCTAGTTTTGCTAACAGAAAACATACTTACTATTTCTAAAACTGGAATTGTTTGATAGATGCTACTTTTATGTACATTTAAAAATGAAGTGAGTTCTTCATCTTATTAATATATCTAAACCATGGCTTTAAATGCAGTTCTGAAATCTGTGGCTGGATGGTAGATGTGTCCCAGGTTTTGAAGTAAATGCCTTTGTCCTTTGTGAAATCCCGTATGTCTGTGTGTCTATCTATCTATCTATCTATCTATCTATCTATCTATCTATCTATCATCTATATATGTACATATATATATATTTACATATATATGTATATTTAATTATTGACTTTATTGTTCAGAAACAATAAGTTGCATTTACATTTTTAAAAAAGCTAATGAGGATCAGTCTTGAGCAATGGCCATTTATCTAATCTCTAACTTTAAAACATTCATAAATTTATGCAGGGGGAGGTTCTGTCCTTTTGAGACTTCACTTTGGAATGTCCCTTTATTCGCTAAGAGATCCTTACTTGCAGGATTCCATGTACCTGCCAACTAGAGCCATTATCTCTTACCTGAATAACAGATCCATAGATTCTTATGCCCAGGTGGCAGACCAACAGAACTGTAGCAGTTTATTGAATTTTTGAGTTTTCAAGTTAGGTTTTGAATGAATTATACTAAGCAAGGTATTGCATATTATTCATAAGGTGTAGATAAAGGGTGCTAAACTTGTTTATTTAAACATGTATATTTACAACACATTTATATATCAGAATCTTGGTGGTTCTCTTGAATGAACTAAATTTGATTCAATAGTGTAGAACTACACATGCACATAGTGTGTTGCATTCGCTATATAATTATTTGCTTATCTGGCAACACTCTAATATACTTGTCAAGCAAAGTTCATACACTTCAAATGAATATTATTGTTTTTGTTTTGACATTGGCTGTACTTCAGGTGATATCTCACATGCTATGACATAACTCTACTCACTTCATTTAACATTCCATCCAGCAGACATTATACTTCTCAGTTGTCTTAATAAATTTTCCACATCGATCAAAATTAGATGACACATTTGTGAAGGATTTGTTGTACATTATAAATCAGGTCAATTTGCAGGGTCTGTCCATGAAAGTTACCAACAGGTGAACATTGTGCCTAAGGGAGGACCAATCCCAAGATATCAAGACCTAATTAGAAACATTTTGGAGCACAATTTATCTTGATATCAGGGATTGCTGTTCTCATAAAAGACATTTTATAGGACCACTATCAACATTCACAGACAATGTGACCAAAGAGTATTTGCCTGTTACTATTTTAGGAGGACAGTGTATTTCACTGCACTAGTTATAAATGATATTTAGTTTGCAATGTGGAAATCTTGCACATAAAAAGCATGCAATGATTGCTAGTGTTACATTCTGTCCTTTTTTTTACTGAAGTTAGGATCCAGTTGGCAGCAGGGGACCTTACAAACCTAACAGTGCTATCTTAAAACATATGTTTCATAGTCTTTTTATATATAAAATAGTATGATTGTAGAACTGTTAAAATAAAAACTTCAGGCACATTAAATCTAACAGAGTTTAATTGAGCAAAGAATGATTTGCAAATTGGACAGCCACCAGTACCAGAATAGATCCAAAGCAACTTTGGGGCTGCCACGTGGCCGATAACATTTATGGACAAAAAAAGGAAAGGGCCATACAGAAAACAAAAGTGCAGTACAAACACAATTGAATCAATTACAGGTAAGTGTGTGACTTGTTTGAGCCTGCTTTGAACAGTTGGTTGTCTGTGGTTGGCAGCGATTTCATTGCTTATTATAAGACCAGGTTACAGTCTACACATCAAGTGAGATTGCAGTTCAATATATATGGAGAAAACTTTAGGTCAAATTTAAAATATGTACAGGAACAGCTTTGGGCCAAACTTAATTTAACAGAATAGATGCTATTTTCAGTAAGTCAGTTAGAGTGCCCCTAGCTTTAGACATTATCAGGGAAAAACATGTTTGAGAGTTTTAAGAATTATTGCAATAAAAATTGTATTTCACCTTTGCATTTCATTTCATACTGTTACATTCACAAACAACAATACAACATTTTGGTTAGAAACGAGGTTTTAGGCCAGGTGTGGTGGCTCACGCCTATAATCCTAGCACTTTGGGAGGCTGACATGAGAGGATCACTTGAGCCCAGAAATTTGAGATCAGTCTAGGCAATATATTGAGACCCGTCTCTATAAAATTAAAAAATTAGCCAGGTACAGTAGTACACGCCTATAGTTCCAGCTAGTCGGGAGGCTGAGGCAAGAGGATTGCTTACGCTTGGAAGGTTGAGGCTGCAGTGAGCCATGATTTTGCCACATTGGACTCCAGCCTAGGTGAGAAAACAAGACTTTGTCTTAGGCAAAAAAAAAAAAAAAAAAAAAAAAAAAAAAAAAAAAAAAAGAAAAAAGAAACAAACAAACGAAATAGAAAAAAGGGAAGTTTTGGAATCTACAAATGTGAACTTAAATCCTACTCATGGACAATACAGTTCATTTAGCCTCAGATCTCTTATCCATAACATGAAGATATTATAAGATGAATAAATGAGAAGTTGTATGTAAAGTGCTCAGTACAAGTATTTATAGTATTTGAACTCCATTCACTTAATTGAATGGAATGTAAAAATATTGTGTAATTATTAAATATTAAATAAGACAGCAGTGGCTTCATGCAGATGGAAGCCATCTTTTGAATTTAAATAGGTGGCCAACACATGTTCACATAGTGGTATCATATATTCACTACCATATATCTCAATCCCCTCAAGTTTTGACTTATGGTCCATGCATAAGTCATACCACTATGTGAACATATGTTGGCCACTGTTTAAATTCAAAAGATGGCTTCCATGTGCATGAAGCCACTGCTATCTTATTTATTCATCACTGGTTTTAATTCTTTTTGTCTCTTGATATACCTTTCTTTGTATACATTTATGTTCTGTGTTTCTGCATTGAAATGTATTGTTTAAAATTTAAAATTAACTCCATTGACATAAATGACTACTACATGCTTTTAAGACTATCAGTTAAACATGGGAATCTGAGTGGCAGAATACCCAGATACTTGGAAAATGATGAGGCCTGATATTGCAGCTGCTGCAACAAATTCTGTGCCTTAAAAAGTAATTACATAAATATGTAATGATAAAACTGTATAATTATTTGATTACGTAAATATGAATGCCTATTACTGTATCACTAGATTGACTCTGGAGCCTTTTTTTTAACATTAATAAACATAGCCTTCATTTTTATATTAATTGTACCAGTTAGTAATGATATCTGGTGCTCATTTCCTCCAATGAGAAGACATTTTAGAGCCAGTTATGCTTGTGAGATGAGTACTGAGTATACTCATTTTTTTCCTGTATGTTCTTTAACTAACTAGAAATTAGTTCTTATTAACTCATCATTAAGTTCATTAAGATGATGAATCAGCAAGTATTTATTGTTTGCCTAGTGTTCACCAAAGCATATATTCTGTTGCCTGTAAATTGCTTATAAATATTTCAAGTTCCTTGCTAATTTACTGTGTTAAATTAATTGACCTTGATCTAATTCTGGGTCTATTATATTCTCGCAAAATCTTAAACGTTGCAAGGCCTTACTTTTGTATATGTAAGTTAGTAAATGAAAGTATATGAATTGAAATTCCAAGCATTCTCTGTCTCTTTTATACGTTTTATTCAAGTATTCTAGACTCCATTACATGATACTGAATTAAAGATGACTTTTCAAAGTTCTTTTCTAAGATGTATTTTGAAAGACCAAGAAATAAGAACCCAAAAAATGAGCAATGGTTTTTCACATAGAAAGTATTTTAGTTAATAATTTCTTATGATAGAGGTCTATCTAAACACATTTTCTCTCATCAAAATAGGAAAAGCTATTCAAAGGCTAACTTCAAATAAATGTTATCATCTCATTAAATGAAGTAGGAGGAAAGAATTATTGCTTCTGTCCCAGTGCCAATCATCAGGTGTGTCTAAGCTATTTGTGAACTCAGGATTCATGGAGTAGGTGATTTATCTTTCTCTTTCTCCATTCCCAGGATTGACAAGGGAATAGACAGAATCAGCCACAACAAATTCTGTTTCTTCCCCCTTTTTTATGCCTGCAGAAGGTGTTCTACGGAACGTGTAAAATGTTCAACCTCTCACTACAATTCTTTTCTGAACTTTTCACTCTCAGCTGCATGTAACTGGAAAGAAAGTTACAAAAATAAGCTAGTAATGTAGCAGTTAAAAAAAAAGGGGGGGGATTTTTTTGTTGTTGGGGAATGAGTGAAGAAAAGCTGCCATGTAAAATACACACATGCACACAAGATTAAACATGTATTTTACAGTAACAAAATTGAAGTGACTGCTAAGTAAATATAAAACGATATTATGATAAAAATCAGGGTTAAATATTATGGTCATTGTACTGTTTTGTGCATGTGTACTTGAGTAAACACGCACATACACACACACACACACACACACACACACACACACACACACACACACATTTAGTAGATACTTCTGCACACATGTTGTATCCCCTTGGTCCAATTCTGATTTCAGCCAACCTGAGATGAGCTATTTGTGGGCACTCAGGCCTACCTCAGGTACCCAATTCCCACCTCAAATGCCTTCTATTTGTCTTTAAGCATTCTTTCCTAAGACCTTCCTCAATGCCAGTGGCTTGCTTGGTGGACACCCCAGCCATCTGCTTGTGTGTGCTGGATGTCATACTGGTGAAGATTGTCCTCAAGCATTGGGGAAGAGGAACTCATGCAGATTTTTCCAGCTTCCAGTTTCAGTTGTAGAATTCTGGATGGCTGTCTGTATTTCTCAGGGATCTTGAGAAAATTTGGTCCTTCTTACCAACAGCAACAACTGCAACAATAATCACATATTTTTGGCGTTTCCTCTTTGTCTGTATCTCCTTTCCTTTACACGTATTTCTTGGGTTCATCCCTCTACCCCCAGTAAACCACCTGCATCAAAGTTCTTGTCTTGGGCTCAACTTTTTAGGGGATCCCAAACTAGAATGCTATGCCACATAGTAATATCTGAACATACTATGTTTGAGTAACTCAAAACATTTGTAGCCATCATCAGTCAATAAGTAGCAAATATTATTTATTTAGTTTTATGAAAATATTGCATAACCACTTATAAATCTGATTTGATAAAATGTTAATTATCTTATCACCTTTTTATCATTTAACATATGATCTACCTTCTTAAAAAGCATCTATAAATATCGTTGGTCAAGTAAGACTTACATATTTGAAACAATTGGCCAATATTATACAAAATCTGCTGCTTTCTGGCATTTCACTGGTTATTGAAGTTCTTGTAAACACTGTAATTGAAGATGTCTTACTCAAAGATCAAAGTGACAGATTTCTATAAAACTTTCTTCCTAAGACTTATATTTTAAAAGCAGACTGCAAATGTCATAGTGGAGGTTGCATTTCATTCATTGTAGGATAAATGTATAGGAGATTGTTAAAGGCAGTATTCAATAGTAAGTGATGTGTGCAGGGGTGCTGATATAGGAAAATCATATTTAATTCCAAAAGAGCTAATTAAAGAAGAATGACTCTATAAGCAACTTGATTTTTCTTATGTAAAAGGAAAGTATTAACATATGTGCAAGAAAATAGTATATATAAATGAAAGCAAGACATTTATTCACACATAGCTTTTCAGAAATAAGATCAAATGTATCATAATAAAAATTCTAGCATATATGTAATCAGAGATATTTTGCACTTGTGGTAGTTTAAAAAATATGTTGCATAACTATTTTATAGCTATGGTATGGTCTGGTTTAATAACATTTATTATTTTCTTGTCATTGTATTGCCATAACCAAGGACAAAGTTGTTGTCATATGGATCTTGGAGAGATAAGGTTGTATTACCTGTGAGCATCTGTTCTAAGCCTTGCGTCCTTGGCCAACTGGTCAGCATGGCTCTGGAAAAGCAGTTATATAATCCATTTTCTTTCTATATTTATTTTTTATTTATTATTCTTTCTTTCTTTTCTTTTCTTTTTTTTTTTTTTTTGAAACAGAGTCTCACTCTGTCACCAGGGTGGAGTACAGTGGCACAATCTTGGCTCACTGCAACCTCCACCTCCTGGGTTCCAGTAATTCTCCTGCCTCAGCCTTCTGAGTAGCTGGGATTACAGACACCTGCCACCACACCTGGCTAATTTTGTATTTTTAGTAGAGATGGGGTTTTACCATGTTGGTCAGGCTGGTCTCGAACTCCTGACCTCATGATCTGCCTGTCTTAGCCTCCCAAAGTGCTGGTATTACAGGTATGAACCACCACGCCTGGCCATATAAGTCATTTTCATAATCATCTTCTGTGACAGGGAAGGAATTGGAAAATGAAGAGTTTGTTTAGCTTTAAGGTAAAAATATCCTTTCCTTGACAATACTGTCAGTAAATGTACTGACTATTTTTACCATTTTGCTTATTCCTCAATTATCAGCTCAAAAATACGGGACTAAATTTGCCTGTATTTTATTTTTACTTGCTCAAATGAAAGCAAATTAGATTTGCTAATGACTTATTTTTTGTTGATAAATTTAAGAAAGACATCAAGTTAACGTCATAAAATTCAACCAATTAACTTTAGCTGTACTGCCTTCTTCTGTTATTGAAAGAGTTGTGTGTAACAATAGAACATTTTAAAATGTAAATACATCCCTCGTTGACCCTTTTCTAAATTTTCTCAAGTACATATCAGAAATATAGATCTGGTTCTGTTCAACTGCCATTTATTAACATGAACAATGTAGCATTGCTGCCAGGAGTAGAAAAAAAAAGAAGAAAGAAAGAAAGAAAGAAAGAAAGAAAGAAAGAAAGAAAGAAAGAAAGAAAGAAAGAAAGAAAGAAAGGAAAGAAAAAAGAAAGAAAATTAACCTCTCTCTTCTGCCTTCTTGAAGTTTGTAAGATAAATATGTACCGATTTTAAAGGAAAGTGAACATCAGTAAACTGGACAGATTTATTGAGTTAGCTTGTAGCAAAATGAGTTTGCTCCATTTTCACATAATTTTTCTGGTAGTAAATGTTTTAATCTATTGATGTCATGGAGAAATGCTACATTAGCTATAAAACAGAAAGAGGGCACTGCTCAGTGACAGGACCAATAATATGTATAGTGCAATAAACACTTTGCAAGAACTTAATGGCCCTGCATTCAAATAGATAATATATAGTTCACTAAACTGAGGGAGAAGATTCATAAAACACTGCCAGATCCTCCAAATGCATAATCTTAGATGTACTATTAAGACATCAGTTTTACAATGGTAGATGAAACTCCGTGTGTTTTGAAAAAGAACAAAAATGCATTGTTGTAGCATTGAAGCACACTGGGATTTTATACTTTTTTTTTTCTTTTATAATGTAGGCTTTTGATTTTAACTTTTATCACTAAGGAGTTAATATTTTCTGTGATAATTCTCTCTCCTTCTGTAAAATTAATAAGGCACAATAGAGTCTAGAAGTTGACCCTATTGTGATGAATTTATGCATTTACATGTGTAAAAGGGAAACTGATGTTAAGGAAAGACTTGCGGGTTAAGATGTAACTGTTTGTGGTTAGTAAATATACAACTCATAAATCTCAGAAACCTAAAACTTTATCTCCACGCTGTTTCTGAGTGTGTATATAGTGTGTGTGTGTGTGTGTGTGTGTGTGTGTATACTGTATATAACAAACCATCCAAAATTCATGACTTGAGATTTCATTTAAAACATCATGTATTTGAATGTATTTTTGAAATCCACTGACATTTGAAATAGGGCATCAGAATTGTGTTACTTCATTTTCTAGGTGAGAAAAAAAAATAATTCAGTACAAACTGATCTGTGATCTTCTTGGGAAATTATATGCTATCCAGTGAGCATAAACCTTGGAGCCAGATTGTCTTATAAATTTCTAACTCTGCCTCTTACTTGATTTGTGACCTTGAGCTAGTAGTTTTAATTTCTCAGCTCCTCATTTGTTTTATCTATAGAATGGTAGTAATATAGTTCCCACCAAAAAGTTGTTTTGATAATTAAGTTAATAATAATAGTTTCTACATAGTAAGCATTCAATAACTGTTAGCTATTGTTTCCATAAATTCTTCTTGTTTTAAATTTATTCATTCATTTAATTATGTTTAAAATGCCCTCAAATCTAAGCTGTTTTGTTTGCAGTTTTCATTATTTAAAAATGTAGCATAGTGGGGCTGGACATTGTGGCTCACACCTGTAATCCTAGCACTTTGGGATGCTGAGGCAGGCAGATCATCTGAGGTCAGGAGTTCAGGACCAGCCTGGCTAACATGATGAAACCCTGTCTTGATTAAAAATACAAAAATTAGCCATGCATTATGGTGCATGCTTGTAGTCCCAGCTGCTCAGGTTGGTGAGGCTGGAGGATTGCTTGAACCTCAGAGGTGGAAGTTGCAATGACCTGAGATCATGCCACTACACAGCAGCCTGGGTGACCAAGTGAGACTCTTTCTCAAAGCAAATAAATATAATAAAATTAAAATGTAGCATAATGAAACAGAGCATGATTATTTGTTTTTTTGCTTAGGATGAGGTTTTTGTAATCAGAATATTAACCAAAAATAACAAATAGATGTATTAATTAAGCTTCATAATCAGAAAATACTCACTTCAACATAGCATTGGTGCAATCCAAATCGCCATTTTATTTCCATTTTTTTCTTTAAATTTACCTTTCTTAATACAAATAAAGCTGTACCTGTTATTCAAGAGCATCTGAGATAGAAAAACCTTGTGTTTATTTAATAAATTTAAAATACTTATTGAATGGCTTAAGTGAATATTTCACAGCGGTGAATGAGGCAGTCTTTGAACATACACAGCTTACTTCCTAGTGAGTTAGCAGAATTTATCATAACATAAGGGTTCCTGAAAACATGTAACTTCTATTTATATTTGTTCTTTAAAGTTGCATTTTTTTTTACAAAAAATAACACCTTATGTAGAAGATGTGCTATTTATACAGTACTTACAGTTAATATAAACATACAAGTAAAGATTTAATAAGGATCAACTCTAATCTGTTTAACAGATATCAACCACTTTTTATTGTCTACCAGGAAGCTTATTTAATTAGTGAGGAAGTTACACCTAGTAATGTTATATTGTTGGTAGTTCCTTCTCTAATGATCTCACTAACAAATTTCTTTTTATGACCCTTCTACAGATGGCTTTTAAGGAAAAAAAAACATAGTTGGGGCTAGTTTAAATAGGCTGTAAAGTACGTTGACAGCAGTCCAATAGAGCAAAGAATAATGTGGTCATTTGTTTCATTCTCTAAAACTGACTTTCCCTCTAATTTAATACATTTCACTAACACAAACAAAAAATGCCTTTAGTGAATTGCCTCACAGATGTTGAGTATTACAAAAAATGAGAGAGAAAGCATACTTTATGCTCTATTTCTATTATTTTAATTTAATTTTTCTATTCAATTCCTCACCTTTTGGTTGTATATCGCATTATATACATTTGTGTGACTATCTGCTTATTAATTCCTTTGTCAATTTTGACCTACGCAATTTATACCTCTATTTTAAGGAATATGTATTCCTTCTGTCACTATCTCTCACAGGAGGAACATAAATTTGTAAGGAAAACAGATAGGGAAGACAATGCTATCATTCTCAGAGGCATTCAATTCTTGTATTAAATATTCCAACACTGCATAACTAAATGCATTATAAAGAATGGAAAATAAGTAGAAACTATTCACTATCCAATTAACGATATTTGATTAGGCCAATGAAATAATGCTACTGAATTGTTGCAAACACGCGATGGTGGTCACTGAAGAATGAAAGAAGAAACAGGAGGAACCACATGAGAAAACTGATACTTTTACAAGTTTACTGTAAGATACATGATGAATAAAACCTGATTTTTTTTTCAAGTAAGACAAACACTAGCAAATAATTTTATGTGTACTACTTTCTTCTTGGCATATTTAATTCTTCTACACCTATGTTTCTTTCACCTCTTTCAGACATTTTTTATTTTTATTTTTTAAGACAGAGTCTCTGCCTGTCATCCAAGCTGGAGTGCAGTGTGTGTGCTAGCTCACTGCAACCTCTGCCTCCTGGATTCAAGAGATTCTTCTGCCTCAGTCTCCTGAGTCGCTGGGACTACAGGCGCCCACCACGGGCTAACTTATGTATTTTTAGTAGAGATGAGTCTTTGTTATGTTGGTCAGGCTGGTCTCCATCTCTTGACCTCAAGTGATATGCCCGCCTTAGCCCCTCACAATGCTGGAATTACAGGCATGAGCCACCACACCTGACCCCTGTCAGACATTACTGACTTAAGTCAAATGCCGGCTTCTGCTTTCCAGGTGACCAACATGTACCTTGTAAGTCTGGAATGTAGTACTGCCCTAAATGCTGTCCAAGAAAAGCATAGTAATCTGAAAAGAGATCTTAAATAGATAACTTTGAGAAGAGATTCTTTAGCAAAACTTAGAGTGTTACTTTGTAAGACAAAAGTTATTCCTAGTTACTGATATTAACTTTAAAATGTTTTGTTTGTTGAAATCACAGTCATATTTTTATTGAAAGCAGGCCATCAACTCATTTTCTATTTTGCTGAATATAGCTTAACAGATAAAGCACTTGTGGCATTTAGACAGTAATAGGGATAGCTGGGAATAGTATTTTCTCTTTAATCAATGCAGATATTCAATAATAGTAGCTTATACATGAAAGATAGTGGTTTAACAATTGTACTCTGGTGAGAAGCCTGGCATTGTATCTTGGATGTGGCACCTACTATTTTTTTAACTTATCTGTACCACAGTTTCTGCCTGTGTAATCTTGAAATCATGACACTATCTAATTGTTAGTAGTATGTATTAATTGGATAATAAGGAAGTAGCAGACACTCAGTAAATATGAGTTGTCCTCATAATTATCATAATCATTATGTTCTGTTTACCCAGAGAGTGTAGCACAGAGGTTTAGTGCAGGCTTCAAAGTTCAAACACCAGCTCTACCAATTACTAGTTATATGAGCCTTGTACTCATCTGCATAATGGTGACAATAATCTCAGCAGGGTTGATGTGAGGATTAAATAAGATAATAGAGGGAATATCCAACAAATATAATGGTGTAGTGTAAATACTGAATAAGTATATTAAGAATAACTTAAATTTGAATATCAATAAGGAGAAATTACACAGATTACAAATCTTTCTTAGCAACAGTATTTTGGTTCCCTATTGACTCACAAGATCACAAAGTGAAGTCTCACGATAGGCCTCTGAAAGCTGAGGAGCAAGGAAGCCAGTCCAAGTCCCAGAACCTCAGAAGTAGGGAAGCTGACAGTGCAGCCTTCAGTCTGTGGCAGAAGGCCTGAGAGCACTTGCAAATCACTGATATAAGTCCAAGGGTCCAAAAGCTGAAAAACTTTTAGTCTGATGTGAGGGCAGGAAGCATCCAGCACAAATAAAAGATGAAGCCCGAGTACTCAACAAATTTGCTCTTTCCAACTTCTTCTGCCTGCTTTATTCTAGCCCTTGCACTGACATCGGATTAGACGGTGTCCACCGAAATTGAGGATGGGTCTGCCTCTCCCAGTCCACTGACTTAAATGTTCATCTCCTTTGGTAACACCCTCACAGACACACCCATGAACAATACTTTGTGTCTTTAAATCCAATCACACTGACACTCAGTATTAACCATTACACTATATTTGAGGGTTTTGCATGGACAGAGTCACTTTCACAAGCAACAATCATCGAGTAAGCCATCCTTTCCTCCCATCATTTCCCTTTCGAGGTATGTGAATGCTCAGTGACAAAGCAGATTAGGTAAGACGAAAATTACAGGAAAATCAGAAGCTTCATGTAGCTTTTACAAAATGTTTGGCTTTTCAAATACAAAGAGAAAATTCATAGAAAGCCTGAAAAACAAATATTATTTGTATAAAAATTTCTTCCTAGAGATGATAGATTGATTGAATTTTCTGAAACTATATAAAAATTGTGTAAGAAGCACATATTGGAAGATTATAGCAATGAATCTAAAGACTCAGATATCATTTATTTGAGCCAATATTTTATAAATGAGGAAAGTGAAACCAGATAGTTGAGATTTTAGCCCCACATCACAGTTTACTATTTAATTCTGAGGAGTGTTTAAAATAAAGTAGTAAATAATGTAGTAATTTTTGAGTCACTTAACAATTTTATGGATTATGAGGGCAGAAATTGCTATCCTAATTCTATCGACAAGATAAACTCGGAGGTGTAAGAAGTCAAATTACTTTTTTTTTTCTGATAGAATTATAACTAAACATTGTCTTTACCAGACCTCTTGAAATCTTGTGAATTAATCTCAGAATGGTAAGTTTCTATTGAAGTAGGAAAGACCACAAACAAACCTCTCGAGACCAAACTGGGAAGGAAATGGTGATTCATTCGGCCAGCAGCTCTGGCGGGCCTGAATGCCCCAATAGCCGAGCTCCTAGACAAAGAAAATCCTTGCCCTTTTAAAGGCTCACAGTTCTAGAAATTACATGTGAAAGGGTCTTGATCCATGAGATAGGTGTGTAGTACATGACTAGGTGGGGGTTTGATAATATTGAAGCAAAAACCAATGCCTTCCTGAAAGATTCCTCCATACAATGCCTGTGAACTACAAGAGTGTGATTCAGGGTGGCACCCGGGTCTGCCAGCTTTTACTTCTCCTGTTGAAATGCAATGTAGAAGTCTAGGGGGAAGTGCTCTAGGAAGCATAAGAGGATTAAGGGTCTCCTTCCTCACTATCATCATTTCATGCAAGAGAATAAGACTACAAAACCCACCGAAAGATTCCCTAAGAAAAAAGCAAAACACCAACAAAACCCAGCATCTTGTGGAATAGTCTAGAAATACTGAAGAGCTATGTAATATTCTGGCATTTTGTAGAATTATTTCAGATGCTTCGGTCAACTTGGGGCTGGATTCACTAGCCAAAGAACAGAAAATATTTTGTATTTAATTATAACATGGTGAATAATATGTTCATTTGTACAAATATGATTTTTATAACTGAAACAAAAAATTAATTGTAGAATTCTTTAGAAACTGACATATGTCAAATATATCCTATATGTGTCAACTGAAGCCCTTAGAAGGCTTCACTCATCAGTTTTTTGATGTTTGATAAAATTGGGATGTCAATTCATCTAAAATAAACTATGATTTGGAGCTAATATCTCAATTATCTAGTTTTCTTTTTCTTATTTATAAAATATCAGCTTAAACTAAATGCATCTAACATACTCTCAGTCCCCAAACTCTGGGACTATTATTTTAAAAGTATTTACTAAATTTCTGAAATTAGATCTAGATTCATTTTTAATATCATATTTGGTATATATCCAGAGCTGGGTGTGTAGAAGAACCTAGTAATAAGAATTAGTCAAAAATATATGTCTTAAGAACGAATAGATGACATTTTCCATGGGAAGTTTAATTTCCGTCAAAGCATTTTTTCTTGTGTTTCTAACTTCAGCTTCTCTTGACAATTCCCTCCTTCTCCATCATTCACTTCTTTCTGGTCAGTTTATAATGTCTTTACACAGGTTTCTTTGAGAGCATTTAAGAACAGCTTATCTTTGGTAAATAAGTATATTAAAAATCACCAGTTATTAGACTATAAGTTTCCCTGAGACAGAGATCAGTTTGTCCTTTATAGCATGGTCTTAATGGTGATATGGCTCCAATGACTGGAGAAACACCAGGGTCCTTTGTCTGGCATCAACAAGATTAATGACAGGGACACACATGGAGTGGTTTTAAGGAGAAGGAAGTTTAATAGGCAAGAAAGAAGAAAAAAAGCTCCCCCATGCAGAGGAAGGGAGGGCTCTGAATAGAGAAAAAACCCACTCCTTCCATGGAAAGCAGTAGGTTTTATTGAGAGGCTGGAGGAGGCGGTGTCTGATTTGCATAAGGCCCAGGGGATTGGTTTTACCAGGTGTTTCATTCACTTAGCCAGTGAAAAAAACTGGCCCTCCCACCTTAGCCTTTTAATATACAGATGCACGATGTCATGATGTTCTGCACATATGGTATTATCTAGAGGCGGCCATGACACCTAGCACACGTGGTCACGAGAAGTTGGTGGAAACTACTGGATCCAGTTTCTAGTCCCCAGTATTTGCATATCAATGCTTGCCAGTCAGGTTTTTCAAGCTGCCTTCTGTTAAAGAAATGTTTCAGGAACTGTTTCTATTAAAAGAGAAAGCCTTACCGAAGACTCCTTACCTTTTCTATCTGCCTAAAATAATGTATTAATAACTCCTGCAATAATAGCACCAACAAAGTCATGAGTTTCGATGAGGATGAAGTAGAGTGTTTCACAGGTTGACTTCACAGAGTACACAGTCAGTAACTGTTAAGTGTTGTGATTATTATTATTTGTCTCTATTCACAGCTCTAAGTGTGCTGCACATAACAGTAGCTCCACAGATGCGTTCAGTGGATTTAATACATAAACATGCATATTTAATCTTACATACTCTGAGGTAACTCTGCCTTTGTTTAGCAACTCTAAATGTCATGTAGTTATTATGTAGTGGTAACAAATCAGTATAACAAGGGTATATCACTGAAGACGCAAATGTATCAACTTTAAGTATTACCCATGCTATCTCTTCCTAACCTAAAATGCAATAAAATAAAATAAAAATTAAAAAAAAAAGTATTACCAATAATAACTTCGAAAAATTATTATTTTTACTAGAGCTATTATAAACAGATTCTCAAAAGGGTCTACTAAGAGCTGCATTTTCTTCTAAAAGGCTAAATTGATGGTTTGAAAGGTTTTGCAGATCCATCAAGGAATGGAATGTTAATATAAAATAAAAGGCCATCTCAGTTTCTGTAGCATCTATAGATATTGTATTTAAGTGTTTAAATTAGAATATGGCTAGCGAAAGCATTTATGAATTATTGACATTTTCAATCTGCACACTCCAGGATGAAATTCATTTGGAGGTGTTAATTTTGGAAACAAATTATATAAAGCCATTGTAATACAAGGTGCTTGAACAGCACTTTTATTCACTGATGCATGAGTATTATTTGAAAAACATAATTTAGAAGCTGAGCTGCAGAGATTACTCCTGTGTCTCATTAAATAAAGGATTAGTACTTTATTTACAGAAAGAGACAGATGTCTGTCAGAATTTTTGATATGCAGTATACCAAAAAATTTAATGAACTTCACATCTTGTTTTTCTTTCTATTTACTGAAGTGCTTCTGTATTTCTTGGTGGAAGTGAAATGGAAGAAGAGAATTATCTGTTTCAAAATGGTAACAAGTAGGGAGACATGCGTTATTCAGCATAGGTTTGTTTCCAGTGATAAGAGAAATCTTGGTTTTCCTTAGTCAAGAAATGTGGAAACTATTTTTTTTTTTCCTGTTATTTTATCTTCTCTGGAGAGTCACTTTGTAACATTAGCACACTAGTCTCAAGGGGTGATAGCATTGAAAAGTGTGGCATCCAGTACCTTTCTTTGAAAATACCATAGTGTCATTTAGTCACTGCACAAAGCATGGCAAATATTAATTGAGCTCTGTTTATGTGTTGAGCACTGTAGATGAGTAAGATCCATTTTCATCATATTGAACATCAATAATGAATATGTTTATAATATCCAAACTTGGATTGCTATTTCAACTCTACCTAAACAAAGCTTGGCCACCTAAGCTTATTAGACATAGAGCCATGGTATTTGTGCCTCAGTTTCCTTATTTGAAAAGTTTGGATAATGAAAGTGCCTGCATTTAAATATCTACTTAAATATTAATTAATTTTGTATGTAAAACTCCAGTGCTTAATGAAGGAATATTATACCAGATATAGTGCCTACTCTCAGGGGGATTCTATTTATATGTTTGTCTTCTCTAAAGTAAGCTTCTTCATAGATTTGGTGACAGGAAGGAAATGGAGAAAAATAACACAACAATCAAGCTGGGTTTCCTTGGGTTTGTAGATTGTGAGAGTCAGCATAGCATATTAGACAAATGGCAGGACTCTGTCACCTACCAGGGTTGACTTTGTTCAAACCCTGTAGTGTTTTCACCCTCTTTACTCTTCACTAATGGGAATAATAAATACTATATCACATGGTTATGTTGTTAATTCTTCAAGAATTCAGGAAGGTGATTCGTGTGCAGCATTTTATGAAATAATAACTTGCTGTTCATATGTAATGTATGGATTGAGTATCCATTATCTGAAATGCTTGGGATCAGCAATGTTTCAAATTTTGGACATTTGGGATTTGAAATATATTCATTGTTTTGGAAAACTGAAATGCTCCAAAACTTAAAATGTGTTTAGTGCAAACATGTTGCTCAAAGGAAATGCTCACTGGAACATTTTTTATGTCAGATTTTTTATCTAGGATGCTTAAACTGTATTACTGTGAACTTTTGATTATGCAACTTACAGGTAACTTTGGTTGTGATTTTATAATTACTTACTTAGTTTGCCTTTCTGCCATCTTCCTAACTGCCCAGGTGGTGTGTGATAAGGGTACCCAAATGTATTTATATCGTCTTAACCAAATGTAAAAAGAAAACTCATTCTGTTAATAATAGTACTACATTGCAATGAAAAACACTGTTTATAAATTATTTAATATTGTATTGCCAAGTTATGTGCCCTAAAAGTGTTGTTTTTCTTATATATGACAGAAATACAGGGGCATTATTGAATTGCAACATTCTATTCATTGGGAGCATTTACATTGTAAATAGAAAATGTTTCTGTGATTTACAGTTTAAAAGAAAAGAAAATGTAAACATTAGAATTTAATACAAGTTTATAGTACTTAGTTATGGCATTAACAATTTTTGGCATGCAACAAATTTATTTCTCTGTAATTTATAATACAATTTTTAAAAACTTGGCAATACATATGTATGGTCTGTGATCCATACCTTTTCTAATTAAACAATGCAATTCAAAGGTATTGCATATGATTTAGAAATGACTGAACAAATATCTTATTTTTCAAAACAATAGCATGACTATATATTATATCTATTTTATGAACTCTTGGGAAATATAGAGGAAAATTTACTAGTCATTTTTACCTATTTTTTTTTATACAGAATAAAATTCCCATTAATTTGGATTTTTCATTTACTCTAACCACAGGCTATAGCTTATGACATTAAGTTTGACAAAGGACAACGATGAAATCACTTTAAGGAAATATATAAACATATTTATAGAGGCTGAATGAATAGTAAAAGTAGTTTGGAAATTAAAAGTGTAGAGAGAAAAGGATACAAACCAGTTTCAAAAACATTTGGAAATGAACAATGACAGCTATGTCAGAATTCAGGATATTGGACTAGACTAAAAAACAAGAGATCCTGAAAAGTCCCTAGCACACTTGTCATCATGCAATTCATTTATTTATTATCTCATTACAGAGAGGAGGAAAGGGAATATTTCAGTCCTGTGTTTTTACATTATCGAAGGCTGCTTTATAGCAACAAATGTTTTTTTGTCAGCATAACCCACAATGCCATCCATATACTTTTTCTTCTTTGTTCTCCAGTTTTACATTTAATGGGTTAGAGATACAAATTGCTTATAAATTTTACTTTCCTCCCTATCCATTAAAATGCATAGACATTATGCAGATAATGCATTGCAATATAATTTTATATAGTGAATCCAGATTCTATTTCACCACTTTTTCTTTTTATAACATACATAAAATATCAAGAAGCAAAATTATCCATTGTTATTTGGATTATATATTTAATTCTAGAGCTATTCACTGAGTATTTATTATGTGGTTGTGCAGGATATAGTAGTGTGCTTGTTTCCTGTATTCATGTCTTTTGATTATTTATTCAGTGAAGAGAACTTCTAGAATCAGAATAAAATGATAGGTAATGACTGGTCAATCCTTAGTGTTACTAAGCTTTTCGATTCCAAATTACATTGTCTTGCCAGTTTTTGTTATGGAAATATTATTTGTGTTCTCTTGTTTCAACTTAAATTATAGGACTGTTTTACTTCAGTCTTGAAAATATCAAATAAATGATAAATGAGCTACAGCCAGTCATGACATGGGCAAGATCATAATAATTTTCTCTAAAGCACAACAGCCTAATAAATCTTAATTTTGTGTAACCAGCAATCAACAAAGGCAAGCTTTACTTATTCTACAGTTTTTCTGATATTAAACAGGATCAGAGAATCAAAATTAAAATTTTATGAAATGGCAGTTGAATTAAAAGAGGTTGAAGCTCTTAAAAAATTAAAAATTTATATCAAAGTGTAGGATAATATTTGAAGAATATAACAGATACCATTGTCAGTATTTTTTTGTCAGATAGCCTACCTTCTTCATTAAGTTTTTGTTGAAGAGAGAAATAAAACTCACAAAGAAGTTAGCATAAGTTCCACTCAAAAGTAAGACTGTCTATGAGTTTTACGTGAAAGAAGACTGAAGTTCTATGAACGTGCATTTTTGTGTTTTAGAATGAGAAGACTAAAGTTCCATAAATGTGCGTTTTTATGTTTTAGAATGTAAATATCTCTCTCTGTGTTTATCAGTAAGATATCTCTATCTAAGGCCACTTCAAGGATCCAAATTAGTTCTGAAAACTTATTTGTAAGCCAGTAGTTGAAAAATATCCACTTTACTATGACTTCCTATCGCCAACCTCAGCTTTCATTATAATGGGCCTGAAGTCTATACTTTGGAGACTATCAATTAAGCACTTTGTTACGGTACTTAGTTATGCTCCTTCTAGTTGTCTGTCTTAATATAGGTTTGTTATTATTCTGGTATAAGCATGAGGTATGTCTCAGATAAGGCTTGAGATGCCTGTATTAGCCTATTTGAGACATACAGTCCAGTAAACCCTGGAATTACTCAATAAAGATTAATTGAGGATGATGATAAATTATGATCTTATAACAAAGTTTTTAAAAGTGTCCAAGAAATATTATTAAAAACAGTATTTGTAAGGAGAGAGGGAGGAGGGCAAGGGTTGGAAAACTAACTGTTAGATACTTTGCTCACTGCCTGTGTGAAGGGATCAATTGTACCCCAAACCTCAGCATCACATTATATAGCCATGTAACAAACCTGTACATATAACCCCTGATTCCAAAATAAAAGTTGAAATTATTTTAAACACAATATTTATTAAGTAATGAGATGAAGGATCTAAAATTTCATAACCTCGTTTGCAACTTTCTAAGAAGAACTTTTGATATATAACAGTTTTTCCTTGGTGATGTGGAGGAATAGAACCACTCAATATCACTTTGCAACATGATATTGAGGCTTCAAAAAAGTCGTTGGAGGGAAACGAGTATGGTTTTGACAATAATTGAAAATATACAAGCTTAGATCAAAGTATAAAAATCTCACCCAAATGTAATTATACCAAACAGTATTTCTCACTTGTTTTTGAAACCTTCCTAGAGTTTTAAATTGATTTATTGTGCATAATATCTCAGTTCATCTCTTCCACTGAAATTGCTTTAGTTTTACATCACTTGAAATCTGTAATTTTTTAAAGTTTGTATTATGAACTCATTCTTCCCTGACATTCTCCTCTTTTTTTTTTTTTTTTTTCTTTTTTTTCCTCATTGTTCCCTCTTTTCATGTTAGAATGTAGCAAATTGTCTCTGGTAAAACAAAATGTTTATAAGATAAAGAGATGCTGCTTGATGAGTTTGTGAATATGTTAACAATTTCCCAAAATTTTCACTGACTTGTATTGCTTAGTACCTTAAAAATAATTATGGAATTTAATTTGAAATGTATAAACATAACATGTTTGAGGATCTCTATTTTTATAAGTATATGTTGACTCACTTAAGAATTTCAGAAAAGACCAGAGGCGGTGGCTCATTATTTTTCTAAACCTTCTGATAACATGTTTTGTGAAACACAGTATTTTTCCACAATAATATCAGATATTAATGGGTGGGAGGGAGAAAAATTTTTTCAATAAGGATTCCATATCAATTTCTTTAGGGTAAGAGCATTCCACATTAATGTGTAGTCTCATGAGGTGCATTTCTAGTAAGACTGACAAGCTATGGAAAATCTCAGGCCTTAGAAAATGATTTGCTGAGTAGTTCCTTCTGAACAAATTCTTTCAAATGCATAGAAAGCACAACTATTATGTGAAATAGTGGAATAAACCATAATATTTATAAATGAGACTAGCCAAACTATTTGAAAGCTTTCTTTATATAATTGCTGAACTGCCTTTCAAATGGAAATATTGTGTTCTTATTATGAATATTGTATTTCTTATGTCTGTAGTTTGGAATGGCATGTTTATTTAATCATAGTTTGATTAATTTTTACACCTTTTCTCAAAGTTTATATTGTATTTTAAATAATATAATTATTTTTAAATAACTGTATTAGAGAGATGGGTTTTATTAAAACATATAATATTCAGTAAAGCAAGTATGAGTGAAATAAATTATTTACTTTCAGTTTGGAAGAGGTGAATAAAAAGTGCTTGGCCAATACCGTACCATTAATCTATTCTCTTTTCTCCTTTCTCTCTTTACTTCTCTCTCTCCAATAGAAGTGGAACAAAAAGGTAATTAAATACCTTTCATAAATTATATACTATTTATAGGCTAAGTTATTTAACAGTTTAACATTTAGTTAAAATAATTTTGTTATTAATTCTTATCTATTTTATGAAAATTTATTTACTACTTCTGCTGCTCAACTTCACTTTAATCTGTATTACTGACAAGTGTCAGCTTCTTTTATCTGGAAGAGTTTAATAGTATAAAATTTTCAACAGTTTATTTTATGCCCCTTTATTTTTTAGTTAGAAATCGAACTCATGGTCATGAATAGGGGTTGCTTTAATTTATTTTTATTTCTATACTACCAAATTTTGCAAAGCTCTAGTGTGGTTTCCCTACTCCATTAGTTTTAAACTATTAGGGGGAAATGGGAAATAGTTTTCTGAACTACCTAAAGTAAGTTATGTTAGTAATCAAGGATGATTATTAACATTAGCATAAAGTTTATACATAATTTTGATAATGGACACCTATTCTTTATAATTATAGCAAGCATATGAAATTCTTATAATCAATATAATTATTTATTATGTATTGATGATGGCCCTCTGCCCTTGCTATGGAAGATTTTAGTAGTTAGCCTGTCCCCAAACTTTTTATTTACTTAAAAGTGAAACTTTGGTCATTTTAGTGATGCACTTGTCTTTTTGATAGTCTCCAAAACCTACCTGAGTTTTATCTTAGATTGTTTTCCATTGCATCTATGCTTACAATTACTGTTTAAAAGCTAATCACTAATACCAAAAGAATAATACTTCAATCATTTTAAAAAAGGGTCAATATCCAAATTACTGTGATTTCCTATTTTTTTCACCCAGTACACTTCTAATCATTCCAAACATAACAATAGACTGCATGATTATTTTTCAGTGTGTTTGCTTTACAAATATGGTAGAGCAGTGTTTCCCATAGTAGGTTCAGTGGAACTCTATACTCCAGAGAAGCTCTGTGAAAAAGGTCCCATGATCCAATTAATGTGTGAAATTTGCTCACCATTCCCACTTCTGCCTTGGAGATTCACGAATTCTAAGCTATTAGAATTCTAAGCCATTAGAATATCTGCCACAATTATATTTAGTATAACATTTCTTAAGCACATGTGGCTAAGGATCCCTTTTTCCTTCCTGTGTAGCATCTAGCTATGCCACTTGAAACGCATACTTCAAGGAGCACCCTTTGGGAAACATTGCTTTATAGCCCCTTCATTACAGAAGAATCAGCCAGGCTTTCTTACCACAATTCACATGATATGCTACTGATTCATACTAAAATCAAGTGAATAAGATGATTCCTGGCCATTTTCATTCTGAAGTATGAGCAGCAAAATATAGAAAGTAATCTTGGGTTTTAATGCTCTTCTCACGTAACAGTAAACGGTACATGTTTTTAAGTTCCAATACTACTGTATTTAACAGGACATTTTTAACTGATTAAAATCTAGATCTTGGGTTCTTTTCTGTAACCTTTCACCTTTTCTTCTTTCCTTATTCCTTCTTTCCTTTCTTTTTCTTCCTTTCTCTTTTCCTTCCAGTATCCATCCATCACTCATTTTTAATTGTGTGGGTTGCATGCTCTGTGTGTGTTGTAGCAACTTTGAGAGCTTTTTTGCTAAAAGATTTAGTGGCCTGTATTACAGGGCTTTTCTTTTGCTTTATGAAAAAAATTACTATGAGATATTCATCTGTTTCTTAATGATAACTACTGAATGGCTAATTTCATCAGAATGGAAACAATAATTTTTGTTTCCAAATATGTTCTTCAGTAAACTAATAAAAGTATTGCATATAAACATTTGTATTTCTTATATGTCTATAGAAAACATAGACATATGTCACATCTGATATATATTTCCAAAAATATTATAGCATGTTTATAAAGGTAACAATCACAGGAATGCACAGCTACTTATAAAAAGGCTAGATATTTTTCAGTAAACAAAATCAAAATGATTTTGAAATGAAGCCAAAATTAATGTGGAAGAATACTTTGTATTCTTAAAAGAATTCAGCAAAATAAGTGATGGTGGGTATCTCTTGTTAGAGTTGCATTCCATTTGATGAAAACTAAAACAAAATATTAAATTAATATATTTATTTAACTGTTTCCCTTCCAACAGTTTTTCTTTGTCCTGGACTACTAAAAGGAGTATACCAGAGTGAACATTTGTTTGAATCTGACCACCAATCTGGGGCGTGGTGCAAAGACCCTCTGCAGGCATCTGACAAGATTTATTATATGCCCTGGACTCCTTACAGAACTGATACCCTGACTGAGTATTCATCCAAGGATGACTTCATTGCCGGAAGACCAACTACAACCTACAAGCTTCCTCATAGGGTGGATGGCACAGGATTTGTTGTGTACGATGGAGCTTTGTTCTTCAATAAAGAGCGCACCAGGAACATAGTAAAGTTTGATTTGCGAACTAGGATAAAGAGTGGAGAGGCTATCATAGCAAATGCCAATTACCATGATACCTCCCCCTATCGATGGGGAGGCAAATCTGACATAGACCTGGCAGTAGATGAGAATGGGTTATGGGTGATCTATGCAACAGAACAAAACAACGGTAAAATTGTCATTAGTCAATTGAACCCTTACACCCTGCGGATCGAAGGAACATGGGATACCGCATATGATAAAAGGTCAGCTTCCAATGCCTTTATGATTTGTGGGATCCTGTATGTGGTCAAATCTGTATATGAGGACGACGACAATGAGGCCACTGGGAATAAGATTGACTACATTTACAACACGGACCAAAGCAAGGACAGTGTGGTGGATGTGCCCTTTCCCAATTCGTACCAGTACATTGCAGCTGTGGATTACAACCCCAGGGACAACCTTCTTTATGTATGGAATAACTACCACGTCGTGAAATATTCTTTGGATTTTGGACCTCTGGATAGTAGATCAGGTAAGTTCAACCTTTTCTGGTTCTCCTTGGGGAAATATTTACTGTTTGTTCTCAGTAAGTTCATTTTATGTTTTTATTAAACTTTCTTTGTGTTCTTCTGTGTATCTGAAAATCATTCTTTGTCTTTGTATCTAAAGAGGGTTGCTTCTGATTACTTTCAGCTATAGAAATGTATAACTACAAGAAATAGACTCACCTTTGTTCTGCTCAACTCCAGTCTTTAGCTCTTCTTCTTTGAAGGGCATTTGCCGTTTTCAGCAGGTTAGGTCTTTGTGTAGTGAAGTGGACAAAACCACTGATAAAATAGAATGCCACCCTGTCTAATTAATTGTGAAATGCCCACAGAAGTGCTGTCTACTTAGAACATGTCAAGGGCTCACTTGATTTTATGTTTCAGGAGCCCACACCAATGCATTCATCTCACAGAGAGCATCATATATGACCTCTCCTTTTGGAAAGATTATCAGTTTGAGTGTGCCTGTGTCTGAATGAACTTAATCAATATATTGAGAAAAATGTTCATGACTGATATGTACAGAAAAAATACATCTTAGTTTGTATGAGACATTGCAATTTTTATACAGTTTTGAGTAACCTTGAGATAATTTTTAATTGCAATTCTTTAAAAGTGCCCTTTTTCCATTGAAAATATACCATTTCCTTTTAATGTTATTTAAAGATGATCATAAATAGCTTTAATTGTGTTTTTTTTTTCATTTTTGTGTGCTCAACTGAATACATTTCTCTTAATTTAAAGGTTAAAATGTTTAGCTAGTATAGTAGTCCATTCTCACACTGCTGTAAAGATGTAAACAAGACTAGGTAACTTATAAAAGATACAGATTTAATTGACTCAGTTCTCAATAGCTGGGGAGGCCTGAGGAAACTTATAATCATGGCAGAAGGTGAGAGAGAAGCAAAGGCACATCTTACATGGCAGCAGGCAAAAGAGAGTGAACCATGGAAAGGGGAAGAGGCCCTTATAAAGCCATCAGATTTCATGAGAACTCACTATCACAAGAACAGCACAGGGGAAACTGCCCCCATGATCCAGTTACCCCTATCAGGTCCTGCCCTTGACATGTGGGGATATGGAGATTACAATTCAAGATGAGATTTCGGTAGGGACTCAGAGCCAAACCATACCAACTAGTCGTGGTAGTGTTCTCCAAGATAAAATATAATGGAAAGCCAAAATATGGGTGTCTGAATTTTGACAGAAATATAGCAATTCAAAAATTAAAATTATTTTTGCCATGCAGTTCTAAAAACATATAACTACAAGAAATTGACTCTCCTTTATTCTGCTCAATTCTATTTTTTAGCGCTTATTTTTTGAAGGGCATTTGTCATTTTCAGCCCATTAGTTATTTATATAGTGAAGTGCACAAAACCTTTGCTAAAGTAAAATATAATCCTGTTAATATTTCTTATTTCTGCATTGTTTCCAAGTATGCTTTCACTAGCACTAGCATGACATTCTTCTAACTTAGTCCAAAATATGCACATATTTTTACTGAATTAGATTCTAAGAATTTATGGCTGATGGCCTTGCCTTACCCATTCTTTCATTGTATTTTTCTCTTACCATTATTTCTGTCTTCTCTGACTCTAGTGTAATGCATCACATATATATATAATGAGGCTGAATCACTCTTGTGGAATGAATGAATGAATGATTGAATGGGTTTTCACTTCTTACTCAGTTAGGATGACAAATTAGGTGCTATTTTCTCTAATCATGGAAAGGGTCAGTCAGAGTGATAGCACTTGTTTTCATAATCAGTAAGATATGTTAAGTTGGTTTTTATGGAAAGAAAAGACTAAATATGGAATAGCAACAAAGCAATTTCTCCTAAGTCTTCAACAAAGTCTTCTAGATCAACTCTATTGTCTGATTCATTGCTGTACAGGTAAGGTTTTTTGTTTGTTTTTTCAACACATTGCATTCTCCAGTTTAAAACTTGATCAAGAATCCATTATCTAGTGTATTCTGGGAAGACACTTCTTTTATAGCTGTAATATTCTTAAACTAAAATTTATATTTGGTTAGTGAAAACTTTGTTATGGATGGTTTTTAGCCTTTTTTGACTCTTTTTGACTGGAACAGGAAGTGATTTCTAATATCTCAAAGGAATAATTATTTGTTTTTTAGTTAAACATGAATAAGGGCCAATAACATAATTCAAATTTTATTTATTTAAAAGATCATACTTTATTTTTATTTAGAACAATAGGTTAATAAAAATAATTACCTTTTTTGGTTCTGATTTGATAAACTAAAGGAGGTTTTTAAGTCAGTTATTTTAAAGTTATCCTTAAAGAATAAGATGATACCATAATCTATGTGTTTAAAAACTTGCCAAAAATATTTTTAGCATACATACGATTGTAGCCTACAATAACTGTGAATATATATGTATTTTTGTATGTATATACTATACATGTATGTATGTATAGTCTTATATGGGTATGAGTATACATATTCATACAGTTATTGTTATATGTTTATATATTCATATGTTCATATATTCATATATGCCCCCTATATGTATGTACATACTTATGGAGGGGAGTAAGAGAATGAATCATTGTAATTGTGAACATAAGGAAAAGTATACCTTCGTTTAATTTTTTAAAATTTATTTATCAGTTTGTTTATGGGAGTTAAAATATGGGCCATCGAGCCTGCATGTACTAGTGCCCATATTTGTTAAAAGGATGCTATTGAAGCAAAGACTTGGAACCAACCCAAATGCCCATTGATGATAGAATGACAGGGAAAATGTGGCACATATACACCATGGAATACTATGCAGCCATAAAAAATGATGAGTTCATGTCCTTTGTAGGGACATGGATGAACCTGGAAACCATCATTCTCAGCAGACTAACACAAGAACAGAAAGTCAAATACTGCATGTTCTTACGCATAGGCAGGTGTTGAACAATGAGAACACATGGACACGGGGAGGGGAGCATCACACACTGAGATTACAAATGCCACAGAGAAATGATCCTGTCTGACTTGGTTCATGGCCATATTCCAAATGCTTAGCAGAAGCCTGACAAACAGTATGTGGTCAATAAAAGATTGCTGAATACATGGATATAACTAATTTGAATTATTTCTAACATTCAAGCCTGGTGAGGTAGCATTCACCTCTAATCCCAGCTACTCATGAGGCTGAGGCTGGAGAACCGCTTGAGACCAGGAGTTCAAGACCAGCCTGGGGAACACAGCAAGTCTTCATCTTAAAAAAAAAAAAAAAAAAAAAAAAGGTTCGTAATTCAATTACTATTAAAACATCCAAATCATTTCATTTTCCAAAAAAAAAAAAAAAAAAAAAAAAAAGAGTGCTATTGATGGCTGGGCATGGTGGCTTACGCCTGTAATCTAGCACTTTGGGAGGCTGAGGTGGTCAGATGACTTGAGATCAGGAGTTCAAAAACCAGTCTGGCCAACATGGTGAAACCCCGTCTCTACTAAAAATAAAAATAAAAAAATTAGCTGGGCATAGTGGTGTGTGCCTGTTGTGCCAGCTACTTGGGAGGATGAGACAGGAGAATTGCTTGAACCTAGGAGGTGGAGGTTGCAGCAAGCCTAGGTCGCACCACTGGACTCCAACCTGGGTGACAGAGCAAAACTCTGTCTCAGAAAAAAAGGATGCTATTGAAGTAGCAAACATGAAGAAGTGATATTGCAGCTTCTAAAATGAATTCCTAACTTAAGTCAGGAGATTGAATTTTCATTCCTTTTGAACAATGACAATTAAGACTTTGTTTTACAAATAGTGAAATTTTACCTGTTAAATCTGTCAATATAATCACAAAAAAACTATAAATTTCCATGCATGAATGCTCAAATTGAAAAGCTAGTGCTTTAGCATGGACTTATTGCAGTTTATGGGTGGAAAGAATATGTATAGAAATAAATTTTATGCATGATGTGTGCAGATAGGAAAATTTCAGTTAGTGTTAATAGAGGCAGTTCATCTTATTTCACACAAACAGTTTCAGCTGGGTATTTTTCTTTAGTAAATTACATCGATTTTTTTTTTTTTAAGAAATTGCCTTTAGTGAATTCTTATTGCTATTTTATTATGGGTCCTATGTGTCTATGTACAGAAACCCTCAACTTATTACAAATATGTTAGAGTCAAATACTAATCCTAAATCTGTAGACCCAAAGTGCATTTGTTGTTACCATCTGTTAGTAGCAGACTGAGTGTTTTTGCGATAATTTTGACTGTGTTCTGATGAATGAAAATTCATTCCTTTGAAGTTTGTATGTAAAGGGGTATCTGTGTTTTTTGTCTCCTGTAGAAAGATCTGGTGTTAAAAAATAAAAGACAAATATACTTCTTTTGGATAAAGATCCTCGGGTGACACTTGGTGAGGCTTACACATAGGTAGCATAGACTTCTGAACATGCACATGGGAGTCAGAGGGTGTGGGTTTGAATTATCTCTGCCTCTTGTTTGAGTATGGGCAGATTGTTCAGTCTTCAGTCTTGATTTCTTCAGACTATAAAGTGGAAAAAATAACATCAACCTCAGATAACTGTTATATTTTAATGAGAAAATATATGTAATCAGCATGATACAGTAACAAACAGCCTAATAGATTTGTACCAACCCTGCAAAGACCATTTTTATCTATATTTTCTAAACTAAGGACCTAAAGCACTGCAGCTCATATAACTTATTCAAAAATTGCCCAGATGTTAGCAACAGGCACTCTGTAGATATAAACATCATTTGTAGATCGTATTACAAGTTAACTACCATGAATTTGTACTCTAAAAATTGTATCTACTTTTCAGCCATGAACTCAAATGATTTGTTTTGTTTTTATGAGGGTCTTTTTTTAGTCATTTTATCATTCTATTTTTTTCTTTTTTTGATTATTTCCATAAGTTTTTCAGGAACAGGTGATATTTGGTTACATGAGCCAGTTTTTTAGTGGGGATTTGTGAGATTTTGGTGCACCCATCACCCTATCACCTGAGCAGTATACACTGAATCCAATTTATGGTCTTTTATCCCTCACCCCCTCCCACCCTTTTCCCAAGTCCCCAAAGTCTATTATAAGATTCTTATGCCTTTGCTTCCTCATATCTTAACTCCTACTTGTGAGAACACAAAATGTTTTCCATTCCTGAGTTACTTGAAATAGAATAATAGTCTCCAAGTCCATCCATGTTGTTGTGAATGCCATTAATTCATTCCTTTTTATGGCTGAGTAGTATTCCAGTCTATATATTTATACCACTGTGTTTGTTTGTTTGTTTGTTTGTTTGTTTTAATCCACTCATTGATTGATGGGCATTTGAGCTAGTTCCATACTTTTGCAATTGTGAATTGTGCTGTTGTAAACATATGTGTGCAAGTATCTTTTTTTGTGTAATGACTTCTTTTCCTCTGGGTAGATACCCAGTAGTGGGATTGTTGGATCAAATGGTAGGTCTACTTTTAGTTCTTTAAGAAACCTTCATACTGTTTTTCGTACAGGATGTACTAGTTTACATTCTACAAGGGTCATTTTTAAAGGCCAAAATGGTAACCTTGGAGGAACAACATGAAAAACACTTAACTCCTCAAAGTATTCTAAAAGAGGTTTCAGGTGTTATTAATTTGAGTTCTTTACTTTTCCTAACACCCATCCCCAGACTTTCAGTTGTCACCTTTTTTAAAGTTCCTGCTTTTTGTTGGGCTGCTCAATTGTATGACATGTATGTTTGCATTAGTTTTCAAAGGAAATATAACAATAGCGATGTTAAAAAATTAATTTCAATTGACTTTTTAAACTTGTATTAAAAATGTTTTTGGAGACTCTAAACGAAGTTTCTCCTGGAAAAAAGTCATTAATTGGCCAGTTTTTCTAGGCAAGGTTTAGAAGTTTAAAATTGATCTACTATGTTTCTCTGAAAACATTACTTTCAGAACACTAACCTGTTGTCACTCATTTTGCATGATATTAAATGTAAAATTGCCAGTATTTTTGTTGTTTCCCAGCATGAAATTTGTGGAAAAATAAATCAGAATTTATTTTGATACTGCTATTTAGCATTCATATAGCAAATATATTTGCAAATAATTTCTTAATATTTTAAGTAATATTGTTGTATTTCACATATTAATGAACATACAAATGCAAAGAATCTCTAATGTTTTATAAAAAGTTTTTTTTCTGGAACTAATTAGACTTTGATCTCATTGCAATAATCTTGTTGATATTGTTTTAGTCAATTTCTTCTACAAATTCTTTTTTTTTTTTTAATTTTTATTTTTGTTGGGGAGAAGAGTCTCACTCTATTGCCCAGGCTGGAGTGCAGTGGCATGATCCCTACTCACTGTAACCTCCATCTCCCAGGTTCAAGTGATTCTCAAGTCTCAGCCTCCTGAGTAAGCTTAACCTCCCAAAGTGCTGAGATTACAGGTGTGATCTGGCCTGTCCACAAATTCTTAAAGTGTCTGATAAAATACTTAGTTCTTTGTAAAGATTGTTGAATGATTAAATGGATAAAGGGACTATATTTTTAAAATCTGCTTTTTCAAGATAATAGGCGAATAGAAGTACAGTTTCTAAATGTGATTAAGATATGTGTATGCTTCTCAGGTAGTCATCTTCACTTTCAACACATAGAGCTATAATCTAAGTTTATTACGTCACTTAGCCATCCTTCCTATCGCCACTCTTTAACCTCAGCTTTTCCCCTGCTTCACCCATATTGTTGTGAGCCTTGGTAATCTAAGGGCAATTTAACATATGTTAAAGAGAAGTACCAAAGTACGTTAATACCTAATGTGTTTTCTTCCAGAAGTAATTAGAAGAAATTAAAGTCAGTAATCTCAAAGTATGGAAGAAATTGGGCAACCACGTGAAGAATTCTATATTAAGATCATATTCTCAATTTGTTTTTGCTTGATAAATTGTAGGGATTTCTTCAACTTGGAGAAAATGGAAAATGTATTATATTCAGAAATGCATAATAGTTGTGTTCCCTTGAAATACATTTTGTCTAAAGAGCCAATGATTCAGCTTTGGACACTGGTACCAAAATGATTGTAAGATTTAGCACTTGAGTATAAAGTACATGTGAAAGCACTTCCTCTGTTTTTTTCCTGGGCAGAGCACCAGATACAAAACTATCAAATCTAGAATTTTCTTCAAATATACTTTTAACTGAGCCTATTTCCTAGCTTATAAAATACATTATAGAACTATGCCTTTATTATTACCTTTAATTGGCTATCTTTTGTAAGATGTGCATTTAAAGTATTCAAATAATCCTCAGCTATTTCGCAGGTTGAGTGATTCTCACATGGGCATCACAGCTCTAAAACCGTATATTATATCCTGATACAGCTGGTGGGAGGGAGTCAGACAGCTGGATCACTTGCCTTATCTATTATTAGTGGCTGGTTTTGACTGACTTTCAACCTTAACTTCTCTCTCTCCCAAACCACCTTCTGCCAAATTGTTTATTAATAGAGAAGAATGAGATGAGAGATACTTCCTTTGACTCTTACAGTTTGTTTCTAAGCTGTCCATCAAACAAACTAATTTTCCTTCTTAAATATTCAAATGTTTTTCAGTATTTCCTACTGAAGGAGGAGGAGGAAGTAGGTTCAAATTCATAATAACAAGCAGAGGAGAGGCCAAGTTTCAAAAATTTCCTAAAATTAGTATGTCTGACAGATCTACAAATCTACTGGTTGAGATTTAGTGAAAAACACACGGAGTAATAAGTACTAACAATAGCATGATAAAGATATGTAGCTTCTGTCTTGTTACCTGCTCTTCTGCCTCCCGAATACAATCCACATTTTCTTGAAAGCCATTTGAGATTATGTAAATATAACCATTCTTATGTACACTAAAGATAACAGTAGAATCTAAACCAACAAAAAGCCTACACATAACAGTTTAACAATGAGGATATGGTGCACCTTCTGTCCTTACAATATGCAAATTAAGTGCATTTGTATCTCCAGTAAAAGCTGTGGCTGTGTAGTGATGAATAAGAACTTTAAACACATATGACACCTCGTTAAAATGTAATTTTCACATCATATATCTGAGCCCTTTACTATGACAGCTGAGTAATGTGAGTGCTGGGCAGAGAATCCTGAACATTTTGAAACTGTCACGTGTTTAATAGGTAGCTGAATCTGCTTCCTGAATGGTTTAGTTAAATATGGTGTACCCTAGTCAGAAAATAGAGCCTACAAGTAGTAGGATCTTAAATCAAACTTGTCCTCAGCCTATGAGTATGATTCCTTCAGAGTTCCACTTGAGATACCACATTGTCTCTAAAGTTTAATTTACATCTATCTTAGTAGTTGAGTGAACTTTATGAAAAAGAAAAAATAGTCAGCAACTTGTTGCTAATTTCAGCCCTATCTGTATTTTTGTGCATCAGCTGTTTGTCTGCAGAGGAGCCCCTTCTTTTTCTTTCCACTGCTGCTTCTTTGCTTGCAGTGACAGCTGCTGCCTGAAGGACATTGCTGCTGCTGATTTTTCAGGGAGCACAGCCAAAGCTTGTGAAATTTGCAAGAGCGATTCCATTGCCACTTCACAGCAGCTGAATTTTCTCTTACGCCTTTTTGTAAACCTTTCCTGTATTTTTCTTTCTTCATAATTGAGGGTACAACTTCCCAAAATGACATCTTCTGCTTTTCAGGCTCTCAGTATAAGAATCACAGTCCTATACCAACCGAAGCTGAACCTAACTATACAGCTGAACCTAGTATTTGTTATTCATCTTACTAGGTGACCTTCCAAAGAGATGAGAGAAGAGGCAAGGAATAAAAAGATTCACAAATGTGCTAACGTTAGTTGTTTCTACAGAGTGATGTCTCCGATAAATATATAATTATTAGACGTGTGATCAAAATCATTTCTAAATGTAGTTCACAGTAATAAAGAAAGATGACTTATTTGTGAATAAGCTTCCCACTCGCACCAGCTGTCCTTTCTGTAACCATTTCACTGCTCATTAGCATGTCCACCAGAGTGCAGGCAGGTGGAACTGGAATAATGTTGCTGCTCTTTATTGGTGCATCCTGTAAGGGTTGGTAACTGTGGCAAAAGTAATGATTATCTAGGGATCCCACCTTAGAATCCTATGCTTCTACCCATCTTAGCACAGATAAGTGAGAGTTGATTCTATTACGTAACAGCTGTAAGAAAAGCCAAGTCTGACATCTGTTTCATGTCTGTTTTTAACATTTTTAAGTAGTGTTCAGATACCTCAGTCTAGGCTTGACAAGCAATTGTATGAGTTTTTAAGCACAAAGGAATTTCATTCTTAATAAACTACTACTAGAACACTAAATTCTCAAATAATAATGATTAATGACAAAACAATTCAAGATATATAAATGACAGATGAAATCTACTATACACTACAATTTTATAACAATTTTACAATTTTTCATTTTATTTGCTTAAAAAGAATTGTGGCTGCTTTCATTATGCCCTTCAGTAGTACAAATTGGCAAAACTTTTTGCATCATTTATCCTAGCGAAGATACAAATCAAAATTAGCCAGTGCTTTCTATATAAAGTGCCTTGTG
Source organism: Saimiri boliviensis (assembly GCF_048565385.1). NCBI lineage: Eukaryota > Metazoa > Chordata > Mammalia > Primates > Cebidae > Saimiri > Saimiri boliviensis. The sequence continues at coordinate 56,880,404 of NC_133451.1, forward strand.
ACTGAAATATTTTAGCCTTAAAATTTATTTTTTTTTTTTTTACAATCATGTTAGAAAAAACAATTCTGCCAAAAAATATATGAATGGAAGTGAAGAGTTTGGTATTTGTTGACATTAAGATTTGTCTGAAAATTATCTTTAATGTAAGTTTTTTTTGATAAATGGGAAATGTCTTTAAGAAACTTTTGCCCTTCAAAACAAGAAAATAGTACTCAATTTGGAAACATACTATTCATTAAAAATATAAAATAGATGAGTTTTAAAACATAGCAAATCTTTCAATATCTATGATAATGTGGCTGGTAGCATTCATGTGAATATAGTAAATGAAAATTTAGACTTCTGTATTTTATGAGAAGCCTACTGAGTGGCATGGGTAGTTTGCAGTAAGGTAGTTTGAAGTGGAACTGAAAGAATTAAGAAAAAGACAAAAATGAACAATGGAATTTATCCACAAAATCAGATCTGCTTTGAGATATAGAAGCAGGAGTTGAAATTGGGTTTCAGTCAGAAGATGGATGATTAGTTGATTTGATTGATTCTTTTTTTATTCCTTTTTTTTCCTTCAGTCAGGAGCTATGCCTTTAAGTAGAGCTCTATGTGGCACTATTCTGTGTTCTGTGGTTGTTAAAATAATGAACATGGTAGGCATTGGCCCTGCCTTCATGAACTTACAGTCTGTTGAAAACAAATCGAGAAGAAAAAAAAAAAAAGTGGATGATTAAAAAAAGAAAGAAAAGAAAAAAAGAAAGTAGTATTCCCTACTATTTTTTAGGTGTTTGCTGGCCATTTGCAAAGATTATCAGATTTAAGTCTAACTGTAATTATGCAAAGACAGCATCATACTCATTACCAGATGAAGAAATTGAGCGTCAAAGAGTATTCACATACATAGTCCGGAGCTACATTTAGAATCCTAGTCTGCTTGACTTTCTGCTTTGTTACTTTGCCTCCATCAGTGATTTAAAAGAATACAGGTCCCACAACCGAGAAGCAAGGGGAAAAGCAGGAAGGCAGTGGACATATATTAGAACTGCAGTCAAAGCAGATCAGCTAAAGGAGGAAATAAATGCAAGGCAGCAAGGACATATCAATCTTGAAGTGGAATTGGACAAGCAAACAGGAACCAGTGTTTGCAAACAGGAACCAGTGTTTTATTAGATATTTACTAGATTTAAATGTAGTGTATCTTATTTGCATGTTCTTAATTTTGAAGTAAACTGGACATTCAGATGTATTGCTAACAATACTGTCATGCTCATAACCTATGAACAGGATTGACAAAATGGTGAAAATGGTGAAAAGTAGAATGAAGAAAGGAAAAGAGAAATAAAAGGGAAATAGTCAATTTTTTCTTTGAAAATAAATGAACAAGTAATGGATGAGCTCACTTTCATCAAAAGAAAGTGATGAAAGAACATGCATTTTTTTCATTTTAGAAAGTTCTTTCCCAAGGTTGATTTAACCAACCTTGAGTAGTTAACAATATGATTAAGGACAATGTGAGGCGGGCGTACTTATCTACTGCTGGTTGGAGTATAAAATGTTATAACTAGTTGGAGAGCAATTTTTCCATACTTACATCGGGAAAATAGTATTTTGTTCCTACTCTTCTAGATTCTCAGCTAGGGCTCTGTAACGAAAAAGATTAACAAGAGAGTAGAATGGGAATTTTTACTTTTAATTTATTTAATATACTTTTTTTTATATAACATAGGAGGCTTCCTAAGGAAGTAAAGACCCACATGGTAATTAAACTTCAGTGTTTTTAAAATAGTCTTGGAAAGTCCATTATATTGCCTATTATTAGCCTGAAAAACCTATTATATTGCCTATTAGTATATTGCCTAATAAGCCTATTATTATGGAAAGCTATGGGAAAATGTGATAGGACAAAGGGGTATGAGTTAAAAGTAGTAAACTGGGGAGATGTTGGCAAGTTCTGTTCATTCAGATTTCTCTGTGTTCCTTCATCCTCAGAGATAAGAATGCTCCTTTCTTTTTGGTATTTGGAGAGTACTGCTTACCTGATGGTCTTATGATCTGCTTCTTGAGACTGTCAGAGTTATCTTCCTGCACTAGCTGTTTCTCTTTGGTTTATAATATTCAATCTGTTGGCCACAGAGGATCACACATGTAGTCCCAGCATTTTGAGAGGCTGAGGTAGGTGGATTGCTTGAGCCTAGGAGTTTGAGACCAGCCTGGACAACGTGATGGGACACCCATTTCTACCAAAAAAAAAAAAAAAAAAAAAAAATGCAAAAATTAGCAGGGCATCCTGGCATGCACCTATAGTCCTAGCTACTCAAGAGACTGGGGTGAGAGGATTAACTGAGACTAGGAAGCAGAGTTGCAGTGAGCCAAGATTGCTCTACTGCACTCCAGCCTGGGTGACCGAGTAAGATCCCATATCAAAAATAGGTATGTATTCAATATGCCAAGGTGCCATATTTTGGGGTATTGTGTCCTGAACCTATTATTCCCCCAATTGAAACTTCCCCCAGTAAGTTTTACAGTCCAGAAACAGAGTTGGTAGATTGTTCCATATTTCATTGAACAAGTCTCTCCGTTCTAGGAAGAGACTTGTTCAGTTAAGTAACTATATCTTATTTTGGGAGACAACAAAAAGGAAGAAATAGATTGCTCCCCTCCTCAAGCTCTTCTAGATGGTATGAACAATAAAACCTTTAAAAACGCACATTTATATGAAAAAAAAAATTACTGGTTAGAACAAACTGTAAACTCAGTTTTTGATTCCAGAAGGCAGTCACTCAAGCCCATTTCAGGACATTTGGCTCATAGTATCTTTAGTTGATGGCATGAGAATGGAAGTAGTCATTCAACAAATGTCCTGGCTTATAATTTGAATGCCTCTGGTGATGGAAGAATTAGAGTTGCTTCTCAGAACAAAGTATGGAGGTTTCCAGTCTCAACTTCCAGGGCTTCTTTAGATATTCCTAACAAAGATCTGAGTAGTACAATTTTAACCCTCAGCGGTACCAACTTAACAGGGAGAGAGAAAAATTGGAAACATTAATTTGAAGAGTTATAATCAAGTATTGGAGGATGCTGGAATTGAGCATGATCTAGTCTTTAGAGAGACCTAATAAAGGTTCAAAGACAGTGAATAGGATTAGACTTGATGTTTGAAATAATAATGGAATAATTTTATTCTCCATAATTACTTTAAATTGTATCAAATTAAGACTAACTTGATTGCAAAATAAGCCTAACCCTATTAAACTTCTGCTGATTATTTACATTAGTGCAGCAAGAATAGTATATGACCACATAGGTCCTTTTTTTCAATTTGCTTCCCTGGAATTTATGATCAGGAATCTCAGATTACACTTTTAAAAGTGTCTGGAGGCTAGGATGCCAAGCCAAGGAACTTGCCAATTGCCTGTGGCACCTATAGATTTGGATGAATTCCTCTCTTCCCAAGGCACTCAGTATATTTTGAGGTTCCTGGGCCTGCCAGGAAGTAACCTTCCTTACTCACTTGTGAGGCTGAGAATTCTTAAGCCAGGTCCAAGGCCAGTTTTTCTAAGGGTCATTGCAATTATTGGCTCCATGAAATCAAATTTAGTTCCTTAAAATTTTCTAGTCATATCCGATTCTATACATATTATTCTCAAATATGACCTTCCAGTCAAAGGCTTAGCAATATAACCAATTTCTAGTTATTTTCTGTTATGAGAAGGACATATTCTTATTGAACTTATGCAAATATTTATATTGCCTTAAAAATGAGAATACTCAACAACAGTTTCCAAAAGCCAGAGAGATCAGGTAGAGAGAACAAATAAATATTTTAATTTTTTTTTATAGTTTGCCAGATTGTTGTGAGGTAAAGATAGCTTGACAGAAAAAGAGAAAAAATTTAATTTGAAAAACAAAATATTAAAGAACCAGCAATGTCTCAGTAAAAAAAGAAAAGTAAGTTAAAAATCATAATATTCCTTATCAGTTCATTTAGTTCCATGTAATTAATTCTTGTTATGATGGATTGTAATCACTTGATGGGTTCACCTTGCCCACTGCCTAAACAGAGCTGTTTATTGAGAAGGGAAGTTGCAATAGAGGAAGAATGATTCACACAAAGCCGGCTGTGTGTTGGGATACCAGAGTTTTATTATTACTCAAATCAGTCTCCCCAAGCATTTGGGTATCAGAATTTCTAAGGATGACTTGGTGCGGGGAAGCCAGTGAGCCAGGGATGCTAATTGGTTAGGTAGGAGATGAAATCATAGGGAATTGAAGCTGTCCTTTGTGCTGAGTCAGTTCCTGGGTGGGGACCACAAGATCAAAAGAGCCAGTTTATCCGTCTGGGTGGTGCCAGCTTGTCCATCAAGTGAAGGTTGGCAAGAACATCTCAGCACTAATCGTAGGAGCAGTTTAGGGAGAGTCAGAATCTTGTAGCCTCCAGCTTCATGACTCCTAAACCATAATTTCTAAACTGTGGCTAATTTGTTAGTCCTACAAAGGAAAACTAATTCCCTACCAAGAAGGAAGTTAGTTTTGGGAAAAAGCTGTTATCTTTATTTTAAATTATGAACTAAGTTCCTCCCAAAGTTAGTTCAGCCTATGTCCAAGAAGGAATAAGTAGTTTGGAGGTTAGTAGCAAAATGGAGTTGGTTAGATCAGTCAGTTATAATTTTGCATAGTGGTTTCATGATACTTGGATTAGTTTTATGAATCAATCAGACTTTTTAACTAGAGTTCTGGAAAGTTTTACCCAGTCAAAGGGTATGATCTTATCACTATCAGAGGCCAGGCATAGTGGCTCATGCCCTTAACCCCAGTACTTTAGGAGACTGACATAGGAGGATTGCTTGAAGTGAGGAGTTAAATAACAGCCTGGGCAACAAAGCAAGATCCCATCTCTACAAAGAATTTTAAAATTTAGCTAGGCATGGTGGCCTACACTTGTAGTTCTATCACATTGAAAGACTGAGGTAGAAGGATTGCTTGAGGCCAGTTCAGTACCAGTCTGGGCAACAAAGTGAGACCCCATCTCTACAAAAATATTTTTAATTAGCTGGGCATGGTGGCACATACCTATAGTGTCCTGAATCCTCAGGAGGCTGAGGTGAGAGGATTGCTTGTTTCCAGGAGCTGGAGGCTGCTGTGAGCTATGATCACAACAGTACAGTCCAGCCTGTGCAACAGAGCGAGACTCTGTCACAAATAAACAAATAAATAAATAAATAAATAAATAAATAAATAAATAAATAAATACAATTACCAGAAACCTGTACTTCAGAGTATTTATTAGAGTGAGTTTCATGAATTTCTTTGAAGATAGAGCAATTTTGGTCTGCTGCTACTTGTGAACATTTTCAGAGAAGAATCGGAGTAAAACAATAACTACCTAGAAATGACAAGACTTAAAATGGTCATGGTTAAAGATCTAATACAAGCTTATTATAATGTGGCATATAACAATCTAAGATAACTGAATTATGATTGGTTTATAAAGATAGAAAGAACATTGATAAACTTCTGGGAATTTCATAAAATTTCTGAAACATTTATATTAATAATATATACCCTGCAAATACAACTTAAAGAAGGTTAAACATTACTTTTTATTAGACATGCTTCTTATGTAATTGAATATCTCAAATAAATCTAATGAGTTTAACATCTGTCTTTTTCAAGATGAACGAACATGTTCTTTCAGATTTTCCAGCGATGCGCTGGTAAATCACAAAGTTAATTTCGAGATAAAGAAGGCAATTTAAATTTGATATGGAAGTGCTTGTCAAAAATGCAAAAAGTTTTGAACATTTGATTGAGTAGGCTCACTACTGTGAGCCTTATTTATTTAACTAGTGTGACAATGAAAGTCTTCAAAAGGCAAATACCGTAAGTCAAATAATTGTGAAAAAAATCTTAGCTATTCTAATATTGAGAAAACTTGGTCTTCCTAAGCAAAGACCTGATAAATATAACATGAAGCACAGGAAATTATTTTGCTAAGATACAAAATCTTTGTTTCCTAAGCAGATTACTTAAAAGATAAAGAGACATCTCTTATTTTTTTAATAAGACCAGACCAATAATCCAAGAAAACTGTCATTCTGGTTTTGCATCAGTATGCTTTTAATGTCATCTCATTTTTTTAACTTATAAATAAATTCATTCTATCTTAGCAGTTGACTACACATAAAATTATTTTTCTACAAACCTTCTACATGTATTTTCATATCCATTCAGCTTTGGTCCTACTGTTTTCCTTTTTCTCATTCTGGAACAAGCAGTCATTATACCTTAGGACAAAATGACTCTTTTTTTCCCCTTAAAAAAATACATCTATTTCATACCACATTTCTTTTTTTAAATCAGAAACACATCCTACTTTTCTTGCACTCTTTGCATAAAGAGTTTTTTTCTTTACTCTTTTTATTCATAGCAGTTTCATTTATATAAATTCAGTATAATTTTTAACCATTAGTAACATTTCTTTCAGAGAGAAAACTAGACAATCATGAATTGTCTGTCACATACCAGTATTCTATAGCAGACTGGCACATTTATGAATACACTATCTTCTGTTTTATATGTGTATGCTATTTCCTCATGGTATAGTTTCTTATGTGCATTAATGTACTCAAATATATTTAGTTTCTTTATATGATATAAAAACAAGAGGCCCAAAATACATAAACTTAAGTTATGTTCAGTAATGAATGTTTCGGTATTTTATCCTATTCGGAAATTTTGAACACACACACACTATATAATATAATATAATACATATATATAAAATATATAATTTATGTATATGTTATTTAGCATAACTCTAAGGTTGTAAGTTACTATAAATATCTTAGTGTTTTCAGGCAGACATTTTTAAAAACCAAACAAAACTAACCAGCATTTTAACTTACTTCCTGGTTAACTATTTTTAACCTTATTTGACTACTAAATCCAATAGAGTGAAAATGTATGCTCATATTCTACATAATGCTGATAACTCAGAGTACATAGCTATTTTTATTAAACCAACCATATTAAACTGATATTTTATATCAGCAATTAATCCAAGTCATGTAAACTTGAAAAACATTTCAGTTAGTTTCTCTATTTCCTGGGGTTTTAGGAATATTTATTTTACATAAGAGTTTGTTTATCTTTAAGCCAATTTGAATAAACCATTACAGAATTTTATAAGTTAATTTGGTAACATTATTAGACTTAGAGAAAGATCATATATATGTTACATATACACATACAAGTAACCCTAAATATACATAGCCATGCAGACAATTACAAACAGAGATCTTAGAGTTTATTCTAAAATTTTAGTCATGAGTCAGTAAAACGTATTAGTAAAAACTCACTGGTTTATCTCCACTTTACATTTATATCCTAATTGTATTTGTGGCAAATGAACAAGTTAGGGTTACCTGTTTAGCTATATTTATAGAGGAGGCTTTTAATACTTTTGTTTATTGTTGATAAGTAATTTCCTGGAAGTTGTGAACTAAATTTTGGGTGATGGACACTGGAGCAGTTTGTTTTCAAAAAGGCTGTTAATTTATTTTTCCTTTTGTTTAGAAGCAAGAGTTATCTCCCAGGACTTTTGCACAGCAAAGAGATTACCCTCAGGTCATAGAGAAGACAGAGTGGAATATTTATGGCTGAAAGGTACAAAGAAAGGATGTAAGGTTTCTCTGGGGGCATTTTGGGGCATATCTATTATCATAGATTTAGGGTATTTTTTTTTTTCTAAGCTCAGAACAATTTCATTTCCAATGTTTTTACTTTTTAAAGTATCTGCAAGCATCTTGATATGAACAGGAGAGATCTGGGGATTGATAAGTATGGGTGGGCTTGAAATTGCTCCTAGAGCTGCATTTCTGTTTTTATAGACTCAATTTGTAAGAAAAGAGTAGTTGTTTTAAACTCTTTATAAAACTGTGTTACAGCCTGAATAACAAAGGGGCTGACCCACCTATCAAATTACATTATCTTGAATTTGCTATTTCATATCAGAGAACGTATTTCCAACTAATATGGAAATAAAGATTCCTGTGTTCTAAATTGAGTTGTGTGCCTTTAGAATGACTTAATAAATTATTACACAAAGCCATCCTAATGTTCTTTCTCTCTAAATGATGCAGGAGTTCTTCCTCCTTAGCGCAGCTGGATTTTGGTTCTTGTCTCACAGCAAGGAAGAATTAGGCACGTGGTCATCAAAGAGTGAGTGGGGCAGAATTTATTAAGTAACCGGAAAGCTCTCAGCAGAAAGAGGGGTCAAAAAAACAGGTTTCTAGCTGTTCTCTTCACAGTTGAATACGAGGGCTTAAGGCATGAATTTCTGGCTGCTCCACCCCATCCTTCCAGTACACATACAGGTCCCTAGACTGAGCCGCTCCATATTGATTTATTTCCCTTACAGCACGTGTTAAGGAATGGAATTTTCCACTGTGGGCATTTTTAGGCAAGACCCCTGTGCAAATTCCCTTATCTGCACAAAACATCTGGTGTAAATGCTTGTGGGGTGGGTTGGAAGTTTTCCAGGGACCCTTCCCTTACTGTCTGCCTAAAGCAAGCTAGATAACTCTTTTCATAAACATGTAATTCCATATTAGGAGAGAAGACGTTAAAAATGATTCTTCTCAGGCTCTGAAGATCAGCCTCCAATTAAGCCCATTTCTGACCATAGAGTATTTTGGACAAAAAAATCCTTAGAAATATTATTGTCAGATTTTGAATGAGACAAACAGTAAATTTTTCTGATACAATTGAACTCCGTTTTTTCTCCTAACTACAAAGACCAAGAGGAGATGAAACCTTTTCCTTTACTCAATTAATTTTTTAGAGACAAGATCTCATTGTATTGCCTAAACTGGTCAAACTCCTGGGCTCAAACAATCCTTCTGCCTCAGCATCCCAAAGTGCAAGGATTACAGGTGTGAGACAACCACAACCACTCCCCCACCCTTTTTTTTTTTAAACCAAAGGGATATCTATTTCATGTGACTCAAAATCAATGAACACTTTTATAGCCTAACCACAGACACAAGAGGCACCCTCAGAGAGGGTGCAAAAGAAGCCACCCTTATAATTCAGAGCCATTACCAAAGATAGACAGAAGAATGACAGATGTAGACCAAACCTCCTAAGAGCCAGTAATGCCAGTAGGATATCAGCTGCAAATGTGGTGCAGCCCACATTTCTGTTCAGCCATCTTTGTGTCTCAGGGCTTCTATCTATCTTACAGTTGGCCACCTGCAGATGCAAGCCAGACAATCTGTGTGCCTTGACAGGTGTGTAAAGTCAAGCCAAGCTCTCAAGATACAAAGTGAGACAATTCGGAACACCATGGCTGTCCCTGGGAGGGAAAGGATCAATAATCAATGAGTACTTAGAGCAAAATTTTTGAGAGTCATGATTCAAATGAATAATTCTTACAAATTTCTCCTGCCAATCTGAATTTGGAAAAGACTGAACAGGAAAAAAAAATCTTACCTTATTTTCTCAACTGGCCACTGCAGGTAGATATCTGGGAAACTGACTAGTAAGAATTATTTGCTGGCTTAGTTAGTGGCAGCTCCAGAGTTGTTGAGCGTCCTGGCCAATGCAATCCCATCCTCATCACCAGAAACTCCTTTCCTTTCCAGAGAAGGAATGCAATATTTTCATTCTACCTATCTACATTCTTGGCTGGGATCCTGTAAACAAAGACTTTAATAATAGAAAAATATACACATATATTTAAGTTTTACATGACATGAGAGCCTTCCTAAGGATATGGAGACCTCCCCAAAATGGTTAAACCTGAGTATTTTTGTGTGAGGTTTGATGAAAAGTGAAAAGTTATTAAAAAGTGTGATAAGGCAAAGAGTGGGTTAAGCGAAGGGAAATTTAGCAAAGCCTACTCATTCTAATTCCTCTTGCCTCTCCATCTTTGGGGATAAAGATACCTCTTTCTACTGGGTATTTGGAGAGAAGCTCTCATTTGAAGGTCTTATGAAATGCTTCAGGAAAAAATCAGAGATACTTTCCTGCATTTCTCAATTTCTTCAGCTTAAAATATTCCATATGCCAAAGCTTTGTATTATGGGGTAGTGTGATCTGAGCCTCCTCACCTAATAAAATCCACGTTTTACTCCCTTGTTTTATCATTTTTTAAAATACTATGTTTAAAATACCATGTTTAAATACCATGTTTAAAAAAAAATACCATGTTTTACATCCCTTGTATACTAGAAATCTACTTCTAAGTTTTCTTCCTAGAGAAACTCATACTTGTGTACAAAGAGACATGCATAAGGTGTTCATTACAGTGCTGGTTAAAATAGCATAAAAGTAGATTACACCAAACTGTTCTTTAGTAAAAGGGTACAGGGTGGAATAGGGAAGAAAGAAAGAGCACAATTTGCATGCACTTATCCAGGCAGGTAATACCGAGCTGGAGACTTAAATCTGACAACCGTCTGCACTGGCACCAGAGATTTTTAAGCCCTGGACAACACGAAGCACAGAGAAAAGCATTATGTGATCAGTTATCCCTTAGTAATATACTAAATCAAATATCAGTATACCTGTAATAATAAATAAGAATTGATCTTATGCTGGAGTTTCCTTTATCCTAGTACTATTGCTTCATTTAGCCTCAAGCTGCAATCATAACACAAAACAATCCAGATTATAACCTCCTAAGGCAACAGCAAACCTTTATTCCTATAACTCTTTCCACCAAATTGTTACATTGTTAGTAAAAGAAGCCCTCTCTTGTCCAAAAAAATAAAATTTTATTCAGAAATTTTAGTTGAGTATGGCCTATAAGAATAACTGCCATGCATTTCAGGTATTGTGCTTATTAAACAATTCTTGATAATTTAATTGCTTGAAAAATTATTTTTGTACCACTGTAGGCAAGGGAAAAACCCTTTTCTCCTCTGTTTAAGGGCCATTGATGGGCCCGGCAAATCAGACTGACAAGAGACAGATTAACAAAAGAACAGGAATTTATTAAGGAGTGTTTCGTGGGTACAGATGAGTAACTCAATGGGGTGATTGGAATTTCAGGTTATATAGCATCTAAACAAAAGCAACAGCTTTTGTAGAGAAGTGGCAAGACAAAGGAAAAGAACTTTGAGCTTGTAAGGGCAGCAAATTGTGAGACAGTAAATATATGGGGCAAACTAAAGAAACATATGAGCTACAGCAGTTCCCCTTATCTGCAGTTCTGCTTTCCCCAGTTTTATTTACCTGCTGTCAACTAAGGTCTGAAAACAGGTGAGTAAACAACATCAATCAAACATATTCAGGAAATGGGCCAGGCATGGTGGCTGATGCCTATAATCCCAGCACTTTAGGAAGCTGAGGTGGGTGGATCACCTGAGGTCAGGAGTTCAAGACCAGCCTGGCCAACACAATGAAACCCTGTCTCTACTAAAAATACAAAAAAATTAGCCAGGTATGGTGACGGATGCCTATAATTTTAGCTACTCAGGTGGCAAAGGCAGGAGAATTGCTTGAACCTGGGAAGCAGAGTTTGCAATGAGCCAAGATTGCACCATTGCACTCCAGCCTGGACAACAAGAGTGAAACTCTGTCTCAAAAAAAAAAAAAAAAAAAAAAAAAAAAAAAAAAAAAAAAAAAAAAAATCAGGAAATGGAAACAAAAAATAACAATACCAAAATAAAAGAATGCAAACTTTTAGAAAAATAATACAGTTTAACAACTATCTACATTAGATTTACATTATATTGAGAATTATAAGTAATCTGGAGGTGATTTAAACTGTATGGGAGGATGTGTGTAGGTTATATGCAAATACTATGCCATTTTATATCAGGGACTTGAGCATCCACAGAAAATCCCCTAGGAGACCTGAAACCAATACCATTTGGATACAGAGAAGTGACTGTGTAATACAATATGATATTTTCAGAGAAAGAAAGAGAGACCGTGTTCACATAATTTGTATTGCAGTATATTGTTATAATTTTTTATTATTAATTATTGTTAATTTCTTACTGTGCCTAATTTATAAATTAAATTTGTCATAGGTGTGCATGTATAGGAAAAAAAAAACATGGTATATATACTATTTGCTGCTATTTATTGTTTCAGTTATCCACTGGGGGTCTTATCCCCCATGGATAAGAGGAGGCTGCTATAGTTAGTAAGGTTTATTATGTGGATTCTTCTGGTGCCATCTGGTGCCATCTCTAAGAGATAAAAGTTTAAAGTTGTCTCTGGTAACTAACTTCTATTTGTCCTAGTAGACAGTGAAGAGGGAATACCTTTGCAAATTTACCACCCGCTTAGAACTTGCCTTGTATCTGCTTCCAATTGTCTGCAGTTCAAAATCATCAATATGCCCAAGTGGCATATTTTGAGGCAGCATATTCGGCTACTTTTTATAACCTTCACTGAATTTTTCCTGAAGTATGAATATATTGACTTGCCAGATAGTCTAGATTCTTATTACAGCATTTTTCGTTTTTTTAACAACTAAAAGCTTTCAGTAATATGGCAAAGTAGCTCAGTGGATGAACGAGACTATTGATTTAGCTGATCATGTTCTGGAGTTAAGAATTGCAAATACCATGACACAAATTCAAGTTCCCAGTTTCACAAGCATAGAAAAGCTAAAATGTTCTAAGCCTAACAGTGAACAAGAAGTCTATTATATGTGAATTAAAGTATTGGTTTTTAGTTTTTGGGTTTTTTTTACTACTCAAACGAGATAACTCAACAGAAAAGATTTATGTTATGAAAGTATTAAGCTGTAGGACTTAATTCACATAAGTAATTGAATATCAGTAATAATCACTTAGTAGAATTAAACAATATGTTGGGGTCAGGGTCTGAAATCAACTATTAAAATTTAGCATAATCAAAATTATTTTTGAAAATTATTTAAAAGATCATAAAATATAGAGAGTTAAAAAAATGTTTTTCTATATATTATGCCAATATAGTATTATATATTATATGAAGTATAGAGTACATAGTGAAAAGTATCTTTACAAAGTTTAATTTTATAGTATTGTAATAACATGAACTACTTGAATTTAGGTTAATTAAATGTGTCTATGATGCAACCCTCTGTATTAAAAAAGAAATAAATCAGTTGCCATTTCTGTGTTGATAAATCTTTTCTGTGAGAACTTTTTCCCAAAACAATGCATCAACAAAAGAATCTTCTTGAATATATTTATTAATACTTTTGCATTAAGCTTGTATGCAATGATTAGATCACATACTAAGTGTGTCAACAGTGTGACTATTCAATAAACATATATAATGATCTGAGAAATTTTCATTTTATGTACCACTATTGGTTTTTCTGTCTCATTCAACAGATGCCCAGGCTGGAGTGCAGTGGCGCGATCTTGGCTCACTGCAACCTCCACCTCCTGGGTTCAAGCGATTCTCCTGTCTCAGCCTCCTGGGATTACCGGTGTCCACCACCATGCCTGGCTAATTTTTGTATTTTTAGTAGAGACAGGGTTTCACCATGTTGGTCAGGCGGGTCTTGAACGCCTAACCTCATGATCCACCCACCTTAGCTTCCCAAAGTGTTGGCATGAGACACCGTGCCCAGCTGAATTGCTATTGTTTTTGAAAGCAGGTTAAAATAATTTGGAATTTAGATCTTTATACATCTTCCCTACTTCTGTTTATATTTGAAAGTAAAGCTTTTTAAATTATTTATTCACTATATGCCTATTTTTATTTTATGTAGTGCCTATTTTTACAAGCATATGAACCAACTTTTCATGTGCTTAATATTTGAGTAGCTCAGATTTCAGCTCTTCTGCATTGTACCAAATTTTTTTAGTGAATATATTCAGTCTTTGAAATTTTGAAATACATTTCTGAAGATTAAGCTAATAATTCACATGAACACGGACTGATAATTCATTTAGCATTCTAGGAAGGAATGTAAAAAGTTCTAATTTTGTTCAGGACAGTTACACAGCTAACTAATTATCACCTCCTCATTATTAGGACACGCAAATGGGAAAGTGCCAAAGCATTACTGTGAAAATAAAACTGCAAGAGTAGAGCCTTACTCTATTTCTAGTTTATTTATTTATTTATTTATTTATTTATTTGCTAAGGAAGAAAAAAAAAAAAACGTAGTTCTTAAAAGTTTTGAGTATTGTTAGGGGCTTTGCTTCTACCTCTTGATTAAATGGCCCTGAAAAAGTTCGTAACACATTGAATCTACTCTCATAGGGAAACATAGAATAACTAAGTGGGTTGATCTTTTCCTTCAAAGACTTAAGAAATAGTTCTAATGTCATGTCAGATGGAGCATCCCTAATGTGAACATTAGAAATCTGAAATTCTCCAAAATCTAAACTTTTTGAGTGTCAACATACTCTCACAAAAGGCAAATTTCACACCTAACCTCATGTGATAGATGGAAGTCAAAATACGGTCAAAACTTTGTTTCACGGAGAAAACTGTTAAGAACATTGTATGAAATTACCGTCAGTCTGTGAGTATAAGGTGTTGATGAAACATAAATAAATTTCATGCTTATACTTTGGTCCCATCCGCAAGATATCTCAAAGATGTATATGTAACTACTTCAAAATGTGGAATAATCTGAAATCCAAAATGCTTCTAGTCTCACACATTTCAAAGAAGGGATACTCAACCTTTATTTGGTTGAGTGGTACTCTTTATTGACTTTCACATTTAAACAGTTCAAGAGCTTTCCCCAGTTGTTTGTAAGGACAAAAGCTGAAAAACATGAAAAGAAAACCATTAAGTGTAAAAATGCTAACATTGAATTTGAATAAAAGAAGAGTCAACCATTCTAATCAGAAATGAAACTTTAAAAATTTGCTTTCAGCTTTTACAGTAAAACATATAAAAACTGCCTATCTAAAACATTCAGTTTTTTAAAATTTATACATCTATGCCCTTTTTAAGTTGTACTTCTATTTCCTTGGAAGGAGTACTAGATATATTCATTGAATCTTGTTATTATTAATATTAGCTATTACTATTTACTATTACCCTAATATTGAATGAATGCTTTTGATGAGAGAAGCACTATTGATAGTCATTATCATGGTGTAATAATATTAAAAATCATTTGTCGGGCACGGTGGCTCATGCCTGTAATCCCAGCACTTTAGGAGGCTGAGGCAGGTGGATCATCTTAGTTCAGGAGTTCAAGACCAGCCTGGCCAACATGGTGAAACCCTGTCTCTACTAAAAATATAAAAATTAGCCAGGTATGGTGACGGGCACATGTAATCCCAGATATTTGGGAGGCTGAGGCAGGAGAATCACTTCAACCTAGGAGGGGGAGGTTGCAGTGAGCCAGGATCGCACATTGTACTCAAGCACCTGGGTGACAGAGGGGGACAGTCTCAAAAAAAAAAAAAAAAAATTCTAGAGGAAATATAGAATGTTTTGCTAAAATGTTATGTAATTGTTTGGAGAGTCAAATAATTTTGTTTTAGTGATCAGTGAGTTGAAATGCTTTGGTGAATTAGAAGTGTCCTATCATATTCATTTGTATAATAAAACCTATGTATATATAGATTACACCTAACTGAATTTTCTTTTAGGTACTTGTTACAAAGAAAAATTGTCATGTCCCGCCCCAGACTGAATCTCAAACTCTGGGGATGGAACACAGCAATCTATTTGTAACTAGCTGCTTAAAGTTGAGAATTATCGCCTGTAATCACAGTACTTTGGGAGGCCAAAGTGGGTCAATCACCTGAGGTCAGGAGTTTGAGACCAGCCTGGCCAACATGGTGAAACCCCCTTCTCTATAAAAATACAAAAATTAGCTGGGTGTAATTAGTAATCCCAGCTACTCAGGAGGCTGAGGCACAAGAATTGCTTGAACCCAGAGGTGGAGATTACAGTGAGCAGAGATTGAGCCACTCCACTCCAGCCTAGATGCTGCAATGAGAGTCTGTCTCAAAAAAAAAAAAAAAAAAAAAAAAAAATTATTTTGTTCCATAACCACTACTAGATAGTATAAGCTACAACATATAATAAAAATATTTTAAACTGTTTTTTTGTGTTTTAAATTTCTGTGACTATTTTTGTTGACTGCCTTTATATGGATGTTTCTGAATCTTATATCTAATGACTAATAAGTTGTCTCTAAATTTCCTCTCTGATACAATGAGGCTATATAAATCACTCAGGGATCATGTCAAAATGCTGATTCTTTTGTTTCTCCCACGTCCTATCAAATCAGAGCCCTAAGATGTTGATTCAGTATTTGAAGTAAGGCCAGTATTTTATTGTATGGTGATTCTGAGTTTGGAGAGAATAAGTATCTCAATCTATTAAGAATCTGTGGAGTGACATGTGTACCACTTCCCTCTCTAGACTTAGGCTGCTCAGGCAGTGACGCGCATCACTTTGTCTTATTATATGACCCTATTTTGTGTCCTCACAGAATTACTGCCTGTATGGTTGACAGAGAAGAACAGCAGCCTGATAGAGGATGGACATGTCCCTTACAGGCTTATCCTGGCCAAACAGAATGCCATTTATCCTCACCTTGAATAGCTGGAATAAATTAACACAATGAGAAGAGCAATGAGACTAGGCAGTCATGCAGTGTTTTGATCTGTTCATATGCTGGAGTGGGGACAGGTGAAATAATGGATGAAAGAAAAAATTTGACCTGTTACTATAGGTTAAAGGAATTTAGAAAAGCAACCACTAGGCTTCCATCCTCGCCATGGACAATACTTTGGATTCCCATATTTTAACTTAAGGCAAAGGTTATGTTTCATACTAAAAAATAGGAGAAGGTAAAATTTCAATTTTTATGTGTGTGTGTGTAATTTTCTCAGTGTACTAACTCATAGTCTATAACACATGATGGATTCCTTCGTCTGTCCATTCACACTGATTTCCCTAAATGTAGACAAATGAAGAGCTGTTCTGAAATGCTGTGTTGCTGTTTTGAGACCAATTCATCTTTCTGACTGTGTTAATTTATTCTGGCTCTGCAAGGCCAGCATGAGTGGCACTCAGCTTTGCCAGCTGAGGTCCAAGTGAATGTAGGGAACCAGGGATCTTGCCCATCCTGAATTAGGTTGATATGTTCACTCCAGCCCCCTGCTGCTCTTACTTTTCTCTTTAAGACAGAAATATCTGCTGACTTTCATCCAAAATTTAAAAGCATGTTTTCAAATCTGAATCTGTTGAGTTAAATATACTAATATGGTTAAAAACGACTTTAATAACATGTATTTTTAATTTCTAAAATTATGCATGGAAGTGTTGGCTTGCTTAATAAATAACTTTTTTTTTTTTTTTTAGACAGAGTCTCACTCTGTCACCAGGCGTGAGGCTGGAGTGCAGTGGCAAGATCTTGGCTCACTGCAACCTCCACCTCCCGGGTTCAAGCAATTCTCCTTTCTGAGCCTCTTGAGTAGCTGGAGCTACAGGCACATGCCACCATGCACAGCTGATTTTTTGTATGTTTTTAGTAGAGACAGGATTTCACCATGTTGTCCTGGATGGTCTCGATCTCCTGACCTCATGATCCTCCCGCCTTGGCTTCCCAAAGTGCTGGGATTACAGGCATGAGCCACCACACCAGGACAAAATAACTGTTTTTAAGAGAAATATTTATTTATGTTTACCTCTCTCTTCACCTCTTTTCTATATGCATTATTATAGTTTACCTCCAGAAATATTTGGCTTAGTGACTAGTAATGTGAGTAGTAGCTGGTTGTTCTGAAGATCTTTGTTCAGTTTGCATTATTTCTTTTAGTTTTATCACAACTCCAGTTTAGAAATGAAAATACACTAACTGGTTTTTGTTACTGATGGTAATTTATTTATTCACCTCTACTCTATTTCTATTAGGATTATGGCAATTCTGATATTATTCCTGTTTAAAATAATATGAAATTGTAAAAGCAATAAAATTATAGTTTATACAAGCCTTGGGAAATGTAAGCATTTCTAAACTACAAGAAAAAATAAAGGTTAAAATATGAATCCATTTCTTGTTTCACTAATGGCCATCCTGATTATCTATATTTAGATTCTAAGTATACTGTCTCTGAGATAATTCAGAGGGCTCTTAGGTGTCCTTAGTTATTCTAAATGATGAGGTCACATAATTTTACACATTTCACTCTTTTAACAAGTATTTGTTGAATACTTAAATTTGTGCCCAACTCTGTGCTTAAGACCTTAAATGGATTACAGTGAATGGATAATGGAATTCATCCTTTTAAATTACAAGGCAGTTTTTTGGGGGATTAAAATGAGATGACTGTATTACTTGAAATTGGATGAGTAGGATGCAGTTATCATTTGGCAGAGTATTGATGAGGAATATACACAGAGATGCAACATTGATTGCATCCTAAATATGTGAGCTCCCTGTTATTTTGATGTGCACAGCTTATTCTACATTCCTTTCTCCTTCCATTAATGAGAAGGAATAATACTCACTAATTCAGTCAGTAGCACTTGGCCATTATTTGCTGAGCTGTATAAACAACGAGCAGCTGTATCATTGTTTATATTACATGATTTTGTTTATTCATTTTAAAAATTTTATGACAGTACTGTAGCTTAGCAGCATTGCTTATGGTAATGAAGAAGTTAATTAGCAATATTGAGCAAGACTTTAAGACATGAGTTTTAATAAGTAGTGCTAAAAATATTACAGTAGTCATCCACAGATAAACATAATAAACCTCAGACAAATGGGAATAATGCTCAAATTATAAGAAAAAAAGTTTTTAGAATGCTTTGGCTGTGTCATTTCAAAAGAATAGTACATATAAACACACAGTCATATACCAAGGACAGCCCTAATTTCACTGGCGTTTTTTCCCTCTTAACCTAAAACTACTAAATGGTAGAAAATGGTGGCCTACTTTAACAAGAAAGAAATAAGTAAGCAATAATCTTTCAATATTAAATTCATGCTGATAAAGAACCCTCTGCCAGTAAAGCAGGCAGACAGCTTACAAAGGATACTGGAATTATTTGAGCTTTCCAGCCCAGAAATATTGACAGACATAGTCTGAATGTGTCAGTCTGCTTCATTTTAGAGCCAAAGTCTTAATTCAAGCATTAGGAAATCCATAATTGGAAAGAATCCCATAATCACTGCTGATATTTTTCTCTAATTATAAGTGACTTTGTTGTATCATAAGCCTACTTAAGAACTCTTGATTTTGATAAGAAATGTATTCCCAGGCTCCACTGACTAGACCTGGCATTATCAGAAATTAATTTCTATTGACTAAGCATTGGAGTGTCATGTAGTAATTGATATAGTAATACAAAAACACTAATGTCAGAGTATTTAAATATGGCATCAATTTTTCCTGAGGTCCAAACAGAGGTTAAAGTTGTGTTTCTTGATATCAGTGGCTTAGTGGATTCTATGACTCATTTTGGGATTTCTTTATGATTGTGGCAGATGATGTTACTTTACCTTATCCTTTTGTCATGCCACCATCAGCAGTGTCTCTATATCTGAGCCAAGTGCCTGGGTGATTCAGTGTATATTTAATTCCCATAAACCATCAGAGGTTAGGAGGTTATTTTTAATGAAAAAGGGGTGTTTTCCTGCTCTTTATATATGGTATGACAGAAGTATAAATCATATGTGAGTGGGATGTGCCAAAAGTTACTAAAGCCAATTGAAGTTAGATTGGTGATAGGAAATACTTCGAAAAGACGTAGTTCTAGGAAATTGTGTATAAACCCTTTCAATGAAGGTTCTTTGTTAAATGGGTTATGACCATACTCAAAATTATCTTACTTTATTTATTCAATATTTGGTGAATAATTATGTCATGCAAAATACTTTACTAAAAGCTGTGGGAGATAAAGTAAGAGCCTTGGCCCTATAGATGAGGAATTTATTATTTGGTTATAGAAGCAACAAATTGAAAGAGTCAAGTTATGCCAAATAATAGCATTTCTTATTTTGTAAAATTTATCAAGTTGAAAATAATAGATCTTAAACAAAATAACACATCTTTTACAAGTTATGCTTGATGTGGATTTATCTTTATTTAATTGAGATATTTAGCAAAATCTCATACAACACTCAGAAGATGAAAAATGTGGACTCTATTAGATTATGTTAAATTATATGAAATTGCCAATATCTGACAGTTTAATGTAAAGACATGCAACTTTTATGACTTGACCTAATATAATGTAACATCCTCACAAGTAGCTTAAATTACTCAAAGAGAAAAAAGGATTATGTTTATTCATCAGAGTTCACCTAGAAAGTAGTCTTATGAGAATAATGACAAGTTTTGTCCTTGGCCCTCTCTCACTCAATATTTTTCATCAATAATTTTTATGAAGATATAGAAGATATGATAATTTGCATTGCTAGATGACAGATTATTTAGAAGGAATACCCTAATAGACCAGATGATAAAATCAAGAATCAAATGGTTTTGAACAGCCTATATCAAGGATCTAAAATTAAAGGATGAAATCTAACACAGATAAATCTTAAGTCCTCTGTTCAGGTTTTATTTCCTCATGTATTATACAATTCTAAAATGTGATGACTCTGCTTGACATGTGAACAACAACAACAACAACAACAACAACAACAACAAAGAACCTTTAATTCACTTGTGGCCAGTGAATGCATATTTGTTTGTTTGTTTTTAAATTGCATTTTAGGTTTTGGGGTACATGTGAAGAACATGCAAGATTGTTACATAGGTACACATGTGGCAGTGTGATTTGCTGCCTTCTTCCCTATCACCTATATCTGGCATTTCTCCCCATGCTATCTCTCCCCAACTCCCCACCTGCCGCTGTCCCTCCCCATTTCCCCCAACAGACCCCAGTGTGTAGTGCTTCCCTTCCTGTGTCCATGTGTTCTCATTGTTCAACACCTGCCTATGAGTGAGAACATGCAGTGTTTGATTTTCTGCTCTTGTGTCAGTTTGCTGAGAATGATGGTTTCCAGGTTTATCCATGGTCCTACAAAGGACATGAACTCATCATTTTTTTTATGGCTGCATAGTATTCCATGGTGTATATGTGCCACATTTTCCCTGTCCAGTCTATCATAGATGGGCATTTGGGTTGGTTCCAGGTCTTTGCTATTGTAAATAGTGTTGCAACGAACATTCATGTGCATGTGTCCTTATAGTACAATGATTTATAATCCTTTGGATATATACCCAGTAATGGGATTGCTGGGTCAAATGGAATTTCTATTTCTAGGTCCTTGAGGAATCGCCACATTGTCTTCCATGATGGTTGAACTGATTTACACTCCCACCAACAGTGTAATACGTACTTGTTGACTCACTTTTTTTCAGTCACTTTATAAGATGCTGAAGATGCAATGACCCAAACACATTCAGTCCCTGTCTTCACAAGTTTACAGAATGTGGGAAACCACAGATTCACTTTGTAGCAAAAGTTTGGGGTATGAGGTATGAAAGAGGAAAGCAGTCTTCAGGTACATTAATAATAGTAGTAATTATAATGACACATAGAACAAATGTGAAAATTTTCATGCTATTCCCATTTGGTCAGACCACTTCCTAAGAATTGGGTTCAGAACTCCTGGGTATCAGGGTTTAGGAAGAATGCCAAAATGTGAGAGTTGGTTCATAGGGGAAGCCTATGTTGGTATGAATTCTGGAAACTATAATCCAATTGATGAAAGGTTAAAGGATGGGGGTATTTAGCTAATGGCTATCAAATCTAATTGCCTGGGTTCAAAAATGGCTCTACCACTTTATAGTTATATAATGTTGGGCAAGTTACTGAGCCTCAGTACCCTTATCAGTAAAACAGAAATTAATTATAATAGTGCTTATATCTCAAGTTTGTTAAGAAGTGTGAGTTCATCTTTGTAAAGTACTTAAAACAATGAATAACATATAAGTGACATGTGAGTGCTAAATATATATAAATAAATGGATAGATCTATAAATTGATAGGTGGATAGATGGGAGATAAATAAATAAGGCAAGTTAGGAGAGAGATCGAGAGAGAGATAGAAGATATTTTGAAATATCTGAAGAGAAGCTTTGGAAGAGGAAGTATTCAGCTTCATTCTTCCTAAAAGGAGCATGATCAAGTGGCCAGAAATCACTGGGTGAAAACAAATCCTTATTATTTGATAAAATACACTTAAAAAAAATTTGGCCAGTCTTTATTCTGCAGTGCTCTACTTCTTCCCAAATCTTGCCCATTTCCAAAATGATGCAAAATTGGCAAAATTAACTTCAACAACTCTGCCTCTTAACATGATGCCTTTCATGTGAAGTAGGTGGCACTGCTTTTAAGGTCTAAACAAATTTCAAAATATTGTTACCTCCTAACATGGAAACAAAATATAATCTGACAATGGTTGGAACTGGAGTATATCCAGCATTAAGGCATGGTTGCGTATTGGCTGATAACATAGCTGACTTAGAGGGCTAACTGCAAGTCTTGTAGTCTTGTTTTAGGAGCTCTTCTGCCACAGATTATCTGAATAAACCAACATAATTTTCTTAGTCTCTATCTTTCTCCTTCTTTAACCAAATAAAAGCTCATCAATGCAGTGCTATTTCTAGCATTATCAGAGGATTTATTTGTCTGCTTGTTTGTTTGTTTTTGACAGAGTTTCACTCTTGTTGCCCAGGCTGAAGTGCAATGACATGATCTTGGCTCACTGCAATCTCTGCCTCCAGGGTACAAGCAGTTCTTGTGCCTCAGCTTTCCAAGTAGCTGGGATTACAGGCACATGTCACCATGCCCAGCTAATTTTTTTGTATTGTTTTGGTAAAGACGTGGTTTCAGTGTGTTGGCCAGGATGGTGTCTAACTCCTGACCTCGTGATCTGCCTGTGTCCACCTCCCAAAGTACTTACAGGCATGAGCCACCATGCCTGGCTGAGTTTATCCTTTTTATAGTGCTTGATTATTCTTAATGGTTTTAAGAGAATCTTTATTGCTAAGACTAATTTAATATAAAATTTCCATAGTAAAAATTTTGGTTAGGAAGAAACAGTTGAGCTTTTGAAATGGTATTTTTAAAAATTACTTCCTTGGGAGGCTGAGGCAGGAGAATCTCTTGAAACTGGGACATGGAGGTTGCAGTGAGCCATGATCGTGCCACTGCACTCCACCCCAGGTGACAGAGTTATTAGCAGTGTAGTGTATAAGTAGACAATAAGGATGTTTTCTCTGAGCTTAAAAAACATATATCTAAAATAGTTATGTATACAGTACTGGAAAATATATACAACCTTATCTGCAGAATGTTAGTTTTATGTTTCCCCTGACACATACATCGTACATTCGTGCTAATAGAAAGCCATTTGATGTTGGTTTGATGGTTATCTTCTGAAAGGCCAATTTCTTCTTACTAGAAATGTATAAAGTTTGGAATGTGACTTGTAACCAGCCACTTTGTAGCAATTATTCAATAGTTCTTACTCTTCCTAGAGTTTAAATATTCATTCATTCACTCATTCATTCTGCTTTGAGTGAAGTTATTTGGCAAGCACTGTGAGACTGTAACAAAAATGAATGAGGAGGTTGCCAAAAAATGAACACCTTCCCTTTGGGGACAAACTTTAAGTGAATAAACCAGATGGAGAAAGAATCAGAAGAGCATTCATAAGATGATAAAATAATACTCAAAAAGGCAAAAGGAAAACCATTGGGAAAAAGAGAAGATGAAAGATATTTGGCAAGGCACCCTTTTCTTAGCTGCTATTGCTGTTAGCCTTCAGAGTATTATACTTCCCATAGTTGTTGTTTGTTTTTATTTTTAAACAGAGTCCCCATATGAATAGGACATCATATTGGAAAGCATAAACAGTGTGTCAAAAATTGTAGCTCTTACCCTGTAGATGGGTTAATAAATTAATAAGATTTTTTACCTTAAATGAGATTCTGGTCCAAAAAATATTCTAACATTTGCCCATTATGCTTTCTCATATTTATTACCATATAATTTATCAATGGATATAGCTAGATTTGATTCTGAGAGCCACTCAGGTTTCTGGAAAGTAAAATGTAATTCATCATGTGGTAGTCAAAATATTCCTATGATTATAAACAAAATAAGGCATATGTCTGGGATAGGCTTATTAATGTATTAATAAAATAAAATATTTTATATTGAGAATTGTTGGAAACAGATGCTCAGTGCTGCAAAGAAAAATCAGCATTGAGACAAAGGATCTCTCAGTAAGGCAATTTTACTTTCTGGAGGAAGGTTGCTTCTGTTAGCTATATTGCCACAAGAGCAAATGAACAAAGGAAAGGCAGGCTTGTTCCTTACACATTGGGTCCTTACTGCTGTGTCTGATCTTCACTGGTTGGAGCCGGACTTCATAATCTGAAACTGAACCTGATTGGCTAACAACTTAAAACTTTTCTAAACAGGTAAAGGCAGTGGAGAAGAAAGGAAAATAGGAAGTCCAAATAAGAAAGGTGCATAGGCTGTGAGCTGGGACATGCCTGTGCACATATCCAGCACAAATATCTTGGTTAAAGTACAGTGACACAGAAGGTGCTACATGCTTGTGAGCATGTCTAACAGCTACATAGGATAGAGCTTAACAAAAAGTTATTAGCAAGAAGCAAGAAGGCTTTGAAGGAAGTCTTTAAAACAAACTACTATTTCTAACATTTATGATTATTATTCTTTAACAAGAAGGGAAACTTTGAAGAGGAACTTTTTACTTTCTACAATTCTTTTTCTAGACTTTATGTTCCCCCCCTCAGCCCACCTCAAACTTTCTTAACATATATTGGCTTAGTTATTCTGCTTGATTCTCTAAAAGAAAAAGCTTCTCTTGTTTTACGATGTGTTTTTCCTTTTCTGATTGATGAAATGCTAAGGTAAAAGGGATGGCTAATTGAACTAGAGCACAACTACTGCTTTAATTATTTGGCAGAGTATCTAGTAAAGGTCTTCTACAATACTACTGTACATCTGCTCAGGGATGAATAAGGGCAGGCTGATGAGTTAGGTCTTGGAAGTGCTTGACTTCACTGCATCTTGTTAAGTCTGTACAGAACGCTAAATTTTCTTCTTGTCGTTGGAGACACCGGGTAAAATTGGTCTTGGAAGATGGTGGCTAGATGACTTTTGGGGCCTGACTTGCAGGGTGCTACACTTCAGGAAATAGCAGATAGGAAGTTTGGCACAGTTCATTATCTTGGGCTGTAGGATTTTAAAAAAGAACTATGCAGTCTATGTCTTGTTGATTAGAGAACTATCTGTCTGGAAAGGGGACAACTTGGGCTTCTGGCCTACTGTGCACACAAAGGTAACAGTTGCTTTTATTCAGAGTACAGATGGAATATGTAATCTATTCTAGCTAGGCATTTCCATCTTGCTACTTTGTCTTAATTTCTACAGTTTGCTTCTGGTAAATATGACTTAATGAAGGGGAAGATTTTTTAGTTGTTGCAATATCAGTAGTAAATTGTATAGGATTATATTGGTTATATTGACAGCTAGAAGGAATAATTCTTTTGGTGAAATGGATATATGATTATAAGGACTGACAAGGACTTGTGGAAGCAGTCTATCTTAAACTTTTAGTGTTCTATAGGACAATAGACTAAGCAGAACATAGAGCTTTTGTTTTAGAGGGACAAGAATTTGATTATTGCTAATTAATGCAGCTACTATTCTCTGGATTACTAGTATCTTTATGGGAACTCATTATGTCTTCTTACTCTGAGGAAGTCTCAGAGGGACAGAGATAGTTTTCTGAAGGAGTAAACAAAAGAATCTGAACTGCAGCCGTTGAGCCCCAGATCTTTCCTTTGACGTAGTCTACCCAATGAGAAGGAATCCAGTAAAACAATTCTGGTAATATAACAAAACAGGGTTCTTTAACACCACCAAAAGATCAAACTAGCTCACCAGTAATGGATCCAAACCGAGAAGAAATCTCTGAATTTCTAGAAAAAGAATTTAGAGGGTTGATTATTAAGCTGCTTAAACTATAAGACCATGTTAATGTAAACTGAGAGTATATTGAAGCTTAAAGATCTATGTAAATGGATTGATTCATGAGTTTACAATTAAGAAAACTAACTTAGTGCTTTTCCAAAATAAGATTTCAAGATATGGGCAATTGATTTCCAATAATATCATAGTAAAAATAAGCTATTTGTTTAAAACCAATTACAGAATCTTAAGTAAAGATTTAAATCTTAAAGTCTAATTATGGAATTTTAAGTCTGAGTTCTTCACTTAAAATTAGCAAATAAGAAATATTTTATTCAAATTTAATGTAGGAGTCATAATATTAGAAATTGATACATTATGACATAAACAGATGAACTAAAGATATGTTATTTATCTAGACTTTTTTTTTTTTACTTATTTTCAGGATTTAAAAAAAAAAAAGATAACTATACCTAAATTTTAGGTCATACTGATTGAAATGAAAACTATGTATTTATTTACCAAATTTTTGTTTTCTTGGAACACTTTCCACTAAATGATACAAGTAAAATCTTTCTTTCTCTTTCTCTCTCTCATTGTGTGTGTGTGTGTGTGCACACACACACACACACACACACACACACACACACACATACATATGTTGGTCTTTATTAACAAAGGAAGAAACCCCTAGAGAGAAGAAATGTCCTATGAGGGCTTTACTATATGACACACTTAAAAACAAGCCAATTAATCACAAAATGTGTTTATAATCACTTTGTGTAAGGCTTATCAAATATATTGGCAATTATATGCAAGAATCTTATTTTTAAGATTTACATTTTCTTCAAATACAAAATAATGTACTTTTTGCTTAGATTTTCTAATTATGCATGAGCAATTATATGTAAACAATAGCAAACTAAGCTTTCTTTTAATTGGCAAGTTTGAACTTTAAGTATTTAATAGATACTTCATAGTAAAATTGACTGATAATTGATTTTCAAACAATTCTCTAGGAATTAAATAAGTCTCCATTACCAATGAAGTGTAATTACTGTTTAATTCTTATTTTCACTTTTGCCAAGTATGCTTATATACTGGAACATACATTATGTAACTACAATGCTAAGCTTCCAAAACAAGCACAGAAAGTGTTGAATAATCAAAACTGGAGTGGCAAAATATAAAATACAAATGCATAAATGAGCCATACCTTTTTCTGAGCACCTGTTATTAAAAAAAGAATAAATATTTTCCTGTTCGAATCTCTTAAAACATGAATCATGCTGAGTAGCTGAATATTCTACCTTAATGAGAGTGTTTTAGCACTAAATCATTTAGGATACATTTTTGTCATTTGGAAGAGATCCTTTCTGTAACTTTTATACTTCACTATTTTTATAGCAAAGTTAACTCTGTTTAACTTTTAACTTTTCCTTGGTCATTATGTTGGGGTTTCTTTTTAACCTGCCTTATATATTTCATATTTAAATTATTGATTTTAAAACAAATAGTTTATTTTTATGATGACATTATTGGAAATTAATTGCCCATATCTTGAAACATATGTTCAATATAAACAAAGTTCTAAACCAAATTTTGGGAATATTATACAACTCCTATTACAATAGTTGGCTGTACATTTATTTATGTACAGTAGGCCTGCCCTTATTGTGGGGGAAACATCCTAAGACTCCTTGTGGCTGCCTGAAATTATGGATAATACCAAAGCTTATATACACATTTTTCCTTATATACACATTTTTATATGTATGATAAAGTTTAATTGATAAATTAGGAATAGTAAGAAATTAACAACCATAATTAATAATAAAATAGAAACCATTATATACTGTAATAAAAGTTATATGAATGTGGTCTCTCTCTCTCTCTCTCTCTCTCTCTCTCTCACTCTTTCTCTGTTGAGAATGACTGCTTTGTGAGTCAGTTGTTTCTGATGGAAGTATGTCTTAATCCTTTTAAATATCTGGAGGCTAAAAGCCTGAACTTTTAGTTTAGGCTCTGTATTAGTCTGTTCTCACCCTGCTGATGAAGACATACCCAAGAGTAGACAATTTGCAAAAGAACAAGGTTTATTGGACTCATAGTTCCACATGGCTGGAGAGGCCTCACAATCCAGACAGAAGGCAAGGAGGAGCAAGTCATGTATCACATGGATAGCAGCATGCAAAGAGACAGAGCTTGTGCAGGGAAGCTCCTCTTTATGAAACCATCAGATCTCATGAGACTTAGTTACTATCATGAAAAGGCAGGAGAAAGACTCATCCCCATGATTCAATTACCTCCCACTGGGTCCCTCCCATGACACATGGGAATTGTGGGAGTTATAATTCAAGATGAGATTTGGGTGGGGACACAGCCAAACCATATCCACCTCTGGCCCTTCCAAAATATTATGTCCTCATATTTCAAAACCAATCACACCTTCTCAACAGTCCTCCAAAGTCTTAACTCATTTCAACATTAACTCTAAAGTCTAAAGTCCAAAGTCTCATCTGAGACAGGCAAGTCTCTTCCACTTATGAGCCTGTAAAATCAAAAACAAGTTAGTTACTTCCTAGATCCAATAGAGTACAGGCATTGAGTAAATACAGCCATTCCAAATGGGATAAATTAGCCAAAACAAAGGGACTGCAGGCCCCATGCAAGTCCAAAATCCAGTGGAGCAGTAAAATCTTAAAGCTTCAAAGCATCTCCTTCGATTCCATGTCTCACATCCAGGTCACACTGGTGCAAGAGGTGGGCTCTCATGGCCTTGAGCAGCTCTGCCTCTGTGGCTTTGCAGGATATGGCCTCCTTCCTGGCTGCTTTCCTGGGCTGGCATTGAGTGTCAGCAACTTTTCCAGGTGCATGGTGCAACGTGTCAGTGGATCTATCATTCTGGGATCTGGAGGAAAGTGGCTCTCTTCTTACAGCTCCACTAGGCAGTATCCCAGTAGGGACTTTGTGTGGAGTCCCTTCTGCACTGATCTAGTAGAGGTTCTCCATGAGGGCCCCACTCATGCAGAAAACGTCTGCCTGGGCATCCAGGCATTTCCATACATCTGAAATGTTGGTGGAGGTTCCCAAACCCCAGTTCTTGACCTATCTGCACTCACAGACTGCACGCCACGTGGAAGCTGCCAAGGCGCGGGGCTTGCACCTCTGGAGCCATGGCCTGAGCTGTATGTTGGCCCCTTTCAGCCACGTACAGCTGGAGCAGCTGGGACTCAGGGTCCCAAGTTCCTAGGCTACACAGAGCAAGAGAACCCTGGGCTCAGCTCATGAAAGCCACTTTTTACTCCTAGGCCTCCAGGCCTGTGATAGGCAGGGCTGCCATGAAGACTTCTGTAATGCCATAGGGGCATTTCTCCTTTTCCTTGGAGATTCACATTCAGCTCCTCGTTGTGCAAAATTTCTTCAGAAGGCTTGGATTTCTCCCGAGAAAATGAGATTTTCTTTTTTATCGCATTGTCAGGCTGCAAATTTTCCAAACTTTTATGCTCTGCTTTCCTTATAAAACTGAGTGGCTTTAACAGCAACCAAATCACCTCTTGAATGCTTTGCTGTTTAGAAATTTCTTCCACCAGATGCCCTAAATCATCTCTCTCAAAAATCTCTAGGGCAGGAGCAAAATGCCACCAGTCTCTTGCCAAAACGTAGCAAGAGTTATCTTTGCTCTAGTCCTCAGCAAGTTCCTCATCTCCATCTGAGACCACATTAACCTGGGCTTTATTGTTCTCATCACTATCAGCATTTTGTTAAAGCCATTCAACAGTTCTCTAGGAAGTTCCAAACTTTCCCACATTTTAAAATCTTTTTCTGAGCCCTCCAAATTGTTCTAACCTCTGCCTTTTACCCAGTTCCAAAGTTGCTTCCACATCTTTTCAGTAATGCCCCACTCTAATGGTACCAAATTACTGTATTACTCTCTCCTCACACTGTTGATAAATACATACCCAAGACTGGTAATTTACAAAAGAAAGTTTATTGGACTCACAGTTCCACATGGCTGTGGAGGCCTCAAATTCATGGAGGAAGGCAGGGAAAAGCAATTCACATCTACTTGGATGGTGGCAGGCAAAGAAAAAGTGCTTATGCAAGGGGACTCCTCTTAATAAAACCATCAGATTTCATGAAACTTATTCACTATCACAAGAACAGCACGAGAAATACCCACACTAGGATTCAGTTACCTCCCACTGAGTCCTTCCCACAACATGTGGGAATTGTGAGAATTACAATTCAAGATGACATTTAGGTGGGAACACAGCCAAACCATGTCAGGCTCCCAACATTACTTGTCTTTTGCAACAACTAATTTGACCTCCAGCCTCTATTCTCAATATGCTCCTCCCCATTCTCATTCCTACTTTCAATCTACTCTCCAGACAGCTACTGGATATTTCCAAAATGCAAACAATAAATTATATAGTATAGTTTATTTTTTTAACTCCCTACTGCTTTTTTAAACTTGATGAAACTTATCTTGAGAAATATAACCTTAACATATTATCATAGCAAAAACAAATGTGTAGTTATAATGACCTAAATCTATACAATGAATGAGAATGTAATCTACATATTTAATTTCAGAAAAGAAAAATATTAATTTAAGTTTAAGTAAAATATAGATTTAAAAAAAATCTGGAAAAAGTAAAATAAATCTCTAATATGTAATGACCAGTACATTGACTCATTGGAAATCTGTTAGATAAAAAAGGTGCTAGGTGCCATTTGCATGATGTCATAGCTAACTGCACAGACACAGTCACAGTGGCTAAGTTTATATTGCTCCTGAGAGAACCAGGTAGATCATACTTAGTTTTGTTGGGAAAGAGTTTTTAAAATGTGAACTAGTTTCATAGATAATATTCAAACAAATGTATTTAGCCATTTCCTCTACTTATCATTTCATTTGCCAGTGGAGAAAAAACAAGTCATTGTCACCTAAGCATTAGCCAGGTGGTCACTTTGCTCTCACAAGATAAGGACATAAGTGGATGAATTATTACAACACGTTATCTTTAGAATTTTTTCACTGTATTAGCCTATGCCTTTGTGATGTCTTTTACTAATATATTCAAAAGAGAAAGGAAATTCTACTTGTAATACTTTCTGAAAAGACCACATCGGTTGGCTTTTTAAACAAGTTAATCTGAGAAGAAAACACCTGTCTCTTGTTAAATAATGAATGATATTTTTCTGTGAATTCGTTTGAAGAAATAATGCTAATCTGTATAGCAATGATTCATTTCTAGTTGTCTGTTTCTTCCCATTTGAAACAAAAACTTCCTGTTATTGAGATTCCTGGGAAAAAAAAAAAGACAAGTGATTGTTCACTTGTCTGTGGAGATATTCTTCGTGAAGAGGAACTCAGAATGTACTTGGCGGTGATTGACTAACTTAAAGAATAGGGTAGCAGCGTTGTAAGAGGCACTAGCTCATTTGTAAGTTTTAAGCCTAAATGAGGTAAACCGTTAGGTGGGGGCTCCTTCAGTTTTCTGTTACGTTTGCTTGTGAACTAACGACCATTTAGGGCATTGATCTTAACTGTAAATTATTTTAAAGAAAGTTATTTATTGTCATTGCTTTCACAGTTACTTCTACATGAATAATTTCTTATCTCTTAAACTCTTTTCATGCCTAAGCAGTTCAGAAAATTCCTATACAGTAAATGCACTTATGTGAGTAATTTTATGTCAGGCTACTGAGAAATTGAAGAGCTATTCATAGGATCTTTCTGACTATCGAGTAGAATGTAATAACTTTTCTCTAAAAAATTGAAAAAAAAATCAGTTTTGTGCTCAACCTAAATTTATGTATTTACTTTCTACTCTGTTGCACAAGCTGGAGTACAGTAGCATGACCATAGCTCATTGCAACCTTGAACTCCTCAGCTTAAACAATTCTCCCATGTCAGCCTCCTAAATTACTAGGGCTACAGGCAAATCCACTATACCCAGATAATTTTTTTATTTGTAGAGGCTCAACATGTTGCTATGCTGTTCTTGAACTCCTGGCCTCAAGTGATCCTCCTAAAGTGCTGGAATCACAGGTGTGAGCTACTGTGTGGGTCTCAACCTAAATTTAAAAAGAACACACCAAGAATGATTAGACAGCAACTACTGATTAGGATTCTTGCATTTTATTCTTTTTGGTTCATATGTGATTTTGAGCAAATCATTTGAACTCATTTCCATTTAACTGTGTCTAGAGAGTACATATATTATACAAGTTGTGAAATAAAAAATATATACATAAAGAAAATGAGTCATTTTTCCAACTTATCAGCTACCATCTGCAAATGAATACTTTCAGCTGTTCTTGGGGACTTTCACTGTTGTATAGAAGTATGTGTAGTTTATTGAGAAACTCAAAGCAACTACTAAACTTAAAAAATAAAATGAGACATTTTTCATTTCACTTCCCCAAATTATTTGTCAACCATGTTGGCAAATACAAGCATAATCTGATTCCTGTTTGCATATCTTGCTTCATATCCTACTTTTTTTAATATTTATTTTTTATTTTTATTTTTGAGATGGAGTCTAGCTCTGTCACCCAGGCTGGAGTGCAGTGGCGTGATGTCAGCTCACTGCAGCCTCCGCCTCCCAGGTTCAAGCAATTGTCCAGCCTCCCGAGTATCTGGGATTACAGGCGCCTACCACCACGCCCAGCTAATTTTGTATTTTTAGTAGAGACAAGATTTCACCATTTTGGCCAAGCTTGTCTCGAACTCCTGGCCTCGTGGTCTGCCTGCCTCAGCCTCCCAAAGTGCTGGGAATACAAGCTTGAGCCACCACACCCAGTCCATGTCCTACTTCTCATACATTGTAGTTTGCATACCAACACAATGCACTGCTTATGGTCCCTGTCCTGTGATATGCAAATGACCCTTTGCACATGAATGTGCACATGCTGCCACCTCTCTGCTGTCTCAGTTAGAATGAGGTCTCTTAGGGAAGGATCTAGGCCTTAATAATTTTGAATCTTCATCACAATTCCTCCACGGGGAGACTCAGCATTTTTTCCACCCCAACATATCTGTTGGGCTCCTTTCTGTCATCAGTGCCTGTGCCTCTTTACTGTAATAAGTCTTGGTGAAAACTTGAAAAGCTGGGTCTCTCTAAATCAGAGATAAAGGGATCAAATCAGAAACTGAAGTCAGAGCTCTTATGAAATTTGACAATGCCCTGAAGGTAGATTCTGAGGGGATAGGGTTAGAGTATCACTGGCTGTCTCTATTATGTGGATTCAGTAAGTATTTGTTGATGACTTCATGAAAGAGGAAATGCCTTTTCCAATAATACATGATTAAATCTATCATAGCTTTGAAAATGGCTTTACTCCTTTGCTTGAGTTTTTTTCATGCTAACACTGGATGGCCTCTCTTTTTTGGTATTTGCTGTCATTCAAATTTTTGTAAGTAATTGTTGATTACTTACCTGATATCAACTTGAAATTGTCTTTATAATTGTTTAAATATTAATGAATCTAATTGTAAAAGAATAGATACAAATTTCAAAAGAAAACAAAATACAGAAGAATACCAGAAACACAAAGAAGTATTTCAGCATGGTGCAGTTAATACCACTTCTATATTTGGGGTCTTGGTCATTGAACCATGTGATTTTTGTGATGGGGTTCTTTTCCCCCTATCTTTAGCATTCCTCAAGTTCAGCATTCACACCCTTCTCTTTCTTTCCTGTTCTGTCAAATTGCCTTTGTCTTTGCTTCTCAAGCATAGCACCCCTTTACTTCTCCAAAGAACTGAAGAGATTTCTCAGAAGCCCTTGGCTTTTATCCTTACAAGGCCAAATCAAGTGTAATTAGAGATTTTCTTTCAGCTCTTTAAAAGCTTTGCATCTACCAAGAATTTAAGAAAGGTAAATTAAAACATACAAAAGTCAGAGTTTTGGTTACAACTCTGATATCTTGGAAGGATATTCACATTTTATTATGTATGAAGAGTAATGTTTCAAAGTATCAATTGTTTAATTTTAGACCAATATTGGAATTAAGTACCCTACAAATGGGTGTTTCTAAAGGGACTTGGTGTTAATTTGGGGATCCTATTTTCTCCAAACTTAACATGAATTTGAGGCAGAGTATGAGGGAAAAATAAGACATAATTTATTATGAGGCTTGGTTTCTCTCTAGTAAAGTAAAAAGAACTATAGCAACTACCTCATTGATTTGTGTGAGGATAGAAAGTGAGATTATAAAATAGTTAACAGAAAGTTTGGCAGAATTAAATATTCAACAAATATCATCAGTGTGATCATTATCCTCACCTTCATTTTCATGCTACCTTTTATAACACTTTATTTTTTACATAAGCCAAATGCTGAACCAAAAAAAAAAAATCTGCATGTTTATTCCAAATATTCATGCTACTAGAGAAAACAACCCCACAATACATATTCTTTTCTAGATTAAGTTTCACTATCATGTCAATGAATTCTCAGTTCTTAATGGATGGGTTAATTTTCTCCTTCATGTTCAACTTGTGTATCAGTATCTATGTCATTATTCATGTTAAATAATTAATGTCAAATTATTAATGTTAAATAATTAATGTATTGTCATTCTTGTTAGCTATTCTATTTTCACAATCACCTTGTTATAAATAGAATTTTTGATGCCACAAAAGATGTAGCACTCTAATATAAATTTCTTCAGTAAAGCAATTTACTTCTATAGAAGGGTGTGGCTCACAAATGGCAAGTGCACGTTTGGACGAGGGAGGAAAAGAGGTATTTATGCCTAACGGGGTCGCCCCTACTGCTGTGTTGTTCCCCCATTGGCTAGGGCTAGACAGCACAAGCTAGACTAATCCCGACTGGCTATTTTAAAGAGATAAGGGATCTGAGCTGAAGTGCCAGGGCCTGTGGTTTGGCAGGAAGGACTGTTACAGGCGGGTTAGGGCAGGTAGCCAGGGGTGACCTAGGTCAAAGAAGGTGACTGGAGCAGGTGACTTGAGCAGGTGACTGGGATGACTCAGGACAGAGAGGGGTCCAGG
This sequence comes from Saimiri boliviensis, assembly GCF_048565385.1. Lineage (NCBI taxonomy): Eukaryota > Metazoa > Chordata > Mammalia > Primates > Cebidae > Saimiri > Saimiri boliviensis. The sequence goes on from NC_133451.1 coordinate 56,915,334, forward strand.
GGGAATAGTTGTGAACTACTGGTTAGAAGCAGTGAAGTTACTGAAACTACAAGGAAGTTACTGAAACTTCAAGGAAGTTAAACTTTAAAATAGAGAATGAAAGAATAAGATAGCTGAACATACTGACATATAGAATCTTTGAAGAGAAACTTGGGGTTCACTACATCTAACAACTTCCTGTGGGCTTTGTGACTTTATGAAAATCGCTGTATCACACCCCTCTATTAATATGAAAAGGCATAGCCTTCTAGAACTTTTGGCAAATAGAAGGATGAGGATCATATAATGATATTTAGGAAAGGTGTCTTGATCTTTATTATTCAATTCTGTTTCATTTCCACCTTTGCACCTTCTGAGCAAATTCAGTAGCATGCATTTTCTGAAACAATTTCTACTAATTCTTACACTATTGTCTTGTGTTGCACTTATTAGTAATAAAATAGCAAGGTATAACAAGCGATCAATTTCTAGCCTTAAAAACTTCTCAGAGGTAAAAATCACATTAAAACCCATTAAAAATACATTTCTGAGTCTAGTATGTGACTGTTGCTTATGAGACAATTGAGCACACAATAGGAACACACAAAGTAATACCTATGCTTCTATCCTCTCTGTATATGTTTGTGTGTATCTGTGTGTATGTCTACATTTACATACATATATGCTTCTGAAATGGAAATCTTTGTTGTAAGACTGACTCCCATTAAATGCAGATGGATGAAACAAAATCATCTAAACAGTTTTTGCCAAATAATTCTTGGTAAAGATAATATTGTACATCTTTCTCTGCCATATTTAACATATTTGTTGAACTAAGGAAAGTAGAACTCATTTATTTATTTATTTATTTATTTATTTATTTATTTATTTATTTTTGATACAAAGTCTTGCTCTATCACCCAGGCTGGAGTGCAGTGGTGTGATTTCAGCTCACTACTACCTCTGCCTCCTGGGTTTGAGGGATTCTCCTGCCTCAGCCTCCTTAGTAGCTAGGATTACAGGCACCCACCACTATGCCTGGCTATTCTTTTGTGTTTTTAGTAGAAATGGGGTTTCTTCATGTTGGCTAGGCTGGTCTTGAACTCCTGACTCAAGTGATCCACCAGCCTGAGCCTCCGAAAATACTGGTATTACAGGAGTGAGTCACAGCGCCTGGCTAGAACTCTTTTCAGAAGGCTCTTTCTAATGAGTTTAGGATAATATATATATATATAAAATGTGTATATATATATATATATACACACACATATATATTATATATGTAATATATATTATATATACGCAATATATATATACACAATATTTTGTATACTTATACAGTAATAGATAGATAGTAGATAGATAGATTCATGTCAGCAGTTAAAAGGTGGTCCAAGAACAATTTTTTATGGCTCGTCCTTTACTATGCTCTTGAGACGAATGATGAGAAGTTTAGTAGCGAGACTAATAAGAACAATTATGCCAGGTTACCTGCTTAGTATATTTCACATATGAGTTTCTTTACTATTCACAATAGTTGTGTGACAGGAACTATCAAACTTATTCTGTGAAAGACCAGATAGTCAATATTTTAGGTTTTGCAGGCTATATATAATCCCTATTGCTACTAGTGCTGGAAGTACTTCTTCTGCTGCTACTGCTCTTCCTCCTCTTTTTCTTTCTATAACTACATCTATATATTTTTTTTTTCTTCTAAACTTTTAAAAAGAGAGGAAACATTCTTATACAACAGACCGTGCATGCTAAAGCCATGGTGAGCTTTTGTCTGCAGACCACAGTTTGGTGACCCCTATTCTATGAAATATCTATCAATAGCCCTACGTGACAGATAGGGGCACAGAACGCCCGAGAAGCTAACCAACTTGCCCATTGTACCTCAGTTAAAGATAGTGCTTTGACCCTCAGGCAACAATATGATCTTTAAATACCAGCTTCTTATTCACCAAGCTTAAGTACCCTGTGTCTCGGGAGAGATTTTATTAACCATATTGGTATTGTCTTGTTTTTCTCAGAGGCAGCAACTGTGAGCTAGTGATGATACAGACAAAGATGATGACAGTAGTTCAACATTTGGGTGCTTATGTGAAAAGCACTCTCCTTCATATGTATGATTTTAAAAAAAATCCTCACCGTTATCCTATGGAAAAGGATTATTTGCTCTTTATAGATGAAGAAACTGAAGCTAGGAGATTCATACATACAGGCCACAGAGTTCATAAGTTATGCAACTAGAATTAGTACACAGGCCTTGCATCCCTAGAACCTGTGTTCAGTGCTGTGGCACTCTACTGCCTTACCATTGAACCTCTTGTGTACTGGGACCTGCGACTTTGATTAGAGTTAGTTAAACTTATTTTGGCTCAGCCTTGTAAGGGCTAGCAAAAAGAAACCTTCTTTTTTTTTTTTTTTTTTTTTTTTTGAGACGGAGTTTCGCTCTCGTTACCCAGGCTGGAGTGCAATGGCGCGATCTCGGCTCACCACAACCTCCGCCTCCTGGGTTCAGGCAATTCTCCTGCCTCAGCCTCCTGAGTAGCTGGGATTACAGGCACGTGCCACCATGCCCAGCTAATTTATTAGAGACGGGGTTTCACCATGTTGACCAGGATGGTCTCGATCTCTTGACCTTGTGATCCACCCGTCTCGGCCTCCCAAAGTGCTGGGATTACAGGCTTGAGCCACCGTGCCCGGCAAGAAACCTTCTTAACCATCTGTAACAATGAGCAAAGAAATGAAACAGAAACAGGAAAAATAATGTATGTGTATATTGTATATAGGAGATATATAGATATACAACTATAACTTGGATAGATACATACATAATATTTTAAAGTTGCTCCTAGTAAATACAGTTGAGACAGAATCTGAGCTATCATCATGAAATTTAGGAGGAATGACTGTTGTTTTGGAGCATTGAGTGACACTTTGCACGCTGAGAAAAGTTGGCACAACCCATTAGCTGATTATTTTCATGAGTCTATTGTAGAGGATCCATTCTAGTCTACGGTGTCTTCTTGTAGGTCAATTGTTGCAGAGTTGCATTTAAGTAAGAATAATTTCAATAATGTTAATAAAAATGTTTTCTTAAAAAAGTTAATGTCTGGCAAGTTGTTTTCATAGGGAAGCTCTCCTAGAATTATTCTAGAAAATAACTGAAAATATTTGTTCAGAAATTTTTGGTCATTTTCTAATAATTAAGTTTCTTTCAATGGGTTACCGTGAGCAGGTAGTTTTAGACTAAATTACTCTAGAGCCTTCTCAGTATCAGAATCAATTAGGCATCAGGCATACTTCTAAAAGGATTTTCATGAAAATTATTCCTCTTTGTATACAATACTGTCAAGATGATATGATGAGAATGTTCTAGAATTACAATTTATTTTTTTTTCTCTGAAATACACCTTATAGCAGATAAGACAGATGGCTTTTTTGTAACTTCTTCAGCCAGTTTCAGTATTGATCTTTATACCTGGTTTATACAAACAGGTCTTCTGTCTACGCAGTTAACTGGAATTTGATCAAGTTGAAAAGATCATTGAGAAGGTCTGCTAGCTGCATATCTGCCTAAGCATAGCATCTCCTCAAATGTTCTGTGGCAAATGATTCAGCACATTAGTATTCAACATTGCTTTTCTAGTTTACACCTGTGGGTGAAAACATCATGGCTCTTCTGTACAGAGAATATATTTCAGAATATGCTTTTCTTAGAAATAAGGTTAGTGATTAGTACTTGGTAAAGCCATTTTGCTAAAGCCATCACGAAAGTGGAAGCTACGGATAATGGCTTTTGGTAGGTTTATGTGATATCTTTCTTTAGATATTGATCACATTTCTATGAACAATTTTTAGAACATCAAGGCTATTTGAAGACAGCTCAGCACCTTATGTAAAATGTTAAGAAACAATGATTCATATATGGCATGATGTGAAAGAGACTTTTCATTAAATTAGGAGTGGATTTAAACTCTATTGATTCAACCTGTTTTTAAAAAATAGACTCTCACATTTATGTCAAGAAGGTAAAGTGTTTTGTAGTAGAATAAATTGAAATAGTCAGCATTGCTTCTTTGAAATCATAGTTTCTTATAACAAGTAGAACTTTGGACTGTGGCATTTTAAATCACTTAGCAATGAAATACATAAAGAAAGAAATGAGGGCTATTGTGATGCCTAATAGTATAAGGCATCAATTGCTCTTTTTATACCAAATGAGTATACAATAAGTCCAGCATTCCATAATATAAGTTGTTTACAGTAGGATTTGTTAAGGGTCTTCACTTATGCCTAATGTCCCTAAAATATGTTATCAAGACACAACAGTACCTCAAAAATTTTGAATTTTGAAATAATTTTTCAGTAATGAATATGCTTTTTAATCCCTTAGTAATTTCATATTCTCTGAATATATATAAAATATAAATGAGTGTTTCCCACTAGCATGTGATATACCATGTTTATTTTTTATTTGCAGACATTTCTGTCTGAAATTTCCAAGTTTTCTCCCCTCTATTGCTACCTAATGAGCACTTGAAGAGCACGGATAATAAATAATTTTGAAATGATCATATACTAGCCCTCTGAATATTCTCATTCTCAAAGCAATATATTAAGATGTGTCCATTGAATTAAATGTGGCTGAATTAGTTGAATTGAAGCCATGTAAGTAATCTTTTGAATGGCCAAAGAAAAAGAGCTGATGAACTTATTAAAGGAAGAAAATATTTTTGCTTCCAAGACACATATGCACGTTTGCACACACAATGTCAGTCAAGTTGCTTTTGTTTCAAGGTGAGAAAACCCAACTCAAATTCGCCAAAACTAAAATAAGGAATTCAATCTCTCAGGTAACTGGACTTTCAAAGAGTGAGGATTACTTCAGACATAAAAAGTTCATATTCTGCTATAAAGCTTTTGTCTCACACCATCACTATAATGCTACGTGCTTCTGTGATTGGCTCCTTTTTCAGATATTTTTTTTCCAGATATCAACAAGATGACCACAGGCATCTTCAAACTGTATTTTTTATAGTCCTCATGTTCTTGTAGAAGGAGTGTTCTTTCTCTCTGTGAGCACTGCTCACTGGTCATTAGGAAACAATCTGATTGGGCTTTCTGACATACTTGATAAAACTCTCTGAATGGCCAAACCTGGGTAATCAATTCAACTCTCCTATTTTAGAGGTACTGGAGAGGGTAAGCCCCTCCCACACTACTTAAACTGAGCAGGATTAACATTGAATGGTATATGTGGTATCTGGAAACAAGGGATGCATTAGGCATATAAATTTATGACACAGTAAAAAAATCTTCCAAATCTACTCTAGTAGAGATGTTTTGTTTTTTATAAAGATATCTTGATGTCTTTTTTATTGCTGCTTTGCTTATTTCTCCAAAATATGATTGTTAAAAGAAAAATCCTTTATGAATAAGAATTACTGCTTCTAATCCTACATGAGGCAACTTAATAGACTATCAGATGCTATTTTCTTGAAGGAAAAAAATAAGGCTGTAATATGTATGCAGGATTTTCTTTCCATTAACTAGTGGTGTCAGTGAGAATCTTTAAAACATTCAAATTAAACTAAAACTATGAAAACTCCCCAATGATAGTACATAGCCTAGTGAACATTTAAATGGACAAAGTTTTGTTGTTGTTGTTTAAGCATAAAGTAAATTGTCTGAAATTGATTATGCTTGATTTTTCATGCTGGAATTATGTGAAAAAATTATTTGAGCCTTGGTTTATGGAAGAGTCAAAGGTATTGTTTGAGTTAATATTGAAATTCTAAATTATGAATTTTTATATTATATTAAAGTCACCTCTTCCACTTTTCCCCATTTCAAGTGTTCTCTAGAATTTTAACAAGCATTAGTTGGAACATGTTATTAGGTAAACATGTCTGATTTAATACATAAATTTTCTAAATATTTAATCTTGGAATCTGTGATATGAGAGAAAGCTCTATTCATCTATAACATAGAACTCTATTCATCTTTCACTGTGACATCTCACTCATTCACTCTCTCTTTCTTTGCTTTAGTAGTCATTACCTTGAAATATCATGTTTTTTTTTTTTATATGGTAAAGGAAACCAAAATGGACATGTAATAGGAACCAAGTGGCTCATTTAATCTTATATTAAATTGAAATAATGAAATGGGATGACCATTTTAGAAATACTAAGAAAACATAAAACTATTGAATAACATGGCATGACTATGAAATGATATTTCTACTGGAGTCTAATATATGGTATCTTAAAATCAATCACACTCTATACTGTTACCTTATAAATATTTCATTTCAATGACAATTTTTACTTTTTATAGACAACTTTAATATAAATGCCTAGCACCTCCAAATTATGCTAATAATGCTTCCTATTCTTTGACTGTAAAGCTAAATTTTAACTGTTCCAAATTCCTTTGATTAATACTGCAAACATAAAAGTAGGATAAATCTGTCAAAAATGAACAATTTGCCCAAAGAATTCAAACTTCTCGGGTGACGGCATTTTAGCACACAGAGGGGAGTTGTCAGAATTTCACTACAGGCAGTTTTATTCTATACAATGATATATTTTAAATTATCTTGAAAGAATTAGGTGGTAAAATTCACTGTCATGATCCTGGGGAGAATAGCCATATTTTTTAATTTCTTTATGTGCCAATCCGGTCTCTTTATACTGGGTCATTCTTATCTCATTTTTGTAAACCTATTCATGCAATACCTTTGCAAGGAACTTTCTGCATTCAGGTCTTTGGGGGCATGTATTGATCTCAATCAACTAACTAACACGCTGTCAAGTCCTGCTGGGCCTACTTCTTGACAGATCCTCTCACAGATCACTTGGATTGATGAAAAGGAAGGGAAGATTCTGGACTAATTATAGGAAAGTAAGGGTCTCCTTGTCTCTTTTCTTTATAAGAACAGTTGATTGGACACACAAACCTTTATATATTTTCTGCTAAAAACCTCCTCCTCTGATTCTTTATTATTTTGCTTAACCATATCATTATATGTGTAAAGAACTTCTTTGAACACTGGACCCATAATGGATATATTAAATTTTTTTCACTCTTCTCTGAACTAAGTTGAGCTACACTTAGTTTTCTATGACTCTGGTATTGAAAGACCTCATGCTAATTCCCTTATAGATCTGCCTTCTTTAAGGCCTACTGACTGAAGAGCTGATAGAAAGAATGCCTATTGGCCATTATTTGAGAGTAATACATGATGAATAGCTTTTACTTTGAGATCTATATTGTCTCACTTCATCATAGATAACATTTATTCAGTCAAATTCAGCCTGCTGCATTTTGTATCTTAGAGACTTCCTTGTGGGGAGGGGTTTGGCACGAGGGATTAGCATTTTGTTGCAATCCACCTATGAACTTTGTTTCCTGTGCTTTTAACATGCTTTCTTATTCTGTTTTTTGAATTAGTGCTACTGAATGTTTTCTGATCTATCAGCAGGGAGGAAAAGAAATTTTACCACATTATGTTTTTCTTAGCATGCAAAGATAGGCTTTAAAGCAGAACTTTAAAAACATAAGCACAGCAGGCTAGCTTCCTGCCTGTGTCCTCTAGGGAACAAACCTCTTTGTTGTGACTTCCCTGGCTTATAGTTTTATTCTTATTGTTAGCTTCTGTGGTTCTAGAGGCAAATTGTCTCCTGCTAGTTCTCCTTTCAAATAATTCCAATATCACTTTTTTCCAGCACGATAACCCTTTATCTTAAACACATAATTTCAATATTTTCTTTATAGCAGCAACTATGTTCAGTTCTGTTAAATAGATGGATAATAGAAATATGGTGCCAATTAATCCAAGTTTTTCATATTATAGTTTACTTTAATGATACAATTGCCCTCTATCTAATAGTTTATTATTTTGCAAAAATAAAACAGAGAAAAGTACATAAGAGAGTAAGTTTAAATATCTACTTTACATAAGTGCATTGGGTTAAAATCACTAGTTGGTGAATTGTTATATCCTTCGTTTGGTAGAGACCTTTTTAAGAACTCTATGAATATTTTCTGCCAGAAAATGGGTAGATTGAGAGTTAACATTTCTATCAAATTTGCAACATTTCTCAAACAGAATTAGTTGCAGTGTGAATTTATTGTAATTTTTGAAATTTCCCCAGAATTTCAATGTTTCTCTTGTTTATGATTTGAAATGTAGTAATTTTATCATTTGCCTTACTTTCTTTTGTCATTCATGTGTGTTTTCACCAGAAATGCACTGAGCTCTTACAATGTCTCAGACATTCTAGCAGGTCCTAGAATAAGAGAGAACACATATGAGCTGCAGTTCATGCTTCCAACACTCAAGGAGTTTTATATCTGATTTATCCCATTTAGTCATCACTGAATGTTTTCATTTAGGTCACTCTTCCAATAAAGGCAGGTTAGAAAAGTGAAACGATGTTTTGGTTTCATTGTCTTTAAAATTATAACAAATTTTAAAGTGTTTTAGAAATTTTACAGTCATTTGTGGGTAGCCAAGGGGTGTGTGTGTGTGTGTGTGTGTGTGTGTGTATTTATATATAAACAAAAGATATGTAATATATGTAAATATATAAATTATATTGCACACACTTGCTATTAGTATTTTTCTATTTAATATATAATTCCTGGAGCATACAAAATCATAAATATTAAATAAATTTTCATAACAGAATTTGAATATAGAGCCAACCTCATCATTTTTGTTTTCTTGGAATGTGATATTTAGGCTGCATGTTGAAAAGGTTTAAATAATTGGCATCTTCTTTTGATGTCAAGCTTTGATAGATGAATTAATTTTTAAGTAAAAATACAGATTCAAGAAATTCATAAACTATGCCCTTTATGTAAATTTTGGCATAAGTAAAATATCACAGAAAATGCCTCATCTTTTTCTCTCTTTTTTCAAAAGTAGTATATAATATGCTTAATCATATTTTCAAATAGCACAAGAGAACTGGGAGTATAAATGTGACAAATGATATTGTCTTGCATGGTCACAGTGTCCGCTTTTTGTTTGTTCCTCTACCAGTCTTTCCTGAGTCACACCAAAGAGATTTTACTTCTCAGTTATCAAGATTATTTTTGTCTTTCTTATCAACAAGAAATAATAAAAAATATTTTAAAACACCTACTATGAGTCACACACATAATCTTTGCGCTCCCTTTCCTTTAGCAAACTGATTTCTCAATTGAAATCTATAATTTTATATATTTGATTGTAAGTTCCAAGAGTTAAGAGTTCACCAGCTTATTTTCAGTACTTGGTATCAATCACATAGTTGGCACACATTACATATTGTTCAAATTAACAAATTAGTAATGAGGGAATTAATGAAAGCTCATTCACATTTTTTCTCTTTTGTCATTATTTGTGTTGAGGCATTATTTTTCTCAATCTTTGCAAAAATTAATTGCTATGATTTTTTAAAATTTTCTTTCTTTTAATGTTTTTTGTAGTAATGGTTGCTACAATAGATTTTTGAGACTTAATGAAATATATTTTGTTAATGGTGCTTTCAAAATTAACATTTGTCATTTAACCAAGACTATTTTTCTAGTGAATGAAAGAAAAGCATTTTTATAGTTTTATAAAATAAATTCCCCTCTGTATCTGTGAGTACTTGAAATTAAACATAAATATAAAGCATTTCCCGTGGCAATGCAGTTTCAATACGAGGACCAAGGTGATATTCTGCAGGCTAAGAGATATTCATCTCTTTCAGATTAATTGATTTCTTCATAACAATTACTGTATTGAATTTCATACTAAATTCATTTCCAAAATGTATTTTCTTAATTTTTAGGTACCATAATGGTATTAAGAAGCCCTGTATATTTTACAAATGAGTCTCGAATAATTTACAAATGAAATTATATGTCCTGGATATGCTTCAGAATATTCTGGGAGGGGAAAAGCAGCATGGGAAGAAGGAGGTGAAACAATATAGCCCTGAATTGATTGTTAAAGCTGGGTGATAAGCCTGTGCTTTTATTTTCTTCTTTCATTAGTACATCTCTGAAGTTTTAATTCTTTTTTTTTTTTTTTTTTTTTTTTTTTTCATTTTGTGTGATGGAGTCCCTGCTGTATTACCAGGCTAGAATGCAATGGCACAATCTTGGATCACTGCAACCTCATTCTCCCTGATTCAAGTGATTCTCCTGCTTCAGCCTCCTGAGTAGCTGGGATTATAGGCATGTGCCACCACGCCCAGCTAATTTTTGTATTTCTAGTAGAGATGGGGTTTCACTATATTGGCCAGGATGGTCTCCATCTCCTGACCTCGTGATCTACCCTTCTCAGCCTCCCCAAGTTTTAATTCTTTTTAAATCATCTTTTTGGCATGTGGTTCTCTGTCCCTTATTTCTCTCACTCCTGTGATCTGTAGGCATCCACTCAAAATGTTCCTTCTGTGCCCCCCCCACCATACACTACCAGTCTCTCACTGGACTAGGACCTGCTCTTCCCTCAGATCTCAGCTTTCTCCAGGTACCGCTTGTCCCTCACTTCACTTACCTCAATTAAGTGCCACTGCTGCGCCCTTCTCTCTCTCCCTTATCAAGGTATATATCAGACCTTCCTGTTACTGCTTAGTCCTGCATTAAGAATGAGATCTCTCAGTAGAGGAATAGTGTTGTCTTATTCATATGGTATACTTAATAACAACCACAGAACAGGAGCAGATGCCGAATGAAATACACAGACAAACACAAAGTTACGTTTGCTTCAAATTACTCCATGTTTTCTGTACAGCAAGTAATATCCACTAGGGAGAAGCCCGTCAAAGGCCTTTGCACCTCCATCAATGACTTTATGTCTGGGATAAGTCAAGCAAGTAGTTGTTTCTCTGCTAGCTCATACTTTACTAAATTCACTGCAAATGTGTAGGATTATTAGGATGAAGAGGAGAAAAAAGTAACCAGAATAAGAGGATAAGTATCAAAATGACTTTACACAGCTTTTCTTTGATCATGACTTTCGATTGGTGTTTACATCATCACCTGAGAGCCGACTTTATAAATGCCATATGGTTATAGTCAGAGTGGGATTTTAAGACAAAAAAAATCAAGCTGTTGTAGTGCTAGGCATGCCCAATTTTCCATCAGCACAAACAACACATTGATCTATGTTTCTTTTTTTCAGCAGTAGAGATTATTTCCAACAAGAAATCAGGCTTTTTTTTTTTTTTTTTTTGGAGGATTAGAGCTACTTTCACAGTGTTTTAAAAACTTAGAATAATTCCACATGCCATTTTTAAATGCAGTATGGTGTGGGTTCCCTCTTCCCCACATGGAGTTATTATTGTAGTAGAGGGGATATATATAACTTACTAACATCCAAAACGTTATAAAAGCAAAATGATAGTATTATTTAAAAACCTCAGGAGAAAAGATGTGGCATCCATTTTATTGTCTTTAAAGAGCAGAAATGTCATATCACTAAAGTAAAATAATCATGATCAGCAGTTGAAAAATTTAAAGCAAACAACAACAACAACAAAAAAGAAGGCATGAAATCTGCCTGGAGGACCATAAACTATTAAACTTGTTTACAGCACTATATGGAAAATGGGGAAAAGTTGAGTTGAAAAATGGTATAACTGTAGAAATCAATGGGGGTTTTATGGTTTTGCTTTAAGAAGAAAGTTGTGTTCATTTTCCCAATTGCATATCTTCTTAGTTTACTGATATCTTCTTTTATCCATTGGTCGATGAAGACATTATTAATATTTCTATGAATATATGTAGAATTTGTAATAAATGGGTTAGGGAAAAAGCATCTGATAGCAGCATATTTACTTCTGTAAGTTTTACTTTTTAAAATTATGTTTGAGCCTTTATCTATGCATTTATCCTTTTAGAGTTTCTCATAAAAGTCAGATATTACCTCTTGCCATCTCTTAAACTCTGTAAGTTCTGCTCATGAAAATCAAATTAGGCTTTTCTTGAGCACCCTATTTAAAATTGCTAGTTGCTCATCCCACTCCAGATACCCTTTAACCTAAGTTGCTCCCATTACCCTAAGCATCTTGCACATATGAAATAATTCATGTATTTATTATGTTTACTGCTTGTTTTCATCTCACTCTGCATAAGAGAATTGACTCTCATTTATTATGGTTTTTGATGTATGCCAAACACCTAGAAAGGTACCTGTGCCTGATGAATTAATGAATGAAAGAATGAACTTCTAGTGATAATAATAGCTAAAAATTACTACGTGATCTTCTATGTACTAAGCATTGTTTTAATGACTACCTATGTATAAATTCATCTATTCTTCAGAACACCCCATGAGGTCAGTGCTGTTATAATCCTTATTAAACAAATGAGAAAATTAAGCCACATAGAAGTGACGCGACTTGATTGTCACTTAGCTAGTTGGGTTATATGACTAGTAAGTGGCAAAATTGGAGTAGAAACGCAGTCTGTCCTGCTTCTGAGGTCATGATCTTACTCATTAAACTAAACTGAACCTATACTTATGCGGAAAAATTGTATTTTCATAAATAAATAGCTCTCAGTATTTTTAATGTCTCAACACACATGAAGGATTATGCCCCATACATCTTTAAAATAATGCTTTTTCTAAGGGAGGCTGGAGAGGTAAGGATGAGGATTGTTGGCAGTTTTCTACAGGCTAGCTGTAAAGCATCCACTTTCTAACCAGCCACTGTCACCACTCTTGACAACCACCACCTTCGTTTGACTTTGGAAAAAGTTTCCAACCTCTCAAGATGTCAGTTTTCTCATTCTAAAATGTGGATTCTGGAATATAAGCTATCAAATGTCTTTCTCTGTCCTAGTTCCATGGTTCTATAAATTGAATTCTATGCTCAGATGTAAAGGGAAAGTATTGACAGCAGAAAGAGAGAAGAGCCTTTTCCTGTACCAAATGCTGGTCAAGTCCTTTTTCTATTTGAACTTTAGTAGAAACTGCACAGGGTTTCTTAATAAAATAGAAATTAAATGGAAGTTGAAAAAGAGATTGAAGATAGAAAAATAAAGCCTTTTCCAGAATCCAAAATGGCCTTTGGATTTTTGCTGCAGCACTAGGCTTTTTTGAGCAGACCCATGAAATTTTTACTTCTTTGGCATACTTGACAATGGATAGTCAACATTCATTTTAGAACGCAAGTTTTTTTTATATTGTTTTTCTGTTCATTAGGTGATTTTTCCCCTTCAACCCTCACAATGGGGACATAATTTCTGGCTCAAATGCTCTGCCTTATCTTTCTACACTCAGGGAGATTGTTTCTTTCCCAGATTTTATAATCATTATAATATTAATCATATCAAAATCTGATCAATGGTTACTTAACTATACTATCACCTTAAATAAATAAAATCTCAAAATATCTACATGTCATTGGGACCTTTATATTCTGTTATCGAAAAGTAAGATAGTACAGCCTCTTTGGAAGTCAGTCTGACAGTTTCTCAAAAGGTTACCCATAGCATTACCATATGACACAGTAACTCCACTCATGAATATATATCCAAGAAAGATGCACATAAAAATTTGAACATGAAGGCTCAAAACAGCATTGTTGGCAATAGTCAAGAAGTGGAAATGATTCTAAATGTTCATGAATTGATGTATGGATAAATTAAATGTAGTATGTCTATGCAATGAAATATTATTTAGGAAAAGGAGTAAAGTACTACTTTGTGCTACAACAATGGATGAGTGTTTTTAAGTTACATTGAGTGAAAGAAGCTTATCACAAAATATACAAACACATATTTTATAATTTCATTCGTATGAAAAATCCCGAATAGCCAGATCTACAGAGACAAAAGGTAGATTAATGGCTGCCTAGAGCTGAGATGGCTTGGGAGGAAATGAGGAGCAACTGCTGATGAACTTAAGGACTTTTTTTGTTTTGATTAAAAGGTTCTAAAATTGGTTGTGGTGGTGGTTGCATAACTCTGTGAATATATTGAAAACTATTGAATTGTATACTTAAAATGGGTGATTTTTATGATATGTGAATTATGCTTTATTAAGATATATGTATGGATGTATGTCTGTTGGTGTGGGCATATATATATATATATATATATATATATATATATATATATACACACACACACACACACACATATATATAATCTCCATACAAATGTATCATTTTACCTAGGGTAAATATAATCAAAACTAATTAACAAGCTACTCCCCCATTTTGCTATTGCCACTATTCTTTGGTTTTAAAATGTGCATGTATTAACGAAGCATATAGTGACGGTGGTTAGGTTAAAGGAAATTATGTATGTATGAGTGTTTTGTGGTTATTGTCATAGGTGATGAAAGCTATGTTCCAGTATTAAACAGAAAATCAGTATTATTCTATATGCTAAGACTTTTGAGCCAGTATAAAGTAAATGGTTTTTTTTGTTTGTTTGTTTGTTTTTGTTTTTGTTTTTGTTTTTTTGTATTTACAAGATCTATGAAGTTTCAAACCAATCTATATGTAATGACACAGGACCTTAAAAATAGAAATGTATTTGTAACCAATATATTGCATAGATAAACAGGTGGTTTTATAATTAAGATTATCTGAACTTCTTAATAAACTCTATTGAACATGAACTGCTAACAGTACACAATTGGTGTCTTATTTCTTTTTATAATAATGTTTTTAGTATTCCACTGAAACATGGCCAGTAAATGTGCAATATTCTTAGTTACCATTATGAGGGACTCTGTATATTACAGTCTCTCCACTGTCTCTGCTGTTAGCTGGAAAAATGCTGGGAGCAACGGCAGCTACAATCAACAGGGAGCCATATTAATTATTTGAAATGTGCCTCATAAGAGGAATCAGCAGAGTTTATTACAAGTTGAATATTACTTGAAATGGGAAGGTTACTCCAACTGTTATCATAATCTATGTATCATTAACTTTCCTTGTTTAGGAAAAGAGATTAACAACCCTGTAAATTGCTATAGGAAATGTGTAAAATATACAACTGCATATTCCCATTGTAGAAAGAAAGTAGTGAGTCCTCCACTCCCACTCAAATCTTCTGTATATAAAGTAGCTTTAGAAATTGAACTGACTCTATAATTATGCTTCCTTGCCTCAAAATCCTATTTGTGTATTATTATCAGTATACATACTATGGCTACTTTGAGCATTAGATGATTCTTTTATATTTAAACTAACACTTTTTCAAATCAGCATCTTGGCCTTAAAATTAACTTTACCTCTTTCATCTCATAAGACAGAAAGTATATTACAAATATATATGTTAGCTAATAGAATGTTTTGCAAGGAACACAGAATTAATCTAGCTACTTGCTCTTTAAATTATGGTTAGTCGTTTTTTCATTAAATACAGATAGGCATACTTTTGTACTCAAGTAGTGGAGGTGAATCTTAAAGGTAAAATAAAAATCAATCATAATTGTAAAATGATCTAGATAAACATTTCTCAAAGTGTTATTTGTACATTGGATACCAGTCTGCAGACTGTTTTATTACTGAGCTGCACTGAAGTAGATGCAGATACTGAGAGAGTTTAGAAATACTTACAGTAAATAAATAGACCAGATAATATTTATTTAATCTAACAACAAAAAATAAGGATTTTATTTTATATGTCTTATCTTTGATTTTTTTTTTTTTACTTTTCCTTATAACTAATTTTTATTGTGGTTTTAACATTATCACTCCACAACAAATTTGTAATGAAACAATAACAAAGAAGAAGAAGAAGAAGAAGAAGAAGAAGAAGAAGAAGAAGAAGAAGAAGAAGAAGAAGAAGAAGAAGAAGAAGAAGAAGCAGCAGCAGCAGCAGCAGCGGAAGAGAAAGCGGAAGAGGAAGAGGAAGAAGAAATAAGGAGAAGGAGAAGAAGGAGAAGAAGAAGAAGAAACAACTCAGATTATTAGAGAAGCACTGCTTTAATTGAGTGATGTTTGGATGACACGTTGTTTTTATGTTTGGGCAGATATGTCTACACTCTATAATTTATGCTACTATTTTAGTTTGGAGTGAGTGAGATAATTTGATATCATAAAAACATTTTTTAAAGGGGAAAGATATACCCACGATGTCTTCTTATCAAATTTTTTTTTTTTTGGATCCACAGGGCAGGCACATCATGGACAAGTTTCATACATTTCTCCACCAATTCACCTTGACTCTGAGCTAGAAAGACCGTCTGTTAAAGGTAAGTTTTCTTTATGTAAAGAAAAAGTAACTACTCATTGTTTGATGAAAGCAGTGAATCAATTAAAGATGGTTGTACACATGTATGTTGTAATACAGTGTCTGTTCAAAAAGCAGGGGTAAAATGAAGTATGTGAGTAATCTGCAGCTAAGATTTATAAACAAAAATGTGAAATATTTCTCCAAGAAATGTTTGTAAATCAAAATGCAATGGCTTTAATAAATGAGTATTTATAGAGATTCAACTAGTGGAGGACTAGTTGAATACCAATTTAGATTTAGAAATTACCAGATAACCATTACTTTTTTAGTGGGACTCTATTTTTCTACTATCCTTTTTTTTTTTTTTTTTTTTTACATTAAGATATATTAATCGAGTGACATTGACAGATTTTTTTCACCTTAAAATTATATTTTATTATTATTCTTTTTAAGCCATTTTTGCATTAACATTATTTAGTTTTAAATATATGTATTAAAATTATGTATTTTTAAATTGATACCACCTGTTTTAGAGAATTTTGTAAATAATCATACAAAATAAAAATTAAAGGTAACATTTACTGTCTCGTAATCCAAATACAAATTTAATCCTTGTGCTTTTAAATAAATATTTATCAATGATTTTCAAAATAATTCTTAGTTCTCAAAGCTGATATGTGGACATGCCTTTTAATTTTGTAAATAGCAAATATTACAAGGTTGACTTTTCGGTTTTAAGTAATGCAGTATATTTTCTTATATTTTCAACAGTATTCATTACTTAAGAAAATAAAACTGACTTTTATGAACATGTTTTCTGTATAGGCTATTTTCTCTCTTAGGAGTTTCTTATCTCTTCTTGTCTAATTAATATGTTTCTACCTATGTTTCAAGGCCCTGCTTTATGTTAGTTTCTCTGTTAAGTTTTCCCTGACTGTGTGATAGGGTGGACCTATGTGCATATGTCAGTTTTCCAAATGCCCCCTGTGCTTGCCTCAGTTATTAAACAACTAAGACATTGGATTTTATTTTGTGGTACACATGTTCCTTTCCCTTATCGGTATGCTCCTTGAGGGCACAGAGTGGCACACTTGTTATTTTTCCCCAAGTCATTGGTCTGTGCTTTGCACTTCATGGAAACTCATTCAATATTTCTAAGACACTGACAGTGAAGGTGACAGCCTAGATCCCAAAGGATGCATCTGCACTTTATTAGAGAAAAAGGGAGGAGAAATGATACACGAATCCCATGAAGAGGAAGAAAAATGAGACAAAACATAAATATGTGAAGGATTTTTAAAGAAATGTGCTGAATGCACAGTAAAAGGGGAGCGGTTCTAGAGGGAAAGACTCGAGAAGGTAGCAAGGCAGATTGTGGTGGATTCTGTATCCCATACCAAAGACTCTGTTTTATCCCAGATAAAAACAGGAAATATTTTAAATTATTTTTCCCCATGTCAGTTGGATGTTACATCATAACATTATCAGTTCTAGATATGAGAAACATATTTCTGGTGTTAGTGTAGGTGATGAGCTGATTGGAGAAGAGATTGGCAGAAGGAGGCTTTTCAGCAGTTCAGATAAAAGATGATGGGGAAATTAGGAGAGTGTCCCTGGCAATGTGAGGATCTGATAAATATTTTGAAGAGACATGACATTTGAATGAATAGATACAGGGAAAGGGGCAGAAATGCTCTGTGGTTTCTATATTGATTAACTGCTTGGATGCTGCTATGGTTTGAACGTTTGTATCCCTGCCAAAATTCATATTGAAAGTTAATCCTCAGTGCAGCCGTATTAGTATTAAAAGGTAGACCTTTAGAAGGTGATTAGGCCATGAGGGCAATGCCCTAATGAGTGGATTAATGGCCTTATAAAAGGGCTAGAGGAAAGTAGATAGGTTCTTTTTTGCTCTTATGCCTTCTCTAATGTGAGGACACAGCAGGAGGCACCATCTTGGAAACAGAGAGCAGCCCTCACCAGACACTGAATCTTCCAGTCCCTAATCATGGGCTTCACAGCCTCCAGAGCTGCAAGAAAATAAATTCCCATTCTTTATAAATTATGCCATCTCAGGTATTTTGTTATAGCAGCAAAAATGGACTGAGATAGATGCTTATGACATAATTGCTCATCATGAGAAATAGATAGGAATTATAAATCAATGCATTGCCTTAGACACATTAATTCTTGGTAGAATGTTCCTACCAAACTTGAAAGATAGAGTCTTACTTATGCAAATTAGTGACTTCGTAGAATTCAGTTCTTCATACATGATCCCAATATGATTTGAGAGAGTACTACTTTAAGATCATGGATAAGATAGTATAATGATCTACTTCAAAATTTAGTGACTTAAAACAAGCAATATTTATTCTGGTTTTGAGAGTTGGTTGATGTCTACTGACTTAGCTGGGGCTGAATATTTTATAGTTAACAGGCTGATTGGTTTTGCAGAGGAAGTGACTCATTCACATTTTTGAAAATTGCCTTGATGTCTCTGGGGTGATGGCCACATGTCTCTCTCATCATTCAGCAGGTTGCTGTCATGTTCCTTGATGTCCCATTAGCCAAAGCAAGTCACAAAGCAAACTCAATTTAATAGAGCAGAAATAGATTGTATCACTTGATTGAGGAGCCACACTTCAAAGAACCATGAATAAAAGAAGAAGAATTAGAACAATTTATAAATTACCATAGGTAGTCATATAAGAAGTAAAATAAATATAAAATCAACAAGACAAAAAAGTGACTGATAATGGGATTTGGAAGCCAATAAATGGCCAGGCGCAGTCGCTCACACTTGTAGTTCCAACTGATGGTGGTGGTGACCTGTCCGAAGCAGCCACTCAGGGGATGCCTGCTACAGCAGGGGAGGTGCAACTGGGGCTGCATGCTCTGCAGAGCTGATAGGGGCTGGGAACAGCTGCCCCCTACCGAGTTAAAGGGGCAGGAACCCTGCATCACTGGGTGTAGCTTTAACTTCCTAGTGGCAGCTCCAGACCCAGCCATCCCTGAGCTCTCAGGGGCCCAGGAAGCCCTCGCTGCCACTCCAAGCTTGGAAGTGCCTGATCCTGCTCCCAGGCCTCTCCCTGCTACTGGTACTCACTCCGATTTCAGAGCAAAGTTGAAGCTGGGTGTGGGTACTGTTTCAACCTGACTGAGTGTGCATGTGCTTGGGGTGGTGCTGACATGCCAGCCCTCCTCCACCGCCTTGGCCTCCTCTGAAACTTTGAGCAGTGACAAGCTCAGGGAGGGAAGCCCAGGTTTGGGGTACTGAGGGAAGCTTAGCACAGGCCTGCAAATGCCCCCAGTCATGAACAGCCTGGGCAACATGGATGGCATGATGAAGGCAGGTTCCTGGGCTGAAAGAGTCAGGTCACTAGTTTAAACCCCACTGTCAAGGAAGGCATGGCCTGAATCCTGAGGGCTGGGCTACCAGTTCAGGGTATAGTCTGTAGCCTGGAGTGAGAACTTATGGTGCTTTTTTCAAGCCATGGCTAGCACAGCTGGTATGCAGGGCACCAAGTCCCTAGGCTGTACAGAGCAGCAGTAACCTGGGCCAGGCCCATGAAACCATTTTTTTTTTTTTTTTTCCTCTAGGCCTCTACTCCTGTAATGGGAGGGCCTGCTATGAAGGTGCCTAACATACCCTGAAGACGTTTTCCCCATTGTCATGGTGATTAACATTTGGCTCCTCCTTACTTAAGCAAATTTCTGCAACAGGTTTGAATTTCTTCTAAGAAAATGGGTTTTTCTTTTCTATTGAATTGTCAGGCAAAAAAAATCTGAACTTTTATGCTGTTTCCTTTTTAAAACTTAATGCTTTTAACAGCGCCCAAGTCACACCTTGAATGCTTTGCTGCTTAGAAATTTCTTCTGCCAGATACCCTAAATCATCTCCCTTAAGCTCAGATCCACAGATGTCTAGCATAGGGGCAAAATGCCACCAGTCTCTTTGCTAAAACATAGCAAGAGTCACTTTCACTGCAGTTCCCAACAAGTTCCTCATCTCCATCTGAGACCATCTCATTATGAATTTCATTGTCCATATCATTATCAGCATTTTGGTCAAAGTCATTCAACAAGTCTCTAGGAAGTTCAACACTTTCCCACATTTTTCTGTCTTCTTTTGAGCCCTCCAAATTGTTCCAACCTCTGCCTGTTACCCAGTTCCAAGTTTGTTTTCACATTTTCAGTATCTACAGCAGCACCCCACTCTACCAGTACCAGACTGTACTAGTCCATTCTCACACTGCTAATAAAGACATACCCAAGACCAAGATTTTATAATTTAAAAGGAAAGGCGGTTTAATGGACTCACAGTTGCATGTAGCTGGGGAGGCCTCACAATCATGGTGGAAGCCAAAAGGCACATCTTATATGGTGGCAGAGGAGAAAGAATGAGAGAACCAAGCAAAAAGGGAAACCCCTTATAAAATCATCAGATTTCGTGAGACGTATTCACTACTACCAGAACATTATGGGGAAAACTGCTCTCCATGATTCAATTATCTCCCACTGTGTCCCTCCCACAACACATGAGAATTATGGGAGCTAGAGTTCAAGACAAGATTTGGGTAAGGACACAGCCAAACCATATCACTCACCCTCCAGTTGTCTGCATACCTCATTCTTCCTGGCTGTGGAACAGGAACTTGGGACCCTCCAGACAGTGGGACTAAAAGAGCTATAACACAAACAGGGCTGAAACATGCCCCACCGCTTCCCATGTTGTGGGTGACAAGGAGAGAAGAGATGCAGCCCTTCAAGGAGCCCAGACCTAGGGGTTTTCCAGGCCAGGGTTATGATACCTACTTTTGGGTTCTGCAATTCCTAGCATCTCCAACATTCCAGGCACCACTGCATTCCACTCATCCAGATGCAGGTGCCCACAGCAGAAGCTGTGTAAGGTACATCTAGTTCAGCCACAGCCTCTCATGGAGTTGGCACCTGCACCAGCACCTAGAGCTGCCCAACCCATCACAGCAGCTGGTAAACCTAGTTGTGTACATTCACCAGACCTCACACTTGTTTGCTCACAAACACTTGTGTGCTCACACACACTTGTTTGCTCACACACCGCTCACACACCGCTGCTCTACATCTGGCTGGCTCTTTGCAGATGTGGAATTTGGGCTGGTGGCATGAACCAAGCACAGCCTGCTGGGCCCAGTGTGCAGAGTGAGCCCAGCAGGCTTGAGCAGTACTTTGCCAGAATATGCAGCCAGCCACAAAGTTCTCTGGCTGGTGAAGTGATACCCCAAAGATTCTATGGCACAACCCTTTGGGCAGACAAGGCATGAGGATTGCTTGAGACCAGGAGTTCTAGACCAGCTCTTGCATCATAGTATCTATGTCTAGAGAAAATAAAAATAGCCAGGCATGGTGGTGCATGTGTGTAGTCCTTGCTACTTGAGAGGATGACATGGGAAGATTGCTTGAGCCCAGTAATTTGAGGCCACATAAGCTGTGAACATACCACTTCATTCCAGCATGGATAACAAACCTGTCTCTATTACAATAAATAAATAAAATAGAAGCCAATAAAATTAAAGTTCAGTGTTCTAGACCTTGTCTTATCTTTAATATCTTCTACTACTATCTAGAAGATCAGAAATGAGAACTTTCCAGTGTTTTTTTTTTTTTTTTTATGAGGATTGGGGTAATATAAAATAGAGTCTAGCATCTGGTAAGCCCTAAATTAAATGTGGCTATTGCTATATACTTTCAGATTCACTGCTGTGGCATATGGAAGGAAAATGGGCTTTGGAACCCTACAGACTTGCATGACCTTGGGCAGTGTCTGTCTGCCATCTGTAGAACATGGATAATAATGCCATCCCAGCAGGTTTATTAGGATGATTAAGTGAAATAATACATATCAAGTTCCTAGAAAATATTTGACATATATCAGACCTGAAGAGTTGGTAGGTGGCAGGCCTTACTAAAAACCTGGCTTTAAAGGGGCATTGCCTTCATAGTGAAGATATTGAACAGGAAAAGAATGAATGACTGTTGTATTAGTCTGTTCTCACATTGCTATACAGAAATACCAAAGCTGGGTAATTTATAAAGAAAAGAGGTTTAATTGGCTCCTGGTTCTGCAGTCTGTACAACGAGTATGATGCTGGCAACTGCTCAGCTTCTGGGTAGGCCTCCAGAAACATACAATCATGGCAGAAGGTGAAGAAGGAGTGAGCATGTCACATGGTTGGAGCTGGAGCAAGAGAGAATGAGCGTGGAGATGCCACACTTTAAATAACCAGATCTCAGGAGAATTCACTCACTACAGTATGAAGGGGGATGGGGCTAAAATATTCATAAGAAATCTGGCTCCATGATTCAGCCACCTCCCACTAAGCTCCACCTCCAACGTTAGCAATCACAACTTGACAGGAGATTTGGACAAGGGCACAGATCCCAGCCGTATCAACCATAATCCAGTAGTCATTTCTGCTTGATATCTACCTCAAACTGTGCTCTCCACCTTAAAATTGTCCTGATAGATTCTACTTCTTATTCAATTTAGGAGGAATGATACAAATTTCTCTGAATACACAGATCAGAGACTCTCTTAAATTGTTCTGTGATTAATTGTTGAATGCAACTGCAGTTATAGTCACTAACTCATGTGACCCTGCCCTGCAATTTTCAAAATAAAAATAAAATTAATTAGACAAATAAAGAGGTTTGTGCAAATATCCAAAATAACAGTGCAAAAGTTCTTATTCATTTTCCCTAAGACTATATTTAAAGACAAATATTGGAAATGGGATGGAGTTGGTATAATAATGTCATTAGTTTGGAACTATAAAATATTTCCTTTCAACTATAACTCCTCATCTTCATTTATAATGTAAAAGTATTCTATACACTATTGTTGATATCTGTATTACATGCAAATTATGCATGCAAACTGTACATATATCTCTATATCTATCTGTTCATCTCTTGACAAGGGACATGGGAGAGAGAGGAGGAGTACAGTACATTTCTCTTGTATGTTATGGGTTTTTATTTGAATATATATAATATGATAAATTAGATTCTTTAAATCATTGAAATTCTATCTCCAATAATTTTTGTGAGATTATATGGCAGCATTCTTCGAATTGCCTATAAACGAACCATCTTACCTTTTCATCATCTATTTTTCTACTGTCATTTCATACATATTAAAAATATGAGCAACATCTCTCGGTGTTCCCTTAATCCACTGACCCATGATTCTCTATCTTTTTCTTTCTCTTCCTGAAGCAGTTTCATCAGTCTGCATACATGTTAATGATTCAGGAATTATTGCTTTACGTATTAATTCCTTTTGTATTTTGTGGACTTGGCTATATTCCTATAGAAAAATCATACTTAATTTTCTGTCGTGCATCAATCTAGCAATATGAAACAAAAGCATTTAAAATATATTAACACAGTTATATATATTAGCAGAGGAAACATTTCTATAGAAAATACGAACTCAGTCCAACAGAAACACAGAAGATTGCTTCAGATACTTTGCCATTTTATTCTTTTGTCATATGAAATATCTTGGATTACTTGATACTTTCTTTTTAAAATAGTGATGGTGCTTTGAGTGTTTGAGACAATAAAGTAATTATTGGTGACTTTGAAATTGTGTTTTAAAGCTCTATTTTGAAAATTATAACCCCCTTTTGCCCCCTCACCTATGAATCATTTTAATTTTAATCTGTGTGTCAGCATCCTACCTCCTTTTAATTCCATTGATTTCTTCCACTTTCACTCTTATATTTTTAGGAAAAAAGTATTTTGTGTTATTCTTACATTTGTTTACCATAGTCACAGTATGTTTCTTTTCTGATACTGTTCATTTTAATTATGTCCAATGTGCTCTTAGTAACCAAAAGGAAAACATAGTAACAAGTTACAAATACCCTTGAATAAAATGTTGTACTCTCTACAGTTGCAAAGTAGCCACAGAATTTATATACTAATGAGTAAATTTGAGAGATTCTGTTCTTTAAATCTAATGTGATCATACATGGCATTTGGTCACATACTTTATGGCTGTGATGGCTTTATGTGCATTCTTCAATTTACAGATTTTATTACTGAATAGGGGTGTAAATTCCAATAGTTTACTAGTGCATTAATGTCACAATACATTACAAGGTAATTAACCAGAGCTGCCACTATAAATAGAAAAATAGTCACAGCCTTCACTATAAACTACTTAATAAAAATAAGGTTCTGAATCAGCATTCACCATTATAGTAATTTTTCTTGCCATATGTCTCATTAATCAGTACTTCATAAAAAAGTTTCATCTAGAAGCACTGTTATTTTTAAACCTTTCATTATTAAAACAAGTTTGTTTTAATTTTGTATTTAATTTAATTGGATTGATTATATATTTCTGTATGCAAGTAAGCTCTACATGCTTTTGAGACATATTTCCCAGTTTTACTAATGTGGAAATGAAACAAATACTACTTTGTTTACTTTGTGACAGATTTTTAAATAAGTACATGAGAGTTCTTAGCAGGACTCATTAAAAGTTAGAGTTCTGAAGGTCATATGTCCCCATCAACTCTCCTTTCTCTCCACCTTTATTTTGCCTTCTAACTACTCCCATGCAAATGTTCTACCCCAGAATTATGTCTTAATATATTACAGAGTCACTCAATGAAGGTGATTGGGTGGGAATTTGTGTTAAAGATAAATCAGAATCCTGAGCAGAGGCAAATATTATTTGAGGTTTACATATACCAGTTGGGATACACCTTTCAGTTGAGACTTTGTTGTTTTCATTTTGTTTGTCTGTTTTATTGTTTTCCTGTACAGTTTGGTGACGGCCTTACCAGTCAATTATAAATCCATTCTATAAATTATTCACAGCCTCACTAACAATTGAAGTTAGACAAATCCCTGTCAGTTACCAAAAGAGATATTAACTTCTAAAAAATGTCCTCCTAATGTCATAATAATGACATTTTGAGTATTTTGCTATATTAAAAAATTGACAATTATTGAATACAGTCCACCTTCCAATATAGTGAACTACTGGTTATAAATCTGATAAAAACTGTATTTCATTTATTTTGTATAGTCTTTCTATATGTAGGGTCTTAGTAAGACTAATATTGAGTACTAATTTATCCATTTGCTAACCATTGACAGTTACAACATATACTCAGATAAAGGTAAGATCTCTGTTCACATTTGAAAAATTATAATTTTTTTACCTTTTTTCTCATATAAACCAAGTAACATAAACATGGTTCAACTGACACATAATCAATGAACTAGAGTAATGCCAGACATTAAGTTTCATGTGCAAATTGAATTATATTCAGCAAATCCACACACTGAAAATATTTTTTAGAGTTCAAAATAAGCAAATCATCCTGCTAGTGCATCTGTATTAGAAATAGGCTATAGCCAAAGATATTAGAGATATTAACACATGTTATTATCTAGTGATGTATAAAAAAAAAAAAAAACAGTTGAAATTGACTAACAAAACAGGAATGACACATCTGGCATTCTCCTTGAAGAGTCTGCAGGCCTATTCTCTAATAATCTATGATGATGCTTTTGTAACTTACCTGATTAGCAGATATTATAGGGGAAAACATAAATTCCCTAGCTTTACCTACTCTTATCCCTATAGAATAAAAACAAAACTTGGATATAACTGAATTTTTAAATTGCATTAAGTTAAAACTCTTTTCCTATGTTTCTACACTTGTAAGGCCAGACATTTTTATTATTATTTAAAATACACCATGAACATCTGGAAGATACAGACAGAGAGTATAGCTTGTTAATATTAACAGTAAAGACAATTCCCATTTACTAAGTGTATACCTTGTATAAAACACAGAAAAAATATTTCATATACATTGCCTCAATTAGTCTCATAAGGATCCTATTACCTTTTTATTCAGACTTAATGATCATGATTATCATATCTCTAGGTTCCTGCATGATACCATAATACTACATAATCCTAATTGAATGTATTGAATTTAATTAAAATCATATTCTAAACTTACTATTAAAATGTGTTTGTTATTCAGTATCATCAGGAATAAGTATGAGGGTTTTGTAAACCTGTAACGTACTTTCCAATTACATGTTTTTGTTTAAAAGCTAACATTCATAATTTGAAATAATTGTAACACACTCTTTCTGGCCCCTTATGATCTATAATTCATATACTGAGAATAATTATCTCAGAGAGTAGAGTGATCTGGTCACTTTTCATATTTGGTTCTTAGTCAGTTTGTCCTGGTGGTCTCTACAAGAGCTGAATGAGAAGGTAAAAAGAATTTGTTCAAATTATGTTTCCATGCTGGCTGATGAAATGGTATTCTTAGTATTCTAAGGGCATTAAATAAAGGCTTGGCACTGTCATGCTCTGAACATTCTCCTTCAGGTTTGATGTGACTGATTGCAGATCCAATGATAATGATCCTCACATTGAATATGGTGGTTCACCAATGGTGATTCTCCCCTTGAGCATTGTTTGAGAAAAGAGAAAGTGACCAGGATTGGTAGGTCTCTAAGCAGCTATGATCAGGCTCAGTTCTCTGAACTTCACCCCTCCCCAACTCCCATGTCCAGCTTTCTGTGCCCTCTCCTAAGGTTATTCTGGCCCGGCTTCCCTAAGATTGCTACTATAGCTTCCAGGACTTATTTCTCTTTGTCTTATTTTGTTTGTAGTTTCTTTCAGAAAAAATGGGAGTATAGCTGTGTTATCTTACTACAAAAAAAAAAAAATGTTTAATGTCTAAATATCACAAGTATTGACTGAGGTATTGCTAGTCAGTAATGACAATAATAATAGCTATCATTTACTATGAAAATTAACTGTGAAATCATGTGTTCATTCTAATATAATTCATATGAGTCACTCTCTCACAATTCCCAAAGACAACTAATCATACAATTCTTAAGGATTTTCCATTGCTACCACCTTTTTGAGTGATATGAACATTTGTTCCCAGCTCTATTCTAAGCACTTGACATGATTATTATTTCATTAATCTCCCAAATCCCATGAAATAGGTAGACAGTTATCATTGTTTTTTTGTGAATGACAAAAAGACAATTATTTTTTGTGAATGAGAAAACTGAGACATTGGGAAGTTATTTTACTTCATAAAGGTAAGACAGATAATACTAAGCCTTGGAGCCAGAATTCAAACCTAGGCATTTAAAAAGACTCTGCTATGGCAGTTTTTCATGTATATGAAAGGTACTAAAACTTAGTGACTAGTCATATGTATTGTAATAAGTAATCTTTAATGAAACATTGCGAGCAAGGGGTGGGAGGATCTGATTATCCATAGTTTACAATTTTTAAGAAAATATTTCATCATCTTATTTATTCATCTTAAGAATACAATATGATACAAGTAGTTTGAAGACATATCTACTATTTACTCACCCAGTGACAAATAATTTTTTGTATGCTTATTGTTTTCTATAAAATATCTTTGTTCTACTACCACCCTTTACCTTTTACTGTTTTCATAAACATGTACTGCTTCTCTCAGAAGAGATATCTAAAATCATTCTGCAGAAAGAGGTCAGACATGCTAATTATGTATTACAAATTGTATACAAGTTAATGTACTAAATCTCGTAATATAGTAAATGTCATGTACTAAATATCGTAATATACTAAAATGTAATATTTTATTTGACAAAATATTTTTTCTTATTTTTTCAGTATCATTTTCCCTCAAATGGTTAATGTTTATATAATCACCAGAAAATAGTTCTATACCCGTATAGTAAAAATTAATTAACTTGCTGCCTGGAGCAGACAGCTGGCTGATAGTTGTGTTGGCTGTTACCACCAAAGCCTGAGGGTGTGAAGTAGGAGGTCTGCCTTGACCTCCAAATGTAACAGTCTCCTCATCCCCACCTGCTGCATACCCACAGCTGCAAGGTTCCAAATTATTTGGCATATTCAACATAACACATGCTTCAACATAACACATGCGCACATGCACACACACATGCCACTCAGGAGAATCTTCTTGAATATAATAATTTCTACTTGACAATAGATGTAGAATAGAGGTATGAAATTGAAATTATATTTGTAATCTTTCCGTTTTATATTTTAGAGTCAACTGACTGAAGTTAAAGACCTTTCTTGAGATATTTTATATCCTTACAGTAGGGGGTTGGAACTGTTATACATAAAACTTCAGCCTACCTAATACCCACGTGGAGAATGAGGATCTTTTCTCCTTAGCTGCTAAAAGGCATATGGTCCTGTTTGGGAAGCATTGACTTTAGCTATTATTTCTCCCATAACACATTAACCCGTGTTACCTTGATACTAAGAAGCACTTGACTCTCTCAATACCAGGAAGCACTTTTCTCTTTGTTAGTGATAGCTTGGGTCCAGCAATTATTTCTATTTTTTTAAGAGTACAGCAAAACACAGTATCCCTTGCTGTTAACCATGGCATCAGAATATCGTGGGTGGAGTCAAATATAAGGCACAGCGTGAATGCCTGCATTTAATCCTGATATCCCACTTTGCTAAGCATATGATCATGGTCAAAACCATTGCCACAGTGCCTCAGATTTTACAACAAATCTCCTTCCCAAGGTTTAGTATCAAATACTGAGTATGATATTATATGTGAAAATGCTTTATAATCTAAATAATGCTATACAAATATTGGTTAATTTAATTTAGCAGCAATACTCTATTGCTCTAGTCAAAAGCTCAGTATCTCTCACATACAGTAAGATCAAGTTAAAAAGGTCTGTCGGTGGGGAAATAGGAGAGGGACAGCCAGGGGTGGGGAGTTGAAGAGAGGTAGCATGGGGAGAAATGTCAAATATAGGCGATGGGGAGGAAGGCAGCAAATCACACTGCATGTGTGTACATGTGCAACAATCTTGCATGTTCTTCACATGTACCCCAAAACCTAAAACACACACAAAAAAACCACACATATGACCAAAAAAAAGTTCTCAACAGAGTTTTCAATGTTTTTATCTTCCTTAAATCCTATTCGTTTAATTATGATGCAATTTTAATTGTATATAAAAATATATTTTAGTTATGAATGGCTATACACCAAAAATCTTAACTATGTCAGATAATTTATTTACTACAGTCTTATATAAAACTACACATGAGCTTTTCTGTGTGTTTTTCCTAAAGACTCCAACCGTCCTTCTGTATTCAAAAAATATTCTTTATGCAGTTGCATCTTATGTGTTGATTAAATTCTGAAAGAATAGGTTAAAGCTAAAAATAAAAGGTTCTTGAAAAATGTGTTAAATTATTCTTGAAATGTGGTCCATTAATGAGTTATTCCTTAATATCAAAATTTCATAAAATTGCTCTGGGGTATCTGGATGCTTATGTGATGAGGGGTGAAGGGGTACACAGACAGCACTGAGGGAACCTGGTTCCTGTTCCTCAGTGTCTCTGAACTGTGTGCTCACTGAGTAAAATGGCAAATAGAATCTCTTCTCAAACTGTTTTTGGATGCATATAGTTGAATTTAATCAAATTAATGTTTGCTGTGACTATACTGTAGTGAATGCCTAGAAGAGAAAAGATTTTTGCCCTTGTGGACTTTACCTTGTAGTGGAAGATGCAAACAATAAAAAAAATTATTCATTAAAGGGTCAAGATTATAAAGAGATTATGATTATAGCCATAAAAGACATATAAGGTGGTTAGTCAAAGGAAGCCACTCTAGGGAGGTAACCACTGAGCTGAAGCGTGAGGAATGAAAGTGAGTTGGCCATCATTACAGTTGAATAGTGTGTTCAAAGGCCCTGCAGTAGGAAATGTGTAGTATGTTAACTCAATTACTCACTAGGCAAAGACTAATTAAGGCCTCATATTTGCCAGGCATTTGTGGGATTGAGCAGTTTACAAATCTGTCAAGACTTCTATTCTCATGGAATATACAGTCTAGGCAAAGCAAAGTATAAATAAACAAAAAAGTAAACAAATCAAGCTAATTTCTAGAACATAATAAGAGGAGAGAGTAGGGATATAGGCAGAGGATTTAGGTGGGACCTAAATCATACTGCAATCATGCTTGGCCTTATAGGACATGAAGGAAGTTATGGTCTTATTTGAAAAACTATGAATATCTCTGAAGGGTTTTTACATAGAGTACAACATACTGTGGTTTCCATTTTTAAAATATGACTCTAGCTACAGGGTGAAGAAGCTACAGGATTTACCTCTTAGAAAGAGGTAAATCCAATCATATTGATGTGGCCTTTCCTTAAAATTTTATTACATATTCTCTCCTGTCCCTTCTATACTCTGAAGATTCTGTTTCCTTCTTCCATTACCCACACTAGTTATTGGCCCCTGGGCAAAGTGCATTCACTTTTCTGATCAGATGTAGCAGAAGAGTTTGGAAACAGGAAAATTCAAATTGCAGGACTAAATTCTGAGTCTATAAGAGCAACACCTCAAGGAACACATACCTGGAATCCAATAAATACCTGGGGATTAAAGTCTCTGCTGAGCATCAGACATCAGAGTATTAACTACTAATGGCTAACCAATGAAGAGACCACTTTTGCTATGCCCACACAATCAAATTCTCATGCCATATATTTATTCTATTAAATCAGGAATCATTTTACCTTTTTTTTTTTTTTTTTTTTTTTAAGAGACGGAGTCTTGCTCTGTCACCAGGCTGGAGTGCAGTGGTGTGATCTTGACTCCTTGACTCACTGCAAACTCTGCCTCCTGGGTTCAAGTGATTCTGCTTCAGCCTCCTGATTAACTGGAACTACGGGCATGTGCTACCACGCCCAGCTAATTTTTTTTGTTTTTTTTTTTAAGTAGAAACAGTGTTTCACCATGTTGGCCAGGATGGTCTCGATCTCTTAACCATGCGATCCGCCTGCCTCGGCCTCCCAAAGTGCTGGGATTAGAGGCGTGAGCCACCATGCTTGGCCCATTTTACACTCTTGATTGGTGATTGTGAATCTGTTAATCTATTGCCAAGGTTAGTCTCTGTTGCTTCTAGCACTGAGTAGGGCTTCTGCATGAACAATTGATGTGAAGTAAAGTGGGAAGAAAGAAACTGACAAATAAATTATAGCCTGAATTATAACCTATCATTTTATACTAAACCTAGCAATTCCAAATATCCTATAAATAGTGGGAAACCACCAAGGACTTCAAGCATAGAAGGTATTAATGTAATTGTTTTGCATAGAAATATTGATTCCAATGCTTAAGGTGGATTGAGAGTGAAGAGAATCAGTAGATTATTTCATATAATGCTTTTGAAAGTACAAACTAAAAGACAGTGGCAATGGAAATAAAGAAGACATGGTAGATTCATAGACTGCAGCTGAAGCATAAATATATCTCCTTGATTGTTTAGAATTGTTGGACAGGTCAAGAGAGAAATTCCTTGATTTCTAATTTGGACAAGTTGTGTGCCTGTTGCTACTGTTCTGGAAGACAAGGGCCATTCATGTTCAGACTAAAGATCACCCATTATTGATTCTTTGGAAGGACATGTAACAGGAAACAGGATGGGAAAGTGGTTCCTTTCAGTCTATAAAAGATGAAAAAAATAATTTTAGGAGCGTCTGAGACCTTTAGCCTTGTCTCAGTAATTGAATTGGCCCTTTGGTCACCAGGTGGTTAGCTGTTTTGAGATGTAATTTATTTAGAAAAGTATGACTAGTGGATTTATGTGATACTGAGTCTGGTAAAGATCTTTCCTGGAACTTGAAAGGTATGCCTGCCAGAATTTATTTAGGTTTTAATAAGTGAATAAATGAAGCCAGGGGTAGAGAGTGGGAACCACCTCTGGTAACCAAATGGTCCATGCCTTGCCTTTGTTTCACTATTCTGAACAATTGTAATTCTTCATTTCAGATGTATGTGTTCATTTAAGAGGGAACTCTCAGGGCATACTTATTTGTTTGTTAGATAAAATTACCCTAAGATGCAACACAGAGCATACAGGCTGCACTGCAAGCACGTAAAACCCAAGATACCAGATGGAAAATGTCTTAGCCTTATAGTTCTGATTTCCTAAAGTTAGAAAAAATACATAAAATAAAAAAGCACAGGGTGCAGGGGGCAGATGTCGGGGCAGACATTTAAGTTTTGCTTCTGTTGTTTTCTCCTGTCATACAGAAATTTGATGTCAGTGTCCTCTATAAAATGAGTTTTTAAAAAGCGTATCTTCAGAGTTCAAAAATCATCTGATCCCCTTACCCAAAATCTGCAGTATTATTTTTCTTTATAAAATCTACCTGCTGAAATATTTTCTAATGAGTTTAAATGCGTATGAATTAGTGCTCTAGAGAATGTCTTAACTGAGTACTTCGTTTTGTACTTTATTGAAATGTGTACTTTGAAAACATTGGTGAAATTTGCCATTTCCCACCTGGCATCAGCAACAGCTGGAGCCTGGCCCATTTACGATGGCCTACACTCTTGCAGTACTAATCTAAAGCAAATGTCACATGAAAAGCTACGTCCCTGCCCCTTCTTCTGTTAAACGCATCTAAGACAAAAGTAAGAGTATAATATTTTATTTAAACTCAGCCATTTTTCTTTCTCTCCTCTTCTCTTACCGTCTCTGTTGCTCTAAAACTATTACTCGTGATCATGCTCTTAACTGAAGTATTTATAGGGAAAAGATTTGTTTTAAATGAGCAGATGGACCAGACCTAAGACAAGCTGCTATATTAATAAACATGTGTGGTGCTTTATCAGTAAAGGAGCCTATTTTGACATTTCTTCCTGATGATTTGTATAGCCTATCACTATCACACCTGGTGCAGGGACAATAAATGGGCACTTAATAGTCAAGCAGTGTGCGAACACCTTCCATTATAACTTCATTATGTCAGATATAATCATCTATTACTGAATGTCAGGCACTTAATTTATGATCAGTTGCCCTATGGAATTAGTGACCAAAGAAATGAATAGTCCATTCACGTCACTTTTGCTGTAAATTTATTTCTCCTAATACTAACCCCTTTTTTTAAGTACATGGACTTAATCTAATATCCTTTGGTATTTTAGAATATAAGATATTTTGTTTTATATTTGTGAAATTTGAGAAGTAGGAAAATGTGATAATATGTGATATAAAATTCCATACTCAATTAAGTTAATACACATATCTGTTTAAAATAGGCACAATTCTTTAGTTTCCTTTACCAATGAATTTCAGTTTGATTTCAGTATAGCGATGATGCTTTTGGGAAAAAAAATAAATAAAACTTCTCCCTAAAGATCTGCTATACAATAATGTGCATATAGTTAATACTGTACTGTACACTTCAAATTAGTAGAGGGTAAATTTTATGTTATTTTTTACCACTTTTTTTTTTTTAAAGAACTCCATTGGACAGCATAAACAGATGTATAGCTAACTGTGGCACTATCAAAGCAGTATGTATAAAAGACACAGAGAAAAGAGAAGCTTAGGTTTTTGAGAGAGGCGCTAAGAGGAATAAAGACAGCTAAGGAATTGACACTTTGTAGGCTTTAATAATTAATGTGCCTGATCAGACATGGTGGCTCATACCTATAATCTCAGCACTTTGGGAGGCCATGGCAGGGTTTCTCTTGAGCCCTTGAGACCAGGAGTTTGAGACTGGCCAGGGCACCATTACAAGACTCCCATCTCTCCAATCTCTCCAAAAAAAAATTCTTCTTTTTTTTTTTTTTTTTTTTTTTTGAGACAGGGTCTCACTCTGGCACCCAGGCTTGAGCTCACTGTAGAGCTGATCTCCTGGGTTCAAGCAAATCTCCAACATCCTCCTCCCAAGTAGGTGGGACTACAAGCCCGTGTGCCATTATGCCCAGCTAATTTTTCTGTTTTTCATAGAGACAGGGTTTTGCCAAGTTTCCCAGGCTTCTACAAAATTTCTTTAAAATTGGCCTAGCTACTCAGTTGGCTAAGGCAGAAGGATTGCTTGAACTCAGGAAGCCGAGCCCCAGTGAGCTAACGTCATGCCTCTACACTCCAGCCTGGGCAACAGAGTGAGATGAGACCTTGTCTCAAACAAACAAAACAAACAGACAAAAAAGAATTCATGTTCCCTGCTAGCATCTGCAGAACATTTTTTGCCCTCTTCTTTGGACATAAGAACATACAATCTGAACTCCACAAGGTCTATGTTCAAGACCATTATTATGGAAATCCTCAGACTCTCAACTGAAGTTACTATATATGAAAAGATTCTTTTGGAGACGTCTAACCTATTACCTAATGAGGACTTTAGAACTGGGGCAGTGATAAGACCAACTGTATGGGGAAATAAGTCTCGAAGGCTGTTGAGAATTGATTAAACTGTTTGATCAGCCAGATTAGGAAGAAACTGAATGCTACAGAATAGGAAAATATTAAACTGTTAATAAAGATGGATGGTATGAGAATCAATCTACAACAGACATATTAGAATTGTCTTAAGCTATTTGAAGGGCTAGAGATGCCACAAAGGAGATTGTGTTTGTGTCA